>NC_058131.1:387377088-387528251 GCF_016433145.1 Gracilinanus agilis | reverse complement strand
CAGTATATATATATATATATATATATATATATATATATATATATATATATATATATATATATATATATATATAGAGAGAGAGAGAGAGAGAGAGAGAGAGAGAGAGAGAGATAAATAGATAGATATACATGGAAACTGACCAATACTTAGTATGAATAAAACCAGTGGTAACTCATGGGAATTAAATGCAGCAAAGAGAAAAGATGAAGCTGAAAGGCAGAACTCATGTTTACTCATATTTCTCTCCTGTCTTGTGTCATCCCTCTTGTCAGGGGAAGGGTACTATTCATAGGTATTCATCTAAGACTATAGTATATGCTTCTTAGGCAGTATGTTCCAGAAGTAGGACATCAGACCATCATGAGAACTGTGGTGGGAATCAGCCTAGCATTGCTTACCTGAAAGGTACAAGCTGAGCTTAATCTGGATTTCTTATCTCTAGAAAAGAATGTCCAGCATTGAGCAATGTATATCACATGGCATTCCGCTTGGGAGGGCAAGTTAAATGGATATGTGTTCTCTGTTATCTGGATATTCTGTATCCAACAACCAAGGGACTCATTGGCCGCTTTTGTAAGGGTAGCCGCCAAGAACTACATTGTAGTAGATTTATTTAAATTCAGTACTGAATTATGGAATCTGAGAGGTGAAAGGTACTTTGGTGGCCATTTAGTCCAACTCATGGACAAAAAGAACCCCCATTATAATATATGCCCAACAAGTAGTCATCTATTCAGCCTCTTGCTTGAGGACTCCAAGGAAGAACCCACCATTTGTAGAAGCAAGCCTTTCTACTTCTGGACAGCTCTAATTGTCCAGTCCTGACATCAAGCTTAAACTGACCCCTTCAAAACTTCTACCAACCATGTGTTGATTTTGCAATTGACAGGACATCCAAGCAGAAATATGCAGGGGTCAGTTAAACATGTGAAACCGATGTTCCACAGAGAGAACAAAGCTGAGAGAGAGAGAGAGAGAGAGAGAGAGAGAGAGAGAGAGAGAGAGAGAGAGAGGTAGATAGATAGATAGATTTGAATGACATCTTTATAGATATCAAATTCTTCTTCATTTTGAAGAGGATCAAAGACTTCATGGGGTAGTGAACTAAATTTAAATGAGTCAACATTGCACAGTCATAGATATGACAATTAGATTCTTGGAAGAGGTCACCAAGGAGGGAGAAAATATAATGAAGGGAATGGAACCTAGGACAGCTCTTGATACATGAGATTAGAGATAGTAACTAATTGACTGAAAGGGAGTGATATGATAGAATCACCTTCTCCCAGGGTTCTTCCCCCCATCCACTTGTGGGTTAGGCTAGCTTTTCCTCTGAAAGGTAATAATGCTATCTTAAAAGTTAAGCTGTGCCTCTCTCTCTCTCTCTCTCTCTCTCTCTCTCTCTCTCTCTCTCTCTCTCTCTCTCTCTTAAAATTTTGAATATTTTCCCATAGTTACATGTTTCATGATCTTTCCCTCTTTCCCAAACTCTTCTAACCCCCCTTTGCCAACAAGCTGTGCCTCTCCTAATGCAGCTTTCTAGTGACCTCCGCCCTTTTGACATGGTTTTCTGGTTACCTAAGGGCATTAAAAAGCCCAACCACATTTGCATCAGTACCCTTCAAACTTGAAGGATGTTCCAAGAGCAAGATTCCAAGGTCATCCCATCTTCTCCTGCTAATTAGACTCCTTTCCATATTTGAGGAAAAGGAGGAATGGTCACATCTACCTCAGCTAAGTGCTAGAGTATGCTTTCTGAATGAGCTTTCTATTCTATAGCTAAGTAAATTTCCTTTTATTTAACTGTTGAATAACCTATCACAAATGCTTCATTTTATTTAAACACAGAACCAAAACTAACTGAGTGAAGCCTGCCTAATACAAGTGGTGGAGAACTCAACTCCCCTCTAAGCTTTCTTTTATAAAGGGCTACATCTGGACTTTCCAAGTATCTCTCTTCTTTCTATATGCAGCTCTCCTTGAATTGAAATCCAAGGAATATGATGCCCCACCCAAAATAAACTGACTACCTGACATCTCATTATCATGCCCTTTAATTCATCTTTGGATTCTCAGTCCTTTGATTAGACAGCATGATTGGAGGGAATGCTAAACTCCCTCCAAAGCCTTCCTTTATAGAGAGCTAAATCTAGACTTTGCAGAAAATCTCTACTTTCCATTCATAGCTCTGCTTTGTTTGAACTCTAAAGAATATGATTCCCCTTTTCAAGTGTCCTCTGGTGCTTCCCCAAACCCCATTTTTGTGTGTTGTCTTTCCTTCTTATGCTGTAAGCATCTTGAGGGGAGAGACTGTATTTCTTTTTCTTATTTGTATCCTCAGCATCTGGTACCCTGCCTGGAACATAGCAAGAGCTTAATAAATGTTTTTCAAATTGAAAATTGGTCAGATAGGTAAGAGGAAAGCTATAGAAGAGAAGAAATAGATAAATATATATATAGAAATATAAAAAGCAAATGAAGAGAGGGTTATTAACAGTCACAAAAACTGAAAAAGCAAGGTCAAGGAGGATAGGGACATCAGATTGTAACAGTTAGGAGATTATGTATTGACAAAAAGAAAGGTCCTATATACACCAATATATTTATAGCAATTCTTTTTGTGATAGTAAAGAATTAGAAACAAAATAGATGCCAATTGTGATATGTGCATGTAATGAAATGTTACTTTCCTGTTAGGAAATGATGAATATAATGATTACAGAGAACTATGGGAAAACTTATATGTACCAATGCAAAGTAATCAGAACCAGGAAAGCAATACATGACTACAACAATGCAAGTGAAAGAATCACTACCACCACCACAACACAATTGAAGCTGAATACTGAAAAAGTATAATGCACCAAAGAAAATAGGAGACAACACTCCCACACACAAACTTCTTTGAAGAGATGGAAGACTATAATATTCCATATTAACATCAGATTTATTTGATATATGGGTTAGTTTAACTGACCTTTCTTTTCTTCCTCTTTTTTCTTTTTTACTATAAGGCATAGCTCTTTAAGAGTGGTTAGGAAAGAAAGGATAGACTGGGAAATGTAGGTGATATTTTAAAAGAGGCATTAATAAAATTCATTTTTAAAGGGATTATTAGTAACCCTTGAGAGATTGGAGTAGAATGGTAGGTTATGAAGTCAATTGGAATGGATTGAGAAGTGATAAGGAAGAGGAAGTAGCAAGTACAGACTAGTCTTTTTGGAGGCTTAGCTGTAAAAGTAAGGAAAGATATTGCACTATAGCTTAGGGGATCATCAAGTCAAGTGAATATTGGTGGGTTTTTTCTTGAGAGAGAAAAAGAGAAAGTGGGAACTTGAATAATTTTGTAAATAATAGGAAAGAAACTAAAAAATAAAAGGAGAGAGGTAATGTAATGGGGATAATTTGAGGAAAGGTGTTGGGATAAGGGAATTTGAAAGGAGATTGTCAGAGACTTGCTAAGTGGGTAATCTAGGTTACAGGTAGGCTGGGATTAAGGAGATTCAGGATATAATAGGGCTGAAGTCAGGAGTATAACACAGAAGGGAAACAGAGATCTTCAGGGAGAGGAGAAATTAAACAGACAAACAGCAGGCTTTACAGACTGGGACTTAGACTCAAACACAAACTGAGGGAAATAGACTAAACTGAAATTAACAAACAGGGTTTAGTTAATTTCACAGGAAGGGACTTGTTTTGAAGTTACACCTTCCTTCAAGATGGATACCCCAGCTTCCCTTCAAGCCCAGAGTATGTTGGTTCTTTCCCTCTTCTTCCCTCTCTTAATAACTAACAGACAAATTATACTAATAGGTCTGTTGAAAACACAAAAGGGTTTATTATCTTTAAAGGATGATTTGTCAGGAAAGTGGATTGAAGGAAAGCCCTAACAGTTGACTCAGGAACCTCAGGTGGGGAAGGGAGGCAAAGATGGAGTCTGAGTAAGGACCAGCCTTTAACTCAGTTTACAAATGCTATTGCTATCTAAAGGGAATAAATGATGATTGACTAGTTTCTCTATATCTAATATTGTCAAATAACAATTAACCCTTCACAGATTTTGAACTTCTCTCTAATTACTCTCCTTATTAACTCCACAGACATATAAGGTAAGGGAGGGAAGGTAGGAAATAATATTAGGGAAGGAAAATATAAAGGGTTTATCCAAAATAATAATTTCTTAAGTAAATATATCAAAGCTAGGCTAAATTTCAATACTACAGCTAGGTAAGGAAGCAGCTTGGCTGATCAGACAACCTCCCTCCACGGGAGACCCTAATCAACTGTCTTTTCCTCAAGATTCCAAACTCCTAACAGCTTTTGGAACTCAGCCAAAGCTTGAAAAAAACTATATGACCCCTTCTCTATACTACAGTAAGGATCAATGGATAAGACACCAAAGGAAATTAGAAGGAATGGGATTAAATATACAAGTTAGAGGAGTTAGTTTTGATATAGAGAAGGCTCATCATCCTCTGACCCTGTAGAATGGAGAAGAGGACAGGTGAAGAAGTATTGAATGAGGAGCAAGGAAGATGAAGAAACCAAGAAAAGGTTTCAATTTTTAGTTAGGTAGAAGCAAGATCTTATGCTTAGAGAGAGTGGGGTAAATAAGGTCAAAATGGATACATAATTTAGACATAAAGGGTGATACCATAAGTAAATTAGGGGAACATAGAATAGATTGCCCATCAGATCTGTGGAGAAGAGAAGAATTTATGACCAAACAAGAAATAGAGAATATTACAAATATTAAATGAATAATTTTGACTACATTAAATTTAAAAAGTTTTGTACAAACAAAACCAACACAACCAAGATTAGAAAGGAAACAAATTGGGAAAAAAATTTTACAACAAATTTTTCTGATAAAGGTCTCATTTCTTAAATATATAGAGAACTAAGTCAAATTTATAAGACTACAAACCATCCCCCAACTGACAATTGGTCAAAGGATACGAACAAGCAGTTTTCAGATGAAGAAACCAAAGTTATCAATAATCATTTTTAAATGTTCTAAATCATTTGATTAGAGAAATGCAAATTAAAACAACTCTCAGGTACCACCTCACACCTATCAGATTGGCCAATATGACAGTAAAAGGTACTGATAAATGTTGGAGGGGATGTTGCAAAATTGGGATAATAATGCATTAGGATAATAATGGCGGTGTGAACTGATCCAACCATTCTGGGGAATGGCTGAATAAATTGTGGTATATGATGGTGATGGAATACAATTGTACTGTAAGAAAAGATAAACAGGATGATTTCAGAAAGAATGATCTACATCAGTGGTTCCCAAACTTTTTTGGCCTACCGCCCCCTTTCCAGAAAAAATATTACTTAGCCCCCTGGAAATTAATTTTTTTTTAATTTTAATAGCAATTAATAGGAAAGATAAATGTACCTGTGGCCATCACCGCTCACCTGGATCACTGCAGCACCCACCAGGGGGTGGTGGTGCCCACTTTGGAAATCACTGATCTATATGAACTGATAGAGAATGAAATAAACAGAACCAGAAGAACATTGTACACAGTTAGAGCAATATTATGAGATGATCAACTGTGAAAAACTTAGCTACTTTCAGCAATACAATTCAGGATAGTTCTGAAAAACTTAGACAAAAAATGCCATCTACCTCCAGAGAATGAACTGTTGGATTCTGAATACATATCGAAGTATACGATTTTAAACTTTAGTTTATTTGAGTTTTTATTTTGGGGTCTTGGTTTTATATGAGTATTCTCTTACAACAATGAACAACATGGAAATGTGTTTTGCATGACAGTATATGTATAACCCAGATCAAATTGCTTACCATTTCTGGGAATGGGGAGGGAAATGAAGGAGGGAGACAATTTAGATCTTACAACCACAGAAAACTTATGTGGAAAATTATTATTACATATAATTGGTAAAATAAAATATCCTTAAAATTTTTAAGAGAGAGAGTGAGGTCAGGTGGTATTCAGGGCTTGAGAAGAAAGAAAGCCTTTGAGTAACTGATCCAAGCAGATTGAGAGCCAATAAAGGAAGAATAAAATTATGTCCGTGTAGCAGTAAGGGCTAAATGGGTATTTAATAATGTTTGTTGAATGGAATTATTAAATTAGATAACATAAATTTGTAACCTACTCTCTCAGCACAGTTTCATGGCTTCCTAAAGCAGCTTTCTGTTCTCAGGATTAGGAACAAAAAAAGGCAGGTGGTGGCTGTGATTCCAAGTTGAGGACTGGTGGGATATAAATGAGGGCATCAAGTGGGTAAATACTTCAAGAGTGAAAGACTGTGCATGAGCCCTTTAATTATGGAGTCAAAACCATGATCTCACATAGCCAAATGTGAGACTAGGATTCATGAGGGATTAAGGTTCTAATAGAAACAAAGAACAGGTATTAAGAAAGTAAAGGAAAAGAGGGAGAGAGGGAGGGAGAAAAATGAGAGGGATGGAGGGAAAGAGATAAGGGAGAGAGAGGAAGGAGGAAGAAAGAGAAGTAAATTCTAGAGTTAAAAACTCTGTAAGTGGAACAGTTTCAGATAAGGATGACATCTAAGGCCACTCCAGCCCCTATAGCTAGCTAGGTTATGTTAAATATGTAGGTCAGAGGTCAGAGGATTTAAGATGATAAATCATTGAGGTGAGACAGTTTCAAGGGATATCCATGAGAATATTGAAATAGCGAAATATTCAAGGATAAGGGCGTGGGAGAATTTGGATAGAAAAGAAGATTTTGAGCCAATTTCCTTGAGAAAGAAGCTAGAATGGCGTGAAGGTCAATAGATAACATCACTATGGGCCAGGTTGTTATAGATGGATGGAGTAAACATCAAAGGAGGAGAGATTAGTTAGTGGTGACAGAGAAAGGGATATCTGGAAATGGCACACAAAGAGGGTGACTATTCCTTCTCCTGGCCTAGTATGTCAAGACCATGAGAGAAGGAATAATTAGCACTGGAAATGGAAGCAAGAGTTGTTTGAGGTTTCTGTCTTCCCTATTTCTATTGAGGTTTTCATCATCTTCCTAGACATCCTAGTGATCAAGATCTATAACCCAAAGCATTCTTGACTTTCCCCTCTCCCACATCCAATCAGTTGCTAAGTCTTTACCAGTTTACTCCTTTCCTTTTATTTTTTAAACCCCTAAAGAGGTAAAGTCATTCCATGGAAGAAGAGCCTTAAGGGCTAGGCAATGGGATTAAGTGACTTGCCCAGGGTCACACAGTTAGGAAGTGTCTGAAGTCAGATTTGAATTGAGGATCTCCTGTCTCTAGGCCTGGCACTCAATCCACTGAACTACCTGGCTGCCCCCTACTACCTTACTTCTACAACATCTCTTATATTATCTCAAATTGAGAGCAGATAGACTGCTGGCTCTAGTATCAGAAACTGAATTCAAATCCAGTCTCAAACTCTCTCTAGCTGTGTGTCACTGGGCAAGTCATTTTACCTGCCTCCCAAAGTTGTCATGGAGATCAAATGAGATAATATTATAAAGTACTTAGCATTATACTTGGCACATAGAAGATACTATATAAATGTGAACTATCCTGTTCTCTCCTGTTCTCTCCACTCACATAGCCATTACTCACCTTGAAATGCTACAATAGCTTTCTTTTTTATTTAAGGGTTTTGTTTTTTTTTTCATTTTCGCAACACCTTCAGATATGTCCTGCCCCATCCCTTTCTCAACTAGCCATCCCTTGTAACAAATAACAAAACAAATTAGTTCAAGAAAACTAACCAACACATTATTAACCAAGTCTAACAGTTTATGCAATGTTCCCCACCTCTTTGAAGAAGGAAGGGAAGTTCACAATAACAACTCTAGGACAGAAGGCCAATGCTAGGTAAATGGAGTTAAATGACTTGCCCAGGGTCATATAGCTAGGAAGTATTTGAGGCCAGATTTGAATCCAGATCCTCCCAACTCAAAGTCTGGCATTCTATCAACTGTGCCCCTTAACTGCCCCTACAAATAGCTTTCTGATTGGTCTCCCTGATTCTGCTCTCATCTTTCTCAAAATCATCTTCTACATAAAATCAATATTCCTAAAATGACACACCATGTGTCACTCTTTCTGTTCAAATATTTTCATTGACTTTCTCTAGGTAAAATACAGACACCTTTAGCCTAACATTAAAATCCTCTATAGTCTGGTCTCCCACCTGCTTTTATAGGCAGATACTTCAATAAGTAGTGGAATTTATTTGATTGCTATGCACATTCAAACTTCAGGGGCTTCAATGACCAATTCACTTGATTGTTTGGGATATGGAATGACAAATTAGACTGAAAACAGTCACCTCTTACAATTTGCTTTATGCTCATTTTTCCCCACTGGCCACTTGATTTGGTTATAGAAATTTGCTATGAAAGGAAAAGGCAGAGAAAGGATTTGACTTCAGGTAAGAGTCAGAGTTAATCAGTCATGCAGTAACAATTGCAGTTCATAGTGCATAGGTCTCAGGAATAATCAGATAGGATTCACATTAGTTGGAAGGGATCCCATCTTAGATATGCAAAAATTGTCCCCTCAACTTTTAGTCATCTGAGAACCTTGTGGCTTTTCTCTTGACTGGTGGGCTACCAACAAACTGATCAATGATCAATGGTCCATCAAACAACTATGCCTGAATTCAAAACTCAAAAATAATATGTTGCAGTTCCAAAAGCTTTTACCTCAAATGGCAAATCAGTTTAGAGCTGAAAAATTTCCAGGATTCATACACACAATGAAGATATTTGATTTCACAGCTGTTACTTGATTCTCGTCTCTTCTCTTCTCACTCGTCCAATTATTAGAAATCATTACTGTAATATAAACAGACTTGTACGTTCTCAGTGAACCAATTCCATTGTTTAGAAATTCCATGACCTGAACAAGCTTTTTATTTTACAGAGCTAGTGACTGTTCACACAGACCAAAAGTTACAGCTAAAGGAAAATGGCCAGAAAAAAGGGTTAATAATTTTGCGGGGAGTTACCTTGATTAATGATGGAAAATGCTTGGTTGGTTGCTAGCTGGTCCTAGAACAAACTTTCCGCTCTCAGCTGATCACAGAACAATACACACAGCCTATACTAAATTCTGATGTTATATTCAGAACCTGAAAACTTTCTAAGTTCAGCACAATTAAGAATTGAGATTTACTTCCAAAACAACATATATACACTTTCTAATTTTCAGATAGCCAACTCATCTTGGAAAAAGGGTGAGGGATCAGAGGAAGCAGAGGAGACTGATGAGAGCTGCTGCCCCCAAGGTGGGTGGGGGTGGAAGAGAGGTTTCTGCCAGAGCAAAAGGAAAGGGGTCAGAGACAGAGGAGACAGCTGAGATAGGCACACAGCTGTGGCTCCCCTCCCTCTCCCCCCTAGGTAGGGGATGGGGGAATGGCATGCCTGAAGGAGAAGAATCTGGAAGATGCAGAGTCAACAGAGCATAGGAGGTTATGAGACAGGCCATGGACTTTCCTGGAAAGTCAGAGGGCTTGTATCCTTTTACCTCCAGGGAGTTTGGACAGGGGTTTTGGACAGTGTTTAGCTCTGGGTTTTGGCAATTTAATATGAGGACTGATCATCACTTGCTCATAGCCATTTGCTTTATGGATAGGCCACATCTCATGCATACACTGTTCATATATACACTCATATACACTCAGGGGAATACACTCATATATACACGCATATATACTCAGGGGAATCGGAATCCTTCTAGCAGCCTGCCAAGCCCCTAGTTCAAAGACTGTCCTTCCCTTCAGAAATTATGAGACAAATGGGAAGAGTCTGGGGCGGGGTGGGGGGTGGGGGAGGTCCAAGAATCCTGCCTCTTGTCCTTGATGCCCCAAGAGAAGTGTCCTTCTTTGGGGATGGAGGGAGGATTAGCCCATCTGATATTGCCTCTTATTTATTTAGCTGTCCTTACATTCCTTACATCGTATTTCTATGTTCTAAAAAATCTCTTCCAGTCCTAATAGTCTGTTTTATGGTTTAATTTGCCTTCTAACTCAAAAATTTTGTATTCCATATTCTAAAATATCTTCTTTCCCTAACATTCTATCCTTTGTATTCTAAGGCAATGTTTCCCAATTACTGGTCTGTAGCAAATTTTTACCAGTTCATAAAACTTACTCTACTAAGTCCTAACTTATTAAAAATTATGGACATTAAAAATTAACTATTCTTCCTCTTCTTTATCCCTTCCTTCTTTTCTTCCTATCCCCAGAATCCTCTCCCAGCTCTTAGTTCTACCCCCCCAATAGTTAAAGAATTAAGGTCTCTTGAAATTTAATATTTTTTCATTTGATTGGCACAACAATCCTCTGACGTATACATTATCCTTAGTTTATAGATGAAGAGAGAGAGAGAGAGAGAGAGAGAGAGAGAGAGAGAGAGAGAGAGAGAGAGAGAGAGAGAGAAACAGTAACTAAATAGTGAACTGAGTCCAAAATTGAAGATGAGGAAAAGAAGGGACTCATTTTACCTTGGTCTTTGGGAAAAAGCAAAGCTTTTCTCTAAAAGGACCATCCCATTTTTACTACATTTTTCTCTGTTAACCCAGTGATGTGTTGTACAACTTCAAGTTTTGGAACATTATTATCTCTGAAAAATTAAAACTGACTAACCCCCAAAAAGTAATGTGAAGAAATGCAATCATCATAGAAAGGCTACAATGCAAGGAATTGCAAAAAGTAATATAAAGGATAACATCAAGAAAATGCCAATTTTAAAAGAAGATGGACTGGTCATATGGGGAGAATAAGGGATAGCTGATTATTCCAATGACATCCTTGAAATTTCAAGGTAACTAAAGAAGTTGCCCTAGAGTATCAGGTAAATCTCCTAAAGTAAATTCATGGGAGAACATGGAAAAGAGTGTCATGAGTTGGATAGACATTGATTGGTCTAGTCTACATGGTTGAAAAGAAATATTGTACCCATGTCAATAGGGTCATAAATTCATGAGTCAAATAAATGGCCAGCCTAAGAACTGCTCTTAGAACCACACAATTTTAGGAAAACAAGAAAAAAAAAAGGTCTCTGGCTTTTTGGGTAGTTCCTCTGTGTCTTTTATGGAAAGACACACACAGCAATGAAGTAAGTCATAGATAAGCTTCAATCTTCAACAGTGTAGGCAGCATTCACATATATGAGATCACAGATTCATCTAAGTATTTTTAGAAGAGGTAGAACTAAGATTTCTGGTCTAGAGGCAAAATCATTTGAGCAAAAGTTAGAATGGGAGAAGACTAAGGCAGTGTTGGCAAAAATCTTCAAGTTTGTGAGCCCAAACTGCAACTTGGAGCTGCTTGTGAGTCCCCTGCATTACCCCACAGAGCAGAGGGAGGAAGTGCTCACATTGGGCAGCTGGTCAGAGCAGCAGGACATGCAAAAGTCCTTGGGTGCTGAGAAGAGGGAAAACAGAACAACTCCCTCCATGCCAGTTGGGCACGTGTGCCAATACTTTGCTAACACTGATGTGAGGTATGAACACATCTGTCCGTGTTTTAGTTAGATAAAAGATTCAAGTCATAAGAGCTGAGGTACTAGGAAACCAGATTGTTCAAAGGAGATGGGGCTCAGGGTGGAGAATAGGATTATGACCCAACTAATAAACTTACTGGAAATGAGGAAGAGTGGCCAAGAAGTACAGAGGTTACAGTGAAAAGGAGGTAAACTTTTAGAAACTGGTTGCTGATTAATAGTGTCAGGGAAATGGTCTGAAAGTAATATTTAGGATCAAGGAGAAATCCACCTTCTGACTTCCTCTTTCAGGGGAAGTATAAGAATTTGCTGCTAGTTTTGAAGAAAGTGCCAAAAGATGTGGTGTCCTCAAGATGTTTCAGTAAGCACCAAAAGATGGAAGGAAAGTGAGAAAAATAGATCTGGACTTAGATCATAAATTTAGAGCTGAAAAGGATCTTATAAACTATCCAGTCCAACTCCTTCATTTTACAATTAAGAAAACTAAGACCCAGAGAGACAAATTGACTTGCCTAATATCATACAAATGGAAAATTATGAGATTGGAATTTGAACTAAGATCTTTTGAGTCTAAATCCAGGGACCTTTTCACTCATTTGATCTTCACAACAACCCTGCGTGGTAGGTGTTATTACTATTCACATTTTACAATTGAGGAAACTGAGGCAAACAGATGTTAAATGATTTGTCCAAGATTGCATAGATAATATTTAATTAATTAATTGCTTCAAGCTCAAGTCTTCTTTGTCTCCAGGACCGTGCCACCTACCTACCATAATAGCAAAAGGAATAAAATAAAATATATTAAAACAACTACCATGGGGACTATGTTCTTATGGCTCCTCTGGAACATAGATAGCCCTTTTACCCAAAAGATGAATCCCAAACTCATGGTTATAAGAACACAGTTTAAGTGCTAAGATTCAAACCTCTCATCATCCATTTCTGCCAGAACTAGCAAACCTAATATTGTTCCTCCCTTGGTGTCTTGGAAGTTCAATGTCCCTTCATTTGATCGAACTTGGGCCTCAGGGAACTGATTTATCCTCCAGCTACTGCTTTTCTTCATGTAGCACTCCAGTGCTGGTTAGGGCCACTGTGAAAGTTTCCCATTATATAAGGCTAATTGGCTGGGTTTTCTAGAACCCATATCATTCCCCATAGCTTGTTCATCACTAATGGCATGATAGAATGCATTTAAGAGCTGGACCAGACACAGAGATTTTTCCTTTTCCCATGATGTCCTACATCTTGCCTTTTTCTGTCTCTTCTGTTCTTTTCATATTCTCCCTGGGTGGCTGAAGATTACTTGCTCCCTCATCAGCTCTCCCCTTTCCCTTTCACTTATTTGCCAGTTCTGGATGAGTTCCTGGTGTATTACTCACAGCAAGGTCAGGGCAGGAGGGAAATGCATAACAGTAAATATATTAAAATGGGCAGGACAAACTAGTTGCCTTTCTTCTTGGTTTTATAATGGATATAGTTATTCTTGTGAATGCAATTCTTCATAGAATCAATTATTCCAAGAATAGAGAAAAGCAAAATTCAAATGTGTATGAGAGGTAGCATGTCAACTACATAGCTTTGAGCAAGTTATTTCCTCCCTCTAAGACTCAGTTTTGTCCTCTACAGAGACAGAGAGAGAGAGAAAGAGAGACAGAGACAGACAGAGAGACAGAAAAACAGAGAGAGACAGAGAGGTAGAGACAGACAGACAGACAGACAGACACACACAGAGAGGGGGGGAGAGAGGGGGAGGAGAGAGAGAGAGAAAGAGAGAGAGAGAGGGAGAGAGAGAGAGAGAAGGGGAGAGAGACATGTGAAGGAAGAGGAGGCAATGAATAAATGAGATGGCCTCTCAGATTCCTTCCAGCTCTGAAATTCCATCCATGTTTGTTTCTATCTGGCTGCAGTGATAAAGAAAAAGCAGTCGGCCCAACAACCCAGACAGCAATTGAAAACCCAGAGCGCCAGAGACAAACACATTATCCTGCTGAGCCTCTCAAATGGTCCCAACCTAATGAAGCCATTTACATCCATTCAGAGATATCAAGAAAAAAAAATACAAACCTTCTGCCCCCATGGGCCTCCTGGGGGATCCAGCTGTTCTACAAGAGAGGGGTCATAAATAATCGGTGGTCCCAAAGCTCAAGGGCTAAATTGGAATCAGTCTATACTATGAACAAAATTCTTTTACTTTCCAAACAGGACCAAAATGAGAAAGTCAGACAGATCCTGAAGAGATGAATAGGAGAGAGGAAATAAAAATGCCAGGACTGTATCTTGGAATGGGTTTCCTACTTTTGTCTGCTTCTCTGCTTCCTACAAGGTCAGTGGTTGAAGATGCCCTGGTAATAGACCAGAAACTCCTTAGCCTTACAAAATGAGGTTCAGATATCTAAATGTCTACAAAGGACATTTGGAGGAAAGGGAAAGAACCCTGGGCTGGAAAATAATCACTTATAAAATGCTTCCTATTTCTTTGGATCATAGATACATTACCTTATTTTATTAAATAGCAATCCTGTGAAATAGGGTTGTTATCTTTATTTTACAGAGAAGGAAATCTTTCTAGGAGGGGGAAAGTATCACATAATTAGGACTCCTGAGTCAAATGCTCTTTTGCATGACCCCAGGCTACATCCTACAGATAGCTTGGTGGGCCTATCACACACATGTGATTAATTTCATGTCAGAAATCAATCATGATATATTTATTGAATACCCGAGATAGCTTTCATGAGAAATATACAGATATGCCACAGGCACTATGGCACTAACCTAGCAATACAGAAGGATCTCTAGGGAAGGGAGACATCAAGTCTCAGGTTCCTTCCTCTTTTTTTCCTAAAACCTTAATCTAATACTTTTTCAGACTGCATTAATCTAGCCTTGTTAGACACCAATCTTAACCTCAAGTTATTGACATATTAATAATTACTGACATTTCTGTACTGCTCTACAGAGCACAGTCATTTGATTTTTTTTAACAAATATCTCACCCAGTCCTCATAATAACTATGTACAGTAGCTATTGTGATACTGGTGTTATCTACATTTTAAATATGGAGAAATTAAAACCTCAGTATGATGAAGAGACCTGACCAAGATCACACAGTCATGGTAAAGGCAAGACTCAAAGGGAGGTCTTCTGGCTCTTCCACCCAGACCCTCTTACTATACCACACAGCCTCATAATCAACCTTCATTTCTGGCATTTCAAATTGCAAGGTGAACAACTTTTATTATTGTGTTCCTATATTTACCTCTTCCCATCAGGAAATATACTCATATCTTGGCTCTGGAGAATCTTGTCAGGAGAGAGCAGTGGCTTCTAGTTACCCACTTTTGTAGAAGATTAAACTAAGGACTATCACACTAGGTATGGGGAAGGAAAGAAGGGATTTTATTCGACTTCAACCTAAATTCATTTTCTTTACTATATTTTCCCTAAGTTCCCTTGCCATAATTGCTTCCTTTCCAAGATATTTGCATTTAAACAAGAGTCCCATTCCCTTAGCTGCTCATCTTTCCTCCTCTTTTATTCCACCTCATAGACAGCCTGCACCTCGGAGGTATCAGTGTCTGATTCAGCTCCATGGCAACGAATAGAAAGGAAGCAGAATGATGTGTACTTTCCCTATTCCTCACCCTGTCTTTCCCCTCCCCCTCCCCACCCTTAGCAAATCTTGTTGGCAGAGACTATGCACACACAGGGGAAAGATGTCACTCAAGTATTCTTGGTGGCATATCCCATCTCCAGGCCACTCTTGACCTGATTGCCAGACTGGAATGATTAAGATTTCAAAAATGCTTTAGAATCTCCTTTGACCTGTAGTTGGCATTTTACCTGTATGTGATTTATATGATGTCAGAAAACAATCAAAATGTGATAACCAAATACTACTGATTCATGTAGGTGTCCAAAACTAGGAAGGCAATGATTCTATTGAACTGTGTCATGTTCTGACTATATCTGTAATTTTGTCTTCAGTTGTATATTTTGTCTTCAGTTCTAGGGAGCTTTTGACACTATATATCTGTCTTGATACTATCTTCTTTCTCTCTCACCATTCTTTCCTAGCATCTTCTTTTAGGAAAATCATTGATTGGTTGGATCCTGTCCAGAGGAAAGAAACCAGTATAGTGAAGGACCTCAAGATCTTACCATATATGGATCAGTAGAAAGAACTGGAGTTGTTTTGCCTATAAAAATGAAGATAGGCCAAACTTGATCATTTCACGTATTTGGAAGGCTATCATGAGCACAAGATATTGGACTTATTTAGTTTGGTGCCAAAGGATACAACCAAGAGTAACGGATGAGGCAAATTTAGGAGCAACATAAAGAAAAACTTCTTAACCCTGTGTTTATCCAAAAGTAGTATGTGCTGTCTCAGAAAGAAGTGGTTCCTCTTCTGCCTTGGAACCAATATCCAGTATTGATTCCAAGACGGAAGGTAAGGGTTTAAAAAAAAAGAAAGAAAGGAGTGGTTTTCATCATTTTAGGTCTGAAGGCAAAGAATATGGTGAGATATCATATGGAGAGGATTCTTTTTTTAAATAATTTTTCCTCAATTACATGAAGAAAATAATCTTTAACCTTTGTTTTTAAGTTTGAGCCATATTCTCACCCTCTCTTCCTTCCTTCCCCCACTCTGAGACAGCACCAATCTGATATAGATTTTACATGTTTAATAGTGTAAAACATCTTTCCACATTAGTGATTTTGTGAAGGAAAATTTGAACAAAAGAAAAGTGAAGAAATAAAGTGAAATATGGTACATCTCAGGCTGCGTTCAGATTCCATCAGTTCTTTCTCTGGGGACAGATAGTATTTTTCATCATGAGTCCTTAGGCATTGTCTTGAATCACTGTATTGCCAAGAATAGCTAAGTCATTCATAAATGTTCATCATATAATATTGCTGTTACTGTGTGCAACGTTTTCCTTGTCCTCACTTCATTTTGCATCAGTTTGTGTAGGTCTTTCCAGGCTTTTCTTAAATCATTCTTTTCAGCATTTCTTATAGTTTTTCATTACAATCATATTCCACAACTTATTCAACCATTCCCCAATTGATGAACATCTCTTCAGTTTCCAATTCCTTGCCACCACAAGAAGAGCTGCTATAAATATTTTTTAAAAAACAAGCCCTTTCCCCTTTTTTTATTCTAGAGAGGATACTCTTGTTCAAATGCAAGTTGGACTAAATGACTTGCAATATTATAGTTCAGGTGTTCTGTGATTCATGACCTCGCCAACCCTCACTTCCACTCAGTAAATTCAAGTGACTCTCTATTGCCTTCAGAATCAAATATAAAAACCTCTGGTATTTAAAGCCTATCATAATCTGTCCACCCCCTGCCTTTCTAGTCTTTTTACATCACACTTCCCTCCATTCCATGTACTCTGTGACCCAGTGACTCTGGTCTCCTTAAATAAGACATTGCATCTCCTCTATCCATGCATTTTCATTGGCTATTCCCCATACCTGGAATTCTTTTCCTTCTCATTTATGGCTCCTGGATTTTTTAACTTCCTTCAAGACCCACCTAAAATCTTACCTTTTGCAAGAGGGCTTTTCCAGTCCTCCTTAATCTTAGGCCCTTCCCATTGAGATTATCTCCAATTTACCCTGCATGTATCCTGTTTGTACACTTGTTTTCATGTTGTCTCTCCCTATTAGACTGGAAGCTCCCTGAGGTCAGGGAAGTCAGACCCATGACCCTCAGTTCTTTACTTCAGATGTTTGTTCTTTTATGTTAAGTGGAAGGCATTGGAGGTTATGATTTTGTTAATTATGAATGGTCAAAGAAAGTGATATTGAAGTCTAGGAATCCAAGAAGCCTAGAAATTTGATAGTTGACTCCATACCTGATTTTGTAAGTTGTCTAGCATTAATGCCTCAAAAAATGACCTTCTAAGATCCAGCCAGTTATAGCTGAGACAAGGTTCATCCAACAATGATGTCTCATTTGGATTTGAATGTAGTAGAACCAATTCTGTGTAGAAATTATATTATGTCTAAGCCTATTCTCTCCAGACACTGAGGTGGCATAGAAGACAATGTGCCCCTGAGGGATTGGAAGAAAGTGCTTATACTTCTATTCTTACTATATCTTGGAAGAAAATATTCTTTTGTAAAAGGTAATTAAAGTTAATTAATTACACGGAACTGGGAATACATTTTATGCTTCTACTCCCATTATCATCCTACCTCTCTTCTGCCCTTTGTGGCTAAACTTGAAAAAGCCACCCATAGTAAGTGCCTCTACCTTCTCTCCTCTTACTCTCTTTTTAACCCCTTATAGTCCAGGTTTCCAACCTCATAATTCCACTCAAACGGATCCCTCCAAAGTTATCACTGCTCTCTTAATTGTCAAATCCAACGGCCTTTTCTCAATCTTCATTCTTCTTGACCTCTCTGCAAGCCTTTGACATTATTGATCACTTTCCCCTCCTTGGTACTATCTTCTCTTTCTCTCTCACCACTCTTTACTGATTTTCCTCCTATTTCACCTCTCCTTCTCTAGATCCTTCTCTGGACCATGCCCTTTAGTTGTAGGTATTCTTCAGAGTTCTGTCCTAAGGCCTCTTCTCTTCTCCCTCTATATTACTTCTCTACATCATTCTCCACAGATTAAAACTGCAATTCTATGCTGATGATTCTCAAATCTATCTATCCCTTGGAATACTATTGTGCTATAAGGAATGATGAACAGATTGATTTCAGAAAGAACTGGAAAGACTTATGTGAACTGATGCAGAGTGAAATAAGCAGAACCAGGAGAACACACTAACTGAAATATTGCAGTACGATCAAATGTGATAGGCTTTGCTACTACTAGCAATACAATGATCCAGGACAATTCTGAAGGACTTCTGAAAAAGAATGCTACTACCTATAGAGAAAGAATTATTGGAGTAGAAATGCAAATGAAAACATATGATTTATCATTTGTTTTTTTTGGTGAGGTAATATGATTTGGGGTTTGGGTTTTATAAGATTACTCTCTTACAAAAATGAATAATATAGAAATATATTTTGAGTGATAATACATGTATAACCCAGTGGAATTGCTTGTCAACTCCAGAAGAGGGGAGGGAAGAAAAGAAGGAAACAACATGAATCATATAACTTTAGAAAACAGATGTAAATTTGTTATTGGAATAAAATAAGAAGAACATTTTAAAAAGAAAAAAGAAAAGCCCTTCCTATCCTGCCCTAATTTCTCTACTGACTCCAAATCTTGCCTTTCCAATTGCATTTTAGATATCTTGAACTTAAACTCTATATATCCAAAATTGAACTCATCCAGAACTGAACTAGAATCTTTCCCACAGTCTGATTGCCCTGTTATTTTCAAGAACCACACTATACCCTCCCAGGCTCTCAGGTTCACAACTTAGGAATCATCCTGGACTCTTCACTCTCTCTCATCCATTGCACATATCCCCCTCACCCATCCAAGCTGTGACCAAGGCCTGTCAACTTCACCATTGCAATATTTCTCAAATATGCCCCCTTCTCTCCTTGGATACTGTAGCCACACTAGTGTAGTCACTCATCACCTCACACCTGGACACTACTAATAGTTGGCTGGTGGATCTACCCCCTTGGGTGTAATTGCTTGCCTCCACTCCAATTCATCCTCTATTCAGCATTTCCTCTGGCTAACCTCCATGGCTAGAATACTCTCCCTTCTCTGCTCTGATTACTGACCTCCCTTATAACTTTTCTATTAGTGTTTATATATCAGAGATCAGCAATGCTACAAATTAGGGCTTCATTTATTGTTTTGTTAGATGTTCAAACTTTAAAAAGAAGATAGAGAAAATGTTAATGATTAAGCTTAAAAGATTGAGGTATACATTTTTTCTGGAAAGCCAATTGTTAATACCAGCCTACTCTCATTATAGACAATAATACATATTTACATCGTACTTACAAAGAGCTTTTTCCCCCAACAACCATTGGAGACAGCCAGTATTAGTATTAATAGACTCAGGTCTCAGAGGTGGATGAGACCTCAGCAATCATAACATCCATTCCATACCCCAAAGCAGAAATCTCCTCAGCAGTATTTCTATAAAATGAACATCTGGTCACCACTTGAAGACCTCCAGTGATAGGAACTCACTAAGATGACCTAGTCAGTTTTCAATTTTCTTTGTATTTAGAAATTTTTTTCTTATGAGTAAGATTGTAGCCTTCATGGGTTTTGCCAGTCATATTTAAATTTGAGAGGCCAGGAACACATGTAAGTATGACCTTGTATTTCCCTCCCCATCCCAAAGCCTGTATTTAACTTTGTCTCTGTGTCCTTATCCTATCTACTCAATTTACAAGGGAGAACAAAAAAGGTTCAGATTGGAAAAACTGGGAAACCCTGACCCCAGAGCTATTTTGGTAGTTATTGGGCTAATAGCCTTTAAATGGATAATGACTAGGTATAGCATAGCCTTTAGAGATTAAAATCAGAAGATATTTTAAATGCTCCCCTAGGGAAATGCCAAATTCAGAACAAAGAAATTCAGAACCAAGGGAAGATACTCTGAGGGCACTAACTTGGGGCATCTCTACTCTTTGTTCTAAAGAACTTGGTACCTAGCACAGAGAAACTCCTGTAGTTGTTGAGAGGCCTCATGGCCAATACTTTGAAGACAAACAGATTATTTTGTAACTGAAAAGAAAAGCCCAGAAGTAGTTTTCCCTCTAGCACTGTTGTTAGTCCATGCCTGAGGTGGTTACTTTTCTGAAAGAGTTATTTAAAAGCCTCTGGCTTTGAACTAAAAGAGTATGGTAGAACTGGACCTATCACCAAAGACTTCAGCTGACTCTAGAAGCTAAGAGCAAAGAGAAACATCACAGCTACACACACAGTGGGGGCATGCCTCATAGCTGCCAAAAAAAATACAGAGATGAAAATGGATGGAGGAAGAGATAAAATGCCCAGTTCTGGAAGCAGTCAGTATTATAGTTGGGCTGGAACATACAGGGCAAAAAGGGGGAAGGGACCAGGAAGTTAGACTAGAGCCAGAGAGTGAAGGATTTCAGCTATGCTGAGAAAGTGAAGTGAGTAGAACCAGAACACCGAACACAGGAATAGCAATAATTGTATGATGAATAACTATGAATGACCTAGCTATTCTCAGCAATACAGGGAACCAAGACAATTCCAAAGACTCCTAATGAAAAATATCATCCGCCTCCACAGAAAGAACAAAATATATATCTCAGTTTCTTTTTTTTTTGTTGTTCACGTTCTCTTCCACAAAATGACTAATATGGAAAAACCTATATCAGATTGTTGCTTACCATCTCAAGGAAGTGGAGAGGAAGGAGGGAGAGAGAGAATTTGGAATTCAAAAATTAAAAAAGAAAAAGCTAAAAGTTGTTTTTATGTGTAATTGGGGGAAAAGAAAATATTTTTTAAAATGTCAAGCTAAGGAATTTGTATTTGAACCAGGCAGCACAAGTCTGTACATGTCATTCCCTTTCTCAATAAGTTCCAGTGGCTCCCTATTGACCATAGGATAAAATATAAGTGCCTCTGTTTTTTGAAACCCTTCACAGCCTGTCCCCAACCTGTCTTTACAGCCTAGAAGGAGTAGATTTGACAAGATTTGGAAACTGATTAATTTAAATGAGAGAAAAGAAAGAGTCAAAGTTGACTCTGAGGTAGTGAGCATTAGTGGTTTTTAAGATGGTGCTACTGTCAAGAGAAACAGAAATTTGCAGAAAAGGTAGGGAAAAGGTGCTGAGTTCCATTTGGGGCATGTTGAGTTTGAGATGTCAAAGAGTTATCCTGTTGAAGATGTCCACAAGGCAAATGGACAATGCAGAAAAGGAGTTCAGGAAAGAAATTAGGATTGTATGTATAATTCTGGAAGTCATCTGCATAAAAGTAATTAATGACAATGAAAAGCATTTATTAAGCACTTATTACATGTCAAACACTGTCCTAAGTGCTGAAGATCTAAATATAAAAATTAGATAGTCTTTGCCCTCAAGGAGCTTACATTCTTTTGGGGAAGACAACACAATTGGCCATGACGGGGTTTTCTGAACTGGGAAGTCACAAAAAACATCTAATGGTACAATAGGGCAAGCCAATGGTCTATGCTTTCAAGATGTTATGATAGGATTGTTATTAACAGTTCTCAGACAAAAAGGTTAACTGTTGAATGGAGGAAGGATATATAAATGTGGCAACAGAATAGACAGTGGGGTAAAGATGAAGACACGTGGTCTCAAAGTATAAAGAATTGAGAGGCTGAGCACCTCTCAGATATAGTCTCTTATGGTTTGAGTTCAAGGGTAGAATTGAAGCAGCATCAGTGGCAAGTCAGAAAATGACCAGGGTGAAGATAAAGTCTCAGTGTATGCAGAGCAAAACTCATGGGATTAAAGATCAGAACTCATGAGATGTCTAAGAAGATTCAAAATGAGAAAAGAAGACCTAGGTTAGAGGAGTTAGGTAACCCAATGGAGAGGGAGCCAGATTTAGAGATAGGAGAACCTGGGTTCAAATCTGGCCTCAGACACTGCATAGCTATGTGACCTTGGGCAAGTCACTTATCCCCAATTACCTAGCCCCTACCCCTCTTACTTAGTATCAATTTCAAAACAGAAGGTAAGGGTTAAAAAAAAAAAGGCAGCATAGGCTAAAGTCTTGAAGGACATTCATGTTTGGAGATATGACATGGATGATGACTCAGCAAAGAAAACTGATAAGGAATGAGTAGAAAGGAAGGAGGAGGATCAGGAGAATCATAGTGATACAAAAATTGATGGCAAATATCTAAGAAGAAAATAAATTCAATAGTATCACATGCTACAAGACAGGTCAAAAAGGATGAAAAGGCCATAAGATTTACAATTAAGAGATCACTGGTCATCTTAGAGAAAGCAGTTTCAATTTAGTGTTCAGAATAGAGGACAGGTTGCAAAAGGTTGAGAAGTGAATGAGAGGAGAGGAAGTAGAAATAAGTTGGTTATGGAAATAGAGAGAGATTTGGGATGACAACCAGGGTCAGATGAAGAGGTGTAGCAAGGCATGATCAGCAATAAAATAAGAGGGCAGAGAATTTGAAAGCACAGAAGACTTGTTGAACTAGTTAGCTATAGTTATATATAGATCTAGATTTCAAAGAGATGAAAGTGATGGCCTGTGGGAACACTGAAGCTGTATGGAGTGAATGGATATCTCAGTGACAATGAAAAATAGTTTTAGAAGGGAGGCAGAGGGAGAAATGTAGAGATAAAAGTTCAACAAGCCTTTTGTACTTTCAAATTCTTTCTCCTGGAAAATTAAGAGCCCAGGATAAAGAAGTAGGGATGGAGCAAAGAATCCCATAAAGATTTGTACTGCTATGACCTTCTATCCTCTGACTGCGTGAAAGAACTTTCTTTCTCAGGAGCTGCCAGGTGCCGATAGAAACCCAGAAACAGGAAGACAGCAAGATGGCTCAGTGGATTGAGAGCTAGGTCTAAATATGAGATGTCCTGGGTTCATATCTAGCTTCAGGCATTTCCTAGCTGTGCAAGTACCCTGAATAAGTCACTTTGTTCCAGTTGCCTAGCCTTTTTTGCTCTTCTGTTGAAACTAATACTTAGTATCAAATCTAAGGTTGTTTTGGTTTTTTTAAGGGAAAAAATAGTTATCTAGCTTCTACTTAAAGCCCTCCTTAGATAAGGAAGTCACTACTTAACAAGGTTGTCCATTTACTTTTAGCAAACTCTCATTGTTAGGAAGTTTTTCCTTGCATCATGCTGAAATATGCTACCCTATAACTTTTACCACTCAATCCTAATTTTGCTTTCTGGGACCAAGCAAAACAAGTCTATTCTCTCTCACCCATGACAACCCTTTAAATATTTGAAGACAGTGATGATGTCTCACATGCTTACCTGTCTTTACACACACACACACACACACACACACACACACACACACACACACACACACACACACATTCCCAAACCACTTCTCCAGGCAAAATATGTCACAGTTTCACATTTTTCCATCACTGTAGTCATCTTCCTCTGAATACATTCCAGTTTGTTTTCATTGCCCCTAAAATCTAGCACCCAGAATTGGACATGTTATCCCAAGATATCCCAAGAGGATCTGAAAGATGGACCAGGGACCATCCATCACCTCCCACATTCTGTAAAATGTAACTTAGATCATATTGGCTCTTTTGGCTGCCAAATCTCACCACTGATTTTAATTGCCTTACTGGTGACTAATTGCTTTTAATTCCTTTGGGTTAAAGCATTTGAAAGGGTAAACAACATGAACCACTAATGCTTTACGGAAACTTATCTGTCAGTAATTTTAGAAATCAAAAATGGACAGATAGATAGAATACTGAATGATAAACTTGAAAGGGAATTTGGTGATTATCTAATCCAATTTATGAACTTTATAGATAGAGAAAATGAGTTCCAGGGAGAGGTTAGTGACTTGTCAGGGCACCTTTATTCCCCACCTCAGACCTGTCAAGCCATTACTATTCCTGAAAAGGAGGGAGGATCTGTAATCAAATGATGGCCCAATCCCAGGAGCTTTGCTTGCTCTGCCTATGCCCTAAATAGCTTTCCTCATAGCCCAAGACCAACAGCACCCTTCCGCCCCCATCCCCTCCAACACTATGTGTTCCTCCCCAATCACTAGTGTTCAGCTCTGACCTGCCAAAAAAAAAATAGACCTTTCTTCCCACCCCCTTCCCATAAGCCTGCCAGCAGCTTGGAATCAGAGGCACTGTTAATGAGGAGTACCCAGCAGGCAAATGCTCTGATTTGAATTCAGGTTTGAAATCCTTTGATTTTGTCTTGTAAACAGTAACAGCATAACTGCCAGCCTTTCACTTCAAAGTCCTATGTGTTCCAGAGCCTGGGGAAAGGGGATGATGGGGGGGGGGGGGGGGGACTGCCACTACTGAAAGGGAAACTTAAAAATTTAGTTTCAAACAACTAAATCCCCAGATAATCTAGGTCTTTATCTGTGGTTTGGGCCTGTGTGGTGGTATCCACTGGCTCATCATTAATGAATATGAATCCTTCAGTACTTAAGAAAAAAAAAACACACATGAAATTGTTATAGGTTTTTTCCTCCACAGATGCAGATCATACATAACCTCTGTGTGTTTTAAGTTGAGTCAAGTCAACTGGCATTTAAATATCTACTATTGATCAGAGGCTGTACTAAATTCTAGGCATAAAAAGAAAAACAAAAGCCAGTCCCTGCTTTCAAGGAGCTCATAAACCATCAGACCTGAGTTGAAGAATGTTTAACAACTGACTTTCCAAAAATAAAAAATGTGCATTCAATAAACTTTTAAGTTTAATCTTCATTAAACATTTTCTACATTTTCTACATTCACATTTTCTACAGAAGCAATTATGCATAAACAATATATACGGGATAAATTGGGAGTCATCTCAGAGGAAAGGTCCTAAGATTAAGAGAGACTAAGAAGGGAAAGTATTCCAAACCTAGAAGATAGTGAAAACCTTGCAGAATGGGAGATTGGGGTTTCATATGCAAGAAAAAGCAAATTTAATAACAAGTTCAATCTCCACTTGTGCCTGAGGACATTTCTCCCGTCACCTTTCCCTCTGCCCAGCAGCACAAAATGGGAGCACTCCTCCCTCCCCTGTCTGGGGTAAGGCCATGAGGTTTGCAGTTTGGGCACTCAGTATCTAAAAAGCTCGCCATCATTGATATATAGATAGGCAACCTTTAAGAGTCTAAAAGGAATACTAAGTATACTAGTACTCCATTTATACAGGTGATAGAATAGGAACTTTTATAAGCTCCACCCCCCCCCAAATAATTCCTGCTTTTGGAGCAAGTAAGAAAATAGGTAAAAAAAAGTACACTCCAGTAAGATGAAATTCTGTTCAACAGGCTTTAAATGTGTGGTTGTAAAAGATGCCCTGACAAAAGGCATTAATAAAGCTCTTTTTTAAAAAATGTATCAGGATTTATCAGATTCTCCTCTTAGGGAGGAGAATTAATTATCATTGCAGAGCCCCTGGGACACACAGTGTCCTTGATTCCTCCAAAGACTGGTTTCTAATTTATGAATGAGTGAATAAATGAATGAAAAAGAATTTAGTGTTTACCAAGTGCCAAGCACTGGAAATACAAACAGAAAAAATGAGATAGCCCCTACTAAGGAGCTCTCATCATAACTGAGGGAGACAACACATAAAGGAATCTTTAGCTGAACAGCAAATGGAAAGGCCAGGAAGTCCTAAAGGCTCAGCTGGAGGTTGGGGAGTTGGAAAATTAAGATATCATAGGATGAGGTGCTGAGAGGGTCCTCTGCAAAGCATGAATATGCTTGCCTTGTTACTGTTTTGTCAATTGTGGCCATTCTGCATCTGTTTTAGTGCAAAAGGAAAGAATGTTGATGATAATAGTTCTCATTGACATAGCACTTTATGTTCTAAATATATCAAATCATTCATAGTTGCTCCCCAAACAAATCTAAAAGGTAGATAATATCAATATTATGAACCCCATTTTAAAGATGAGGAAATTGAAACTTAGAGAATTGTGACTTGTCCAAAGCCACCCAGCTAACAAGTGACAGTCAATACTTGAATCCAGGTTTTCTAACTCCAAATCCAGGGCTTTTTCTATACATCTCCTCAAGAGGACTCAACAACCGAAGTAGAGTGCTAGAATTTAAGTAGCTGCTGTCTCCACACTACACCCACCACTCTCCACAAGAACTGCAAGATACACAAGAGGAGTCCTACTCTGTACCCTAAATACCCTCTGTACATATCGAGTGCTACCAGGGTTATTTTGGCTGTTCTTCTGAAATCTTAGAATGATAAACAAAAATGAGTCTTTTAAGATCTAGTCTTCACATCCTAAATGTGCAGTATATATTCTAATCCAATATAAATGGACAAGGTTAGTGACTTGTTCAAGACACTTGATTTCTTTCCCAGACCAGCTGATAAAATCACTGAAGTATCCAGTAGAAGAGACTACAAGTTGCTAATGTGTTAACCAGAAGGGCACTACACTCTGTTACCCCTTTATGAAGTGTGAAGAAGTGTTCCTCAGTGGCATAATAAAACATCCAGCAAGGCTGGCCAAGGACAGGACCGACTCCTGATTGCCTTTTTTAAATGACTCAGATTGGAATTGCCTCAATTGCAAGCAATGTCATCTCATTTTTCTCTTCTTTTCTCCTAATTTAGTATGGATTTTATCTTTACTCTAACAAGTAAGTGGTCAATGTGGACAGATAACTGTTTCATAAATGAAGCCCACATCAGATTCTACCTTTCTGTTAAGATATATCAGTTTAATTTTATGTGATAATTTGTGCTCTCCTTGTTTAGCACCTCTCAACTCTTGGAAAAAATATTCATGACCTCTAAGTGTGAATCTGATTAGTCTATAATCTTTGATTTCTTGTTTCTGAATCTTGGATCACATTTTTCAGCATTTTCCACACTATTTCCCTACAAAAAGCCCACTTTTGTACTGAAATCACCAAAGCACTTTGGAGAGAAATTTAGTTGGAGTCTTTTTGAGTTTGCTCTGTGGAGACTATCTTTTCAGCCTCTGCAACAGATATTAGTACATACAATGAAGTTATTTTTATATTACTTTTTTAATGTTCATCATAATCACCCCTATATAAGATGACCAAATGCCCCATGAAGTTATTTCTTGTTGACTTTGGAAACATAAAAACAACACTGATAATTCAGTGCCATTTCATTCTTTCAACCAAAGTCCATGCCCATTAACTTTGTCACCAATCATCTCAGGGGCAGCCCAAGTCACATGGAACCAATCAAAGGAGTTTTCCATGTCCTCTTGGCAAAGGACTAAGGCTTCTGTGGGAAGATATCCCTTCTTTCAAGTCCATGCCATGCATATTAACATGCTGATTTGGAGGGACTCATCAAATTGGTCACAGGCTCCCCTCATCACCACCTCCCCATCTCACACCAGCATGGTAGAAACTTCCAGAGTTTGCATTCAACTGACAAAGTCTTCAAGAACCCAAAGTTTCTTTTCCACCAGTGTGGTATAAGATTCCGACCTTGTGAAAGATAAAATGTTTTGTAACATACTATATAACTATAAAATGAAGACTGTTGGGCTATGTGTCCCAGAATATCAGAGCTGAAAACCTGGGAACCTAGGACATAAATTGTCAGAACTGAAGAGGATGTTGGAACATATATCATTAGAGCTAGTAAAGACTTTAGATGGGCAGGTAGGTGGAACAATGAATAGAGTGCCTGGTCTAAAGTCAAGAAGACTTATCTTCCTGAGTTCAAATCTGGTCGCAGAAACTATCTGTGTAGCTGTGGACAAGTCACTTAATTTGTTTGCCTCAGTTTCCTCATCTGTAGATAGCAAATCACTTCAGTAACTTTGCCAAGAAAACCCCAGATGGGGTCACAAAGAGTTAGACATAACTGAAAATAAAATGATTGAGCAACAATGAGGACTTCAGAAATAATCTAATCCAAACCTCTTGTGTTATTATAGTGGTAGTGACTTGAATCCAGTCCTCCATTTTGCTACAACACACTACCTCTCTAACAGATCATGTTATAGAAGGGTTTCTGTTACATATATTGCTGCCATCCCTTAATGCTTACTGAGGCTATAAGGCAATGGTTCTCAAGATTTTTGGTCTCAGAACTCCTTTAAACCCTTAAAAATTATTGAGGATCCTCTGCACACAAAGTATTTTTGTCTATGTGGGTTTTTTATCTGTTGATATGTATTATGTTAAAAATTAAAAGGTATTATGAAATAGTTTTTATCTTGTGGACCCCATGAAAGAGTTTTAGGGATCCCCAGAGGTTCCCAGAATATACTTTGAAAACTGCTGATTTAGGATGTTGCATCGCCCCTGTCTTGTGAGGTTAACTTCCTGCTCATTCTCTCTATAGGTTCTTTCTTTCTCTCCATGTTCTTTTCTCTCCCTTCCTTTCCCCTTCCCAAGCCCTCACAATAATAGCCTATTTTCCAGCATGTCCTTATTTGTTTCTTGTACCTTATACCTCTGCTTACCCCACTCATACCTCACATAAGCGCTGCTTGGTCAAGATAAGAGATCTTTCTCAGTCAGTATAAAATCCTTACCTCTCTAGCATCTTGCTTTGTTATATATAGTGGGAAAATCATAAACCTTGGTGACAGAATATCTGGAGATTGAGATACTGGTTCTGAATCCATCCTCCACTGAGCTTTCAAATTGCTCTGCCTATGTATGTGTCTGAACATGTTGTCCCACCCCACCCTATTCAATAAACTCCAGTGTTTCCCTATTACCTCCAGCATCAAATATAAAATCCTCTAATTTTTAAATCCTTCCATAACCTTCCCCCTTCCTTCCTTTCCAGTCTTCTTACATCCCCCACCCCCTAGCCCTAAGTACCCTGCAGTCCAGTGACACTGGCATCCTTGCTCTTCCTTAAATAGGACATTCCATCCACCAAATCCAGATATTTTCACTGGCCATCTACCATGCATGGAATACTGTTCCTCATCTTGGCTTCACTGGCTGCCTCTGTCTCAGCTAACATCCCATCTTCTGCAGGAAACCTTTCCTAGTCTTTAATACTAGGATCTTTCCTCTTTGGATATCTCCAATTTACATCAATCATACATATAGATATGTATCCAGATATAGAATACAGACAGACAGGCAGATAGATAGATGGATAGAAAGACATAAAGACAGACAGACAGACAGACAGACANGATAGATAGATAAAGACAGAAAGACAGAGAGACAGACAAATAGATACGTAGGTAGATAGGGAAATAGATAGATAGATAGATAGATAGATAGATAGATAGATAGATAGATAGATAGATACAGACAGACAGACAGACAGACAGACAGACAGACACATAGCTATCTACCTTTTTGTACACAGCTGTTTGTATGTTGTCTCCTCCATTAGACTATGATCTCCTAGAGCAGCTAGGTAGCTAGTGTGACAGAGAGCTAGGCCTGGAATTGGGAGAACCTGGGTTCAAATGTGACCTCAGACACTTCCTAGCTGTGGGACCCTGGGCACTTAATTCCAATTGCCTAGTCCTTGTTACTTTTTTGTCTTAGACTTGATACTAAGACAGAAGGTAGAAGTTATTTTTAAAAAATAATTTAAAAAAATTTAAAGATCATGAGCTCCATGACAGCAGGGACTTTCTTTTGCCTTATTTATATCCCTAGTTCTTAGCATAGTGCCTAGCACATAGCTGGCACAATAAATACTAGTCAACTGACTAAGCAACTGTCACTCTCTAATCATATGACAAAGCACCTCACTTATTAGAGTTTCAATTATAACATCTGTAAAATAAGGATAATACTGATACTACTTGCATCATAGGACTATTGTGAAGTGATTTGTCAATGGAAAAATACCAAATAAATATGAGTTATCATCATGAGCCAAAACTAACAAGAGGTGGATAAAGTTTTTCTTTAAAGCATCCCTAATCTGGCTCCTTAGCTGGCCCCCTATGGTCCTGTGCCATCAAAGGCACCCCCCCACCCAAGGCCTGCCTTACCACCAGGGTGGACTGTGCCAAATGTACCTTGTGGCCTTGTGCATTGCCCAGGATCAGCCTGGGATGGAGTTAGGGGAAGGCACTGATGGTGAAGGCAGCATACCTGAGCCACCCTGTTCCCTTAGTAAACTCAGCTCTGGTCTTCCCCAATCTGTCCTCCTTTTTCTCCCTTTCTACTATGCCTTTTGGAATCTTCTTTTATTTTTTTTTTAACCCTTACCTTGGCTTAGAATTGATAGATACTAAATATTAGTTCTAAGGCAGAAGAGTGGTAAGGGCTAGGGAATGGGTGTTATGTGACTGGCCCAGGGTCACACAACTAGGAAGTGTCTGAAGTCAAATTTGAACCCAGAACCTCTGGTCTCTAGGTCTGGGTCTGAATCCACTGCTGTCCCTCTTCCTTTATTATTAACAAACTTTATCCTAAATCTTTTCCCCTCACATTCCTTCCATCTTTGGGTACTTACTAAAACCTAGCTTTTCCCAAAAGTTATCCCTCTGGCTATAAGAACCATTCTGGGTCTGACTTCTCCCACACATCCTGTCAAATAGGACCTGGAAGAAGCATTGGCAACCTCTCTGCTCTCTGACATCACTCAACTACCATTTCTCTTCCTTTGAATTCACTCCATCCTGCCCAGCAAGATGCTGCTAACATATCATTATTTCCAAACCGCTTTCTCTTTCCTTTGAAGGCTGCCAGTTCCTCAAGACTCACTGCCTCTGTCTTCATCCGCACCCAGGGGATAGTACCTCAGACTGACCCAGCCTCCAGCCTCAGATGAACTGTCCTAAGTTCTGAAATTTCTAGTTCATGGGAATCAGTACCAATCGTCGCCTTCATCTTTATGAAAGGATTCAAGGTCATATTAGGGATTCTTGAAGGCAGAAAAGTAAATGGCGAAGGGAAGAGACCAGGGGGTTGCTACAGAGCTATTCAGGTGTTTTGCAATGTGTGTGTGTGTGTGTGTGTGTGTGTGTGTGTGTGTGTGTGTGTGTTCCGAAAAGCTGAAAATGTCAAATTAGCATTGTGAGCTCTCTCCTGCCTCTTATCTCCAGCTTTCAGGATGGAGCTGCTTGGCCGATGACTGTCCCCCACTGCTCCTGAAATCGAATCAGCCCTCCTGGTGCTCCAAATGAGACTGGGAAATTGTTTGCTTGGATTTGCATGAAGAGCCTGAAAATCATTGAAAGTAGGTGAGACTTCCAGTCACCTAGGGCATAGTTTTTCCTTTGAATTTCATTTTCACTCTAGGAATAGCTCCTTCCGGGGTCTCTCTAACCCTTTCTACTCCCTCCTTTTCTTTGCCCTACCTCCGCCCATTCTCCCTATCTTTCCATTCTTTCCTATTCACAAAATTACAAAATTTCAGTGGAACACAGAATATTAGCTCTGGTAAAGGCCTTAGAACATATAATGTTAAAGAATTTAAGGTGGAGAAAAGTGCTTATAGTCACACTCCTGTGAAGCAAGTTTTACAAGTAATTGCAAGATTATTATTCCTATTATTTTACAAATGAGGAAACTGAGACTCAAATAAATTAAATGACTTGTCTGTGATTACACAAAAAATAAATAGTAGTGCTTCTATTTGAATGCAGGTCTCCTACTTCTAGGTCCAGAGATTTTTTACACTATGCCTTTTGTTATTGTAAGTCACTTTTCAGGCATGTCCAACTCCTTGTGATCCCATTTGGAGTTTTCTTGGAAAGATAGTGGAGTGGTTTTCCATTTCTTTCTCCATCTCATTTTACAGATAAGGAAACTGAGGTAAACAAGATTAAGTGACTTACTCAAAGTCACACAATTAGTTTGAAGTCAGATCTGAACTCAGGGAAATGAGTCTTTCTGACTTCAAGCCCAGTACTCCACTGTGCCAGCTAGCTGCTGTGTAATTAGAAATCTTGAACCCTTGGACTTCATCTCCCAGAATCCTTTTCCCTTCATTCATGTAGCATCCTTATGTACTGTACATAAAAGTTTGCTGTAATCCCGCCTTTATAGCTCTTCTTCCTGTGCTCTTCGCCTGCCTTTCTTCCTGCTTTTGGCAGTCCGGACAACTTTCTCTTTGCTAATGCTATAATTTTCCTTTTTCTTCAAGTTATTAATTAATAAATTCTTATAAGAATATAATACTTGAAGTATTTGGATATTAATTTTTAATCTTACATTTCCCAGCATACCTCACTATCTCTATCTTATTTGATTCCCACCTTCCAACCACCCTGCTAGGTAGCTAGTTGAATTATTATTTTCCCTATTTTACAGGAAACTGAAACTTAAAGAATTAAAGTGACTTGTCAGCAAGTTAGTGACAAATCTAGGAATGGAACATAAACACAGGTTTTCTAACTCTCAATTAAAAACATTAGACATGGAATCAATGGACCAAGATTCAAAGACTCCACCATTTATTGGTTATGTGACCCTGGGTGAGTCATTTTACCTCCCTCTGCCTCAATTTCCACATCTAAAAAATGATATGAGACTAATGACCCTTCTAGCTCTAAAATTAGGATATTATTGTAGCTGCTCCTTCAAGATACTTCCTCCAAACTTTTAAAAATGAAAAAATGTAAATAATAATAATTTTTAAACCATCCATTAGCCAATAGGCACAATTAGCAAAAACAGTAGCTATAAAATATTTCTTCCATTAATTAACATAGATTCTCATACCAATGTAAACAGAGCCTACAGGAAGAATAAATTCAAGCTTGGGGCATGATGATAGTAGGTATTGGTTTAAAATACATCTGTGACAAAGGCACCTTATAACTCCCAGTACTGCAAGGCCTAGAAGTCTTTTCTCTATTCAAAGTGACCTCAAGCAGCTCCCCTTGGGTATATGGTCTCTGCTGAGTGGGTTGCTCAGCTGAGTTTCCAGGATCTTCTCTCCATAATCTGATTCTCCTCAGCTGCCAGGGGTCCCATTCCTGAACTCTGCTTCCTCCTTGGAGTGGTTGCCTCCCTGTATCTTTGTCTGTCTGGAATGTGTATCTCTGTTTCCTGCCAAATGCAGTGTCTATTACTAGTTGAGTAGCTAGCTCTGCTTCAAAGTTACACAGCAGATAAAGGGTGGGAGGAGAAGGAAACTATCTTCATCTTTCCAAAAGCGATTCATTCTCAGGGTCCTCCTTCTTCCTCCACTTCTGGTTCCCAGTTTGGAACTTCTTGGCTATTTAAAGTTCCCAGTGATATAGCTAATTGGTTTGCTCAGATAACTGGTAGGTAGTTCTTTTCTTTTCTTTCCTTTCCTTTCCTTGCCTTTCTTTTTTCTTTTCTTTTCTTTTCTTTTCTTTTCTTTTCTTTTCTTTCTTTTCTTTTCCTTTCTTTTCTTACCCTTATCTTCTATCTTAGAATAAATACTATGCATTGGTATTAAGGCAGAATGGTAAAGGCTAGGCAGTTGGGGTTAAGTGACTTGCCCAATGTCTTACAACTAGAAAGTATCTGAAATCAGATTTGAACCCAGGTCTATGTGGCTCTCTATTCACTGAGCCACCTAGCTGTTCCGGGTAGTTATTTTCTTTGATTCAAGCAGAGAGATTGATAAGTACAACACAAAAGAATCACTGGGGTTTTGTTTTACCTTGTTAATCCTTTGAAACCTGCTGACAGCTGACTACTCTGTGACCATCAACTAAGAGGCATCAGTCATATCCCAAATCCCTTACACTATGGTCCTAATTCTGCTTTCTTTCTACTTCACCAGGCTTGACTTATCTGATGACATTATTTTGAGCATAGGAAAAGGGGTCAGCTTTTTAGCAGCCAGCTTCTCTGCATGGTGGTCACAATGTAGTCCTACCCCCAAGGCCATTGTCATCAGCACTGTGTTCCTCAGCATGTTGGGGTGAAAGAGCCTATACAGGTCAGACTAGAATCAGTGAAGTGTCCTACAGGCTTTTAACTCTAGTATTTCATCTAGTCCCAAAAGATCAGGTTAGCATTGACTACTTACTAGAGAACAAGTGGATAAAACCCATATACACATACAAAGAATAAAGGTTCAATTCAGTGTCTGAGACTTCCTTAATCTGTCACCAGCTCCTAAGTACTTCAGCTCCATTGCCTTTCTCTAGAGTCTAAATAATCAATTCAGTCTTTCAGGAAAAAAGGAAGAAGAAAAAGCTCGCTCTCTCTTTCAGTTTATCACCACCAGATGGGAAAAAAATACTTTTTTAAACTTCCATTTCTCATTCCAAAGATGGGGAAGGGTAACTCAAAGCTAAACTGTCAGAGTCCAGCCAGTTTTCACCAATGATCATTGTCTTTGGTAACCTTTCTAACTTAATCTAGCCTCTCTTCTTATCTAGAGACAAACACAAGTCAATGTGGATCCTCTCATGGAGTTCCACTCTGATAGTGACACTGAAGATGAGAGATGCCTCCCGACCTGTGCTTTAAGGAGGCTGACACTAGTGCAGAAATGGGCTGGCCACTGGATCAAAAAGAGATTGTACTAGGTAGGACTCTGCAGTGATAAGCGCTGGGTAGCCATGAGCAGTGTGAAAGCATTAGTCATTAGAAGAGTAACTCAGCTACTCGTCTGACCTCACTGACTTGGGAAATAGTTTATTTATACATAGTTGTAACTAAACTCTATCAGGGGAAAGTAAAATCCAAGAAACTAACACACTGAGGTAAAAGTGATTTCATAGTCTCATATTTACTAGATAAATTTCAATAAGGATCAAGAGCTTCTCCAGAAAAGTCACTAAAAGAGGTATTAATATCGTCAAAGTGTGGTTGGAGGAGACTGTCATACTCAGGTACTGGTATGACTCCTCCCAGATGAGACATGGTTCAATCCTGACAAAGTCTGGGCTTCAAGAAAAAGAGAGACCTGACTTTTCCCATCAGTAACTAAAATCAAGAAGAGAGCATTCTTGGGGCAACTGGGTGGCTCAGTGGATTGAGAACCAGGTCTAGAGATGGGAGGTCCTGGGTTCAAATCTGGTCTCAGACACTTCCCAGCTGTGTGACCCTGGGCAAGTCACTTAACCCCCATTGCCTAGCCCTTACCACTCTTCTGCCTTGGAACCAATACACAGTATTGACTCCAAAATGGAAGGTAAGGGTTTTTTAAAAATTAAAAAAAAAAAAAAGAGAGAGACCATTCTTAATCAAGGGGGAGAAAACATTTTAAAGGTACAGGAAGAGCATTTGAAAGTCAAAATTGTGATCCAAGATGGAGAAGAAAGAACACAGGCCCACTTATCTCTATAATATTACCCTCCAAAATGCTATGATATAATGCCTCAAGAACAAATTATGCAGCAGCAGAACCCACAAAAAGACAGAGTGAACTAAGTTTTCAGCCCAAAGCAACTTAGAAGGCTGGCACGAGGGATCTAGTGCACCAAAGTAGAATGTGTCAAGGCAGGCCCCACTGTGGCAACAGCCCCTAGACACAACTGAAGCAGCAGCAAAGGCTTCCAGAACTCTCAGCCACAGGCAGTAAGGGTGGGTCAGACAATTGCTCAGAAAGAAATTAGAGGGATCCCTTTCCTTGCTCTGGGTGTGAGTCTCTTGTTGCATTGTCCATAAGCAGATCCAGGTAGCAGTTGTGGAGTGAGATTTCAGGGTGAGAAGGAGCACCAGGACATATTAGTGATTGTGGCCACAGGGGAACAAGTGATCCTGGTCACAGTTCAAAAGGGTAAAAGACAATACTACTCATAGACAATAGAATGGGCCAGAGGAGTATTAAACACACCTCTCACTGATATACTGTGGCACAATTGAACGTAATGGACTTCTCTACTAGCAGCAATGCGATGACCCAGGACAACTCTGAAGGACTTATGAGAAAGAACGCTATCCACATCCAGAGAAAGAACTGTGGGAGCAGAAACACAGAAGAAAAACAACTGCCTGATCACATGAGTCAATGGGGACATGATTAGGGATGTAGACTCTAAGCCATCACCCTAATGCAAATATTAATAATATGGAAATAGGTCTTGATCAATGACACATGTAAAACCCAGTGGAATTACTCTTTGGCTGGGGGGTAGGAGGAGAGGAAGGGAAAGAACATATAACATCCAAGAACATATAACAATGGAAAAATATTCTAAATCAATTAATTAAATAAATTTTTTCAAATTAAACACACCTCTCCTTACATCATAGTACCTTGGAAGAACTGAAAGCAGATAGATCCCCAGTGCCAGCTCTGAAGGCAGCTGCACAAAGAATCTGAAGAATGGAATAGTGCTCCCTTCAGCACAGTTCAGAGTCAACTCTAACAGTTTTTTCAAATTAAAAGAAAAGAAAGCAGCTGGGAAATGAGCAAACAACAACAAAAAAACTCATCACAGAAATTTATTTTGATTACAGGGAAGACTAAAACACAAACTCAGAAGACAACAAAGTGAGTACTGCTGCATTCAAAACATCCAAGAAAAATATGAATTGCTCTCAAGACCCAAAAGAGTTAATGGAGAAGCTCAAAAAGGATTTTAAAAATCAAATGAGAGAGGTAGAAAAAAATTAGAGGAAAAATAAGAACGATACAGGAAAATCATGCAAAAAAAAAGTCAACTGCTAGGTAAAGGAACCACACACACACAAAAATACTGAAGAAATTAATGCCTTAAAAAATAGACCAATTAGTAGAAGAGGCACAAAAATCCAATGAAAAGAAGAACTTTTTAAAAAGCAGATTTGGTCAAATGGAAAAGGACACTCAAAAATACACTGAAAAGGGGACATCTGGGTAGCTCAGTGGATTGAGAGTCAGGCCTAGAGACAGGAGGTCCTAGGTTCAAATCCAGCCTCAGACACTTCCCAGCTGTGTGACTCTGGGCAAGTCACTTGACCCCCGTTGCCCACCCTTACCACTCTTCCACCTAGGAACCAATGCACAGAAGTTAAGGGCTTAAAAAAAATAATTGAAAAAATACACTGAAAAAATAATTTCTTAAAAGTCAGAACTGGCTATTTATAAAAAGAGGTATGCAGGAAAAGAGGGAAAGAATGCTTTACAAAGTATAATTGACCAAATGGAAAAGGGGGTACAAAAGTTCACTCAAGAAAATCATGCCTAAAAAATTAGAATTGGGTAAGTGAAAGCTAATGACTCCATGAGACATCAAATAACAATCAAAATCAAAAGAATGAAAAAAAAATAGAAGAAATTGTGAAATGTCATGAGAAAACAACTGACTTGGAAAATAAATCCAAGAAAGATCATCTAAGAATTATTGGACTACCTGAAAACCAAGATAATAAAAAAAAGTTTAGACTCATCTTTCAAGAAATTATCAAGGAAAACCGCTCTGATATTCTAGAACCAGAGGGCAAAATATAAATTGGAAGAATCTACCAATAATCTCCTGAAAGAAATTCCAAAAGAATAACTTCCAGGAATATTATAGCCAAATTCGACAACTTCCAGGTCAGGGAGAAAATATTGCAAGCAGTCAAAAAGAAATAGTTCAAATATTGTGGAGCCACCATCAGGACAACACAAGATTTAGCAGTTTCTACATTAAAGGATCAGAGAGCCTAGGATATTCCAGAGGGCAAAAGAGCTAGGACTTCAACCAAGAATCATTTACCCAGAAAAACTGAGCATAATCCCTCAAGGGGAAAAAATTGGATATTCAATGAAATAAAGGACTTTGAAATATGCCTGATGGAAAGACCAGAGCTGAATGGAAATTTTGACTCCCAAACACAAGATTCAAGAAAAGCATAAGAAGGTAACGGGAAAGAAAAATCAAAAGACATTCAATAAGGTTATGCTGTGTATATCCCCACATGGGAAGATTATTCTTGTAACTCAAAAAAACGTTATCATTATTAGAGCAGTAGGAGTACATATAGAGAGCAAAAGTGTGAGCTGAATATGATGAGATAATATAAAAAAAATTAAGGCATGAGAAAGAGGAATGTATTGGGAGGAGGGGAAAGGGAAAAATAGAATGAGGTAAATTATCTCACATAAAAGGAGCATGAACGAGCTTGTACAGTGGAGAAGATGGGTAAGATGGGGATGGGAACGTGTAAAACTTACTCATCAGAATTGGCTCAATGAGGGAAGAACATACACAATCAATAGGGTATAGAAATCTATCTATCTATCTTACCCTATAGGAAAGTCAGAGGGGAAGGGGATAAGAGAAGGCAGGTGGGGCTGATAGAAAAAAGGTTAAATTGGGGGAAGGGGAGGTCAGAAACTAAACAGGGTGTAAATAAGATAGAAAGTAAAACACAAGAATCCTAATGATGCAATTTTTTTGCAAGTCTCTCTAATAAAGACCTCATTTCTCAAAATACATAGACAAATGAGTTTAATATATAAGAATACAAAGTCATTACCCCAGCTGATAAATGGCCAAAGGATATGAATAGGCAGTTCTCAGACAAAGTAATTAAAGCTCTCTTTAGTCATACAAAAATGTTCTAAATCTCTATTAATTAGAGAATGCAGATTAAAACAACTCTGATGTTATTGGCTACTATGACATAAAAGGGAAATGACAAAACTTGGAGGGGATGTGGGAAAACTGAGACAAGAATGCACTGTTGGGAAAGTTATGAACTGCTTCAATCATCCTAGAGAACAATTTGGACCCACGCCCAAAGGGCTACAAAAAAAGAACTAGAAAAGTACATATCCTTTGCCCATGATTACTGGTTTTGTATCCCAAAGAGATTTAAAAAAAAAAAAGATAAAAAAAATTTTTTAAGAGGAAGGAACTTGATGTACAAAAACTATTTAAAGCAGTTCTTTTTGTAGGAGCAAAGAATTGGAAAGTGAAGGGATACTCATCAATTGGGAGGTGGCTAAGAAAGTGATAGTATATGATTGTAATGGAATACTATTGTGCTATAAGAAATGACAAGCAGGAGGATCTCAGAAAACCCTGAAAAGACTTATATGAATTGAACCAGCGTGAAATAAGCAGAAGCAAGAAAACACTGTAGAATGAAAAAAAATAAGGTACAATGAACAACTGAGAATAACTTAACTATTCTCAGCAATACAATGATCCAAAATTATCCCAAAGAACTCATGATAAAAAATGCCAGCTGTTTCCAGAGGAAAAGAACTGATAAGAGTATGAACCTAGACCAAAGCAAACTTTTTTCACTTTCCTTCTTAAATGTTTTTACTTGAGTTTCTTTCCACAAAAAGATTAATATGAAAAATGTTTTACATGATGACACATGTAAAATCTACATGAGATTGCTTACCATCTAAGAGAGTACTTGGGGTTGGAGAGGGAGGGAGAGAAAGAATTAGTCAAATATTGGAAACTATTTTTACTTGTAATTGAGAAAAAATGAAATAAATAAAAAGTTTAAATTGTATATGTTTCATGTGTCCACTAAACACCTCAGTCTCTAACACATCCAAACTGTGTGGTCACTGGCAAATCTCTCAGAATCCCTCCACACACCTAAAATTATAAGTTTCAGATGAGTTGCTGATCTGTATCAATGCATATTGGTGGAGAGTTGCAGGGAGAAGGTACATTCCAAACATTTCTTGTGTAGATGAAATCACAAGTCTACCAAATTACAATATTCTAAAAGAAAAAGAACCAAGAATGAGGTCTGAACAATTATATGAAGCTGGAGCATTGAGTCATTAGACCCAGTGGAAAAAAGGCAGGCCTGAATACTGAGGAATGTTATGAAAATATCATGTGTGATCATTTTAAACCAAACCTTGGACGTCATAAACCACAGAATGTTAGAAGACTTCTACTCCAAATTTCTGAGTCAATATCCCTGAGGGCCTCCACCTAATGACCTTCATTTAGAGCAGTGGTTCTCAAACTTTTTTGGCCTACCACCCCCTTTACAGAAAAAATATTACTTATCCCCCTGGAAATTTTTTTTTAATTTTAATAGCAATTAATAGGAAAGATAAATGCACCTGTGGCCATCACTGCCTCCCTGGATAGCTGCAGCACCCACCAGGGGGTGGTGGAACCCACTTTGGGAATCACTGATTTAGAGGGAACTTATCACATCCCAAAGAAGACAACTCCATTTTTGGACAGTAAGTTCTAATTGGTACTTAGCTCTTTCTTATACCAGGCCAAAATCTTCCTCCTTGTATTTTAAGCTTTTCTTTAAAAAAAAAATTTTTTTTTTAAATTTAAGCTTTTCTGAGCCTTGTTATCTTACCCTCTGGGAATAAGTAGAGAAAGCTGAATTCCTCTTCCCTAGAATAGTCCTCTAAGTATTAGAAGGGAATGAGCTTGTTTGTTTTCATATACTTCAAACTAAACATCTCTGGGTCCTTCAAATCATCTTCCTACATCATTGTCGCTCTCTATCTTGTTTGTTTTTTTCTGGACATGTGCCAGCTTATCCATGTTCTTTCCTAAAATATGGCACTTGGATCTAATGGGTCAAAGTTACAGAAGGACTCTCACCTCATTCATTCTGAATGCTAGGCTTCCATTCTTAGATTCCAGCAGGAAGTGGATCAGCCTGCCCTCCTGTATGGGGGTCCAGTATGGAGTATTAGACAAGCTTTCTTTTCTATTTGTTATTCCCATTCCCATAGAAAGACAAAAACCTACAGCCAAAATTGTTAAGACTGGCTGTGCATTTCCATAGCCCAAGGAACCGAAGCTAGAAGAGAGGATGATTACCTGTGACGTTTTCTCTGGTGCAAGTATCAATGAGGTTCCAGCCTCATTGAAATTCCACATCCTCCTTGCATCTGCACATACAGACACTGTATCATTTACAAGGCCCCCAGGGCCAGTACAGTGACTCATTATCGTGAGTTAATGAAGCATCCAAGCACTCACCCCACCATTTGCATGTGGAGGGAGAGTCTAGGCTTTTAGGAAGGATCTCCAGATTATTGGTGGAGGGGCCAGGAACCCACAGAGAGCCCTGCAAGGGCAAGGAATGAGCGCTGGTCTCAGAGTCAAAAGACCTAGGAATGAGCTCCAGCTCCTACAATTTCTGGTGTGTAACTCTGGGCAAGTCACTTAAATGCTCTGGATCTCAGTTACCAATAATGATAATAACTTCAACAGGCCATTAGGAGCATTGTAATTTGAGAGCAAGAGTTGGAAAGCTGTGAGGGAATGAAAGGAGGATAAGAAATGTTTGGCAAGATGGCCTTTGGCATCATTGCTATTCTGTGAGCCTACTTTGGACACTGAGTGATTGGAGAAATAAAGATAAAGAGGATGGTAGTAAGAAGGGTTGGAAAGAGGAGAGAGAAGGGAAACCTATGGAGAGGGCAGAGTGTTTTGTCATAGAATAGCAGAACTAGAACCAACCTTAGAACCCAGAATTCTAGAACTAGAACCATTGAGAAGAAGTATAGTTTAGTGACCATTGAGAAGTATAGTTTAGTGAAGGGTTCTAGACTACGAGCACAAAATATGGAATTTAAGAAAACAAGAGAAGAAAGAAGACAGACTCCAACAAAGTATTAAGTTCAGAGAGAATCTTCCTTGCCTCCACCCCAGGGGCATTTGGCCAGTACTTTTATTAGCATATCAACATCCATTGATTATCTGATTGATATCAAAGACATACCAAATAAACAATGCAGTGGATGGATTACATCAAAGTAATCAGTCCTGTTACAACTTGGTTAATAACAAATTTCTATTACAGTCAAAGTTTACATTTTTTATGTCTCTGAAATGTTAGCTAAGGAAATAGAAAAGTTGAAAGAAAGAAGATTCTTGATAGAGAAGTTATCTAGAAGACAGTAGGACTGGCAAATCCTTCTATCTATGGAGAGGGGGGAGCTTTAGAAATGTAAATTCCCATGTTAGTTGTTAGGATAATAAGAAGGGCCAGAATGGTCACTGTTTGGAGCTGCTGGAGCTTCCTTGATAGCTTGTGGAGCAATGCCAGATTAACCTAGTCAATTTGGTAGAGACCCCACTAATTATATTTTCTATAGAAGGTTTCAGCACTTATTAACTCTGTGAGTTCCTGATATGGCCACAACAAGAAAATTGCCTTTACAACAATATCTTGTTTTATACTGGACCTTGCCCTTTGCCATGAGGCTTCAGTGTGGGCATTTCAGCATCAGATTGGTTAGTGCTTATGATCCCTTCAGAAGAGAGTGTCGAATTTGGTTCACAGGATCCTAGTTTCATCCTCACCTCTACTATATCATTTAATCTTTTCAGTTCTTAACTTCCTTGTCTGCAAAAGGAAGTGGGACTAAATGATCATAGAGTAAATGTAATGTTAGAGTTGAAAGGGACAGAGAGATCACTTAGTCTAACTCCTTATTTTGCAGAAGTGTAAACTCAGTGGCAGCTGGGGGAGCACTGCCAGGTCCGGAATAGGGAATATTCATCTTTCTGAGTTCAAATCTGGCCTCAGACACTTACTAGCTGTCATGCTAGACAAGTCACTTAACCCTGTTTGTCTCAGTTTCCCCATCTGTAAAATGAGCTGGAGGAGGAAATGATAAACCACTCTAGGATCTCTGCCAAGAAAGCCCCAAATATAGGTCCTGAAGAATCAGGCGAATCTGATACAAATGAACAACAACAAACTCAGGTCCACATGGAGAAAGTAAATTGTTTTCCTAGTTAGTGATAGAGCTAATACTACATAGAACTGAGGTAGGAGGGAAAGAGGAAGCTGGAAGACAAGCAGATGGATAATAGGAATAATTAAGGGGCTCCCCCCCACAACTGGTGACTGAGAAACTTGTTCAGCCTGGTCTGCCTTGACATGAGACTGGCCTTGATCTTTGAAGTTAAATAATTCAGACATTGTGTAGGCTATCTTTACGGCCAGATGGAGTAATATTTAATAACAAATGACTTTAAAAATAAGCCACTTAATCTCTAAGTCTCCAGGTTTCACTGTAATTAAATGGTGATTAATTTCCTGCAAGAAGAAAAAAACACACCCATAAGAACTTTAGAACATGCTTCTTCCATAACTATAGCCTGTGTAGATAATAGGGGCATGCAGGGTACATGAAGCCATTGCTTTCTTATAGTCACATCTTCTCATGCTTATGTATACAGTAGCACAGTGGATAGAGGACTAGACCTAGAATCAGGAAGGTCCAAGTTCAAATCTAGCTTCCAATCCTTACTAGCAGTATGGCCCTGGGCAAGTCACTTAACCTTTTTATGGCCTCAGTTTCCTAATCTATAAAATGAGAAGAATAATGGGAACTAACTCCTGAGGTCGTGAGGATAAAATGTGATAAAATTTGTAAAGTGCTTTTCAAATCTTAAAATGACATGTTGTTCAGTTGTCTCAGTGGTTTCCAACTCTTCATGACCTCTTTTAGGGTTTTCTTGGCAAAGATATTAGAGTGGCTTGCCATTTTCTTCTCAGCTCATTTTACAAATGAGGAAACGGAGGCAAATTGGGTTTAAGAAATTTGCCCAGAATCACATAGCTCATAAGTGTCTAAGACATGATTTGAACTCAAGTCTTCCTAACTCCAGGTCTATCCTTTGTGCCACCTATGACATATAAAATGTTGGCTATCATAATTATTTTTATAGTCATGTTCATGCATATACCAGAGCAGGTCTTGGAATAATAGCATATCAGAGTTGGAATAGACCTAATGACATACAATGTTAGAGATATGAGTGTGGTGGTAAAGGTGAGTTTGGAAGGGGTCTGTATGTTCCCTCTTGTCGACATGGGCTTTCACCTGTAAGCTAAGTAAACTGGGGTTCATTAAATCTTTCTAAGCTACAAGTTTGGGGGCTTCTAGATTCCACCTCGACACATTCTCTTAATATAAGTAATGATATTTTAAAATAAATTTCCATTTCTGTGTAAATAACTACCAATTCTTTATGTTTCATTTTCCTCTACTCCAGTTCTTATACAAAGTACAAAATATTCAAAAGATTGAGTCTACTTTGCCTCCAGCCCTGAGGCCAATGGCAGACTAGCATATTAGGAAGTCTCTATCAGAGTAAATTACCTCCAAGGCCAGTGGAAGGCCATTTCTGACCCCAGCATGACTATATGGTTTTCTGTCTACTATAGATACCTATGGGAAATAGCTCCTTTTCAGAGATTGGCTTGTCCTAGAGAAACTTCCCTTTTCCATGGACCAATCCTATACTTCTCCATTCTGCGGCTTGTAATAATGGATGAAATAAAGTGTTTTACTACCTTGTACCCTAAATTGTAGGCAGATCATATAAGAGCTTTCATTTTATAGAAGAAAAAAATAGAATCCAGAAAAATGAAACAGCCAGCCCATAGAGGAGGATATGAAAGTTCAGTCCAGAGTACCTAATTTCCAGTCTAGTGCTCTGTCCATTATACCATGATTCCAAATGCCCAGTTCCATCAATGTTCTTGTTCCACTGAAGACTTCATATAAAAGGAATATCGTCTTTGCCTGAAACCTACCTGATTGCTACTGAATCACCATTAGAGCTGAAGAGATATTGGCTCCCAGATGCTAATTTTTTGGCCTTGAAGTTGCTGGCCCAAAGGGTCATCCATTTCACCGCCAGGCTTTTCATCAAAACAGGGCCCATTGTCTGGTATTTGCTGAAATGTCATTTTTAATTAAAAATCCAATCTTAATAAGATCTCATATAAAGTAGACCAAAATAGACTTCTTACTACATGAACTTTTCAGATGTGTCATTGAACAAAATAGCTTTTTCCCCCTAAAGGGCATATTCAATATCATCCACTAAAGAGGCAAAGTCCTTTAAGAATCACATTTATGGTGGCAGCTGGGTAGCTCAGTGAATTGAGAGTCAGGCCTAGAGACAGGAGGTCCTAGGTTCAAATCCGGTCTCAGACACTTCCTAGATGTGTGACCCTGGGCAAGTCACTTGACCCCCATTGCCTAGCCCTTACCACTCTTCTGCCTTGGAGCCAATACACAGTATTGGCTCCAAGAAGGAAGGTAAGGGTTTTTAAAAAAATTTTTTTAAAAAGGGAGACCATTCTTAATCAAGGGGGAGAAAACATATTTTAAAAGTACAGAAAGAGCATTTGAAAGTCAAAATTGTGATCCAAGATGGAGAAGAAAGAACACAACCCCACCTGATCTCTATGAAATTACCCTCCAAAACGCTATGATATAATGCCTCAAGAACACTGCATATCACTGAGCCTCCATTTCCTCAACTTGTTCTATCTACCTTACTGGGTCACTGTGAGAATCAAATTAATATAAATTTCTTTGTAAACTCTAAAGTTCTATATAAATGTCAATTATCATCATTATGAATATTATTTTTTTTTTGGTAGAAATCTAGTAGAAATCTAGTTGGGAATTCCCTGTACCTGCCTGCACATTCTGAAATGATAACCTTGGTTTAAAGTTTCATGTACTATTTTAGGGGTCTTGCACAGAAACTGTGGAGGTTGATAAATACAAAATAACTATTTTCCATCCTTACTGTGACTTACCAGTGATTCCACTGTTCCAAAACTTGACCTACTTGATCTTTGTAGTGCCCTTCTGGATTTTGGGGATTATTACTAACTGATACATATTTTTTGTTTATTTTAAACCTTTATCTTCTACCTTAGAATAAATATTATGCACTGGTTCCATGGCAGAAAAGTGACAAAGGTTAGGATCACATAGTTAGGAAGAATCTGAGGTCAGATTTGAACCCAGGATCTCCCATTTCTAGTACACTGTGTCATCCAGCTACCCTTGGTTATATATTTAGTAACATGACACAAGTACATTACATATCAATACACTTTATGGATCATGTGTATCTCTCCTGTACAGGCTGTAGCTTTTTCATATGCCATTCCTATTTTTTGCTTTACTTAAAACCAACAGAATGTTAGAAGAAGGGACTTTAGAACACAAAATCCTGAATGTCAGCCCAATTGAATGAATGAATTTGGTTAATAAGTAGAGACAAAAGTTATTTTCCTGTGGATGGGACTGCCCACCTGTCAGTTTAGGGAAGGGCTGAGGGTCTGATGAACTACTTCTTAATTACTATCACCAATTAAAGATGTCTTGAGATGGTCAAGGGAGGGGCTGAATAATGAGCTCCTAAAAATCTATTTATCAGACAGCCAAACCCAGCTCAGTTCACCCATGGTATGACAGACAGACATGGAGACCTATATTACCTTATGAGTTATGATGCTGGCCTAAAAAATAAACCTGATATAATCAATAAGCTCATATATAAATAATAAACTCATAGTCAATAAACCTGATATAATCAATAAGCTTATATATATATAATCAATAAGCAAAAATCAGTCTCTTGAGATCATTTTAATCATAACATACTTCTGTGTTCTTTCCCCTAAAGTCCCTACTGCTGCAAACCAAAGAGTCTAATTCTACAAACTTCACATATACATTTACTTACTAAAACCCAGCATTAAAGTATGGAAGTTGTGTCTTGTCAGTTATCTGGGTCATTTTCCTGTCTTTCATTTTAACAGGAACATCGAAAACATCTTGCTGGTTTACAGAAGACCCTTTTCTCGAACTCTTTCTAATATAATTAAGAACAGGATTTGATCTAGAAATTATATATCTTAGAAATTTGCTTTTGGTAAAATATTCCAGGTAGAGTACTCTTTGATGTCTCTTCATGTCTTTGAAGAGCTGCATTATGTTAACCATTTTGAGCATAATTATGCTGTTTGAGATTAGGCCTTTTAACAGAATTCTTAAATTTTTTTTTTTTTTTATGATTGGAGACCTTTACATTTGCGAATTTTTTTTTCTTTGAGTGGGCAAATACTTCTTACATCCATACCTGCCAAATGGGCTTTCTTAATTTCAGGAATGTATTCACTTTATTGAATACCACCTACCTTTAAGGAATTGTACTTGGCTCTGGAGTATTCAAAGGCAAAAAACAATGAAAACCACTTTCTGCATTCAAGAAGCTTGCTGAAGGGTAACACATGTAAACAGATAGCTGAATGCAATGCAGTTTGCAGAGAGAGAAAGCACCAGAGAGATCAGGAAAAGCTTCTTGTTAGAAATAGCACAAGTGGAGCCTTGAAGGAAGCCAAGGATTTTAAGATGAAAACGTGAGAAGAGAATGTATTCTAGGAATGGGGGAGGGAGGAATGGGTTTTGAAAAGCACTGGGGTTGGAGCTAAAATGCTGAATTTGAGGAACAAGTAAGCTAATTTAGCTGATACATAGGAGAATAATATGACTTATAAGTCTATAAAGGAGCCAGTTTGTGAAAGGTTGTCAGTGCCAAGCTAAAGGATTTGTACTTGGCCCTAGAGACAAATAGGAAGCCACTGATGGTTTTTTGTTAGTTTTTTCAGCAGATGAGTGATATAGTCAGATTTTGTTTTAGGAGGAGTAATTTGGAAGTTGTATCAACCATGGATCAGAGAAGGAAGTGACTAGAAACTGTGAAATCAATTAGGGGACATTGAAATGGTCCAGGTGAAAAGTTATAGAGACCTGATCTAGGATGGTGGCTATATGAATAAAGAAAAATAGATGGATGAAAGAGATGTTGTTGAAACAGAATCAACAGTTCTTGGCAACTGATTCAATACAGATGGTGATAAGAAGAAAAGAATCAAGATGGTTCCAAGGTTATCTTTCTTCACAGTTTCTCAACAGAGATAGAGAATTTTCGATTAGGGAAAATGTAGGTGGAAGATAAGTTCTATTTTGGACATACTGGGTTTTTTTTAACAACATTTTATTTTTTTCTAATTATATGTAAAAATAATTTTTAACATCCATTTTCTAAAATTTTGAGTTCCAAATTATTGCCTTCCCTCCCTTAGATGGTAAGCAATTTGATATAGGTTATATGTGTGCAATCATGTAAAACATATTCCCATATCAGTCATGTTGTAAAAGAAGACATGTAAAAAAAACTACCATGAAGAAAATTAAGTTAAAAAATAGTATGCTTTGATCTGTATTCAGTGTTTACCAGTTCTTTCCCTAGAAGTAGATAATATCTTTCACCATGAATCCTTTGGAGTTGTCTTGGATCATTGTATTCCTGAGAATGGCTGTCATTCACAGCTGATCATCATGAAATATTGGTGTTACTGTGTACAATATTCTCCTAGTTCTGCTCATGTCATTTTTCTTCAGTTTATATTAATTGAACATGTTATTTGAACCTGAAGTGCCTATAAGACATCTAATTGGAAATGCTCAGCAGGTAGTTGTGATATAGGACTAGAGCTTAGGAGAGAGATATGAATAGGACATATATGTCAGGGCATCATTAATCAATCATTAAGCATTCATTAAGCATTTACTATCATCAGGTAGGATAGCTAAGTGGTGTAGTAGAGAGAGAGCCAGGTTGGAATCAGGAAGATCTTAGATCAAATCCAGCTGTGTGACTAGGCAAATCACTGAACCGTGCTTGCCTCAGTTTCTTCATCTGTAAAATGAGCTAGAGAAGGAAATGGCAAACCACTACAGTGTCTTTACTTAAGAAAATCCAAAATGGGGTAGAAAAGAGCCAGACACAATTGAAAAATGGCTGAAAAACAAAATCAGAGGCCAAATTTGAACTCAGATCTTCCTGATTTCAAGCCCACCACTCTCCACTAAGCCACCTAGCTTCCTCCTAGGCATATAGAGATTAAGTGATTTGTCCAGGGTCATATAGCTAGGAAGTGTCTGAAACTGAATTTGAACTCAGATCTTCCCGACTCCAAGATCAGTACTCCCACTTTTGAACCACAACTGCTTCTCTTTTTTTCTGGTAACTTAAGCCAGTAACGCAAATTTCTGTTCAAATAAGTTCAACATTGAAATTAAATTTATATGTGATTATTATACTATGATAAACACCTTCAAAGATATAACTTATTTAATTTAAAATACTATTTACATCTGACAAAATTTGTAAAATTAAAAAAAATTTAATATGAAGTCTAATAGATAACAGTATGTGAAGTCTTAATGTTTTGCTTTTTTTAATTCTTACAGATTGTTTCACATAAAATATTTATAATTATCTTATAATTGGTTTTACATTTTATTTAGTTTTCATAATTATAGATAAAATAAAATTTTATATTTAATACTTATAATTATATAAATTTGAATTTGAATTTTTTGGGGGCAAAAGTTTTCATTGCCGTTATTGTAAGAACTTAACACATACATTTATTTGTTTATTTATTTTTACATTTATTTATTTGTTTGTTTATTGATTTTTATTTTGAATATTTTCCCATAGTTAACTATTTCATGTTCTTTCCCTCTCCCCAAAGCCCCACGAATCCCCCTTAGCTGACGCACAATTCCACTGGGTTTTACATGTATCATTGATCAAGACCTAATTCCATATTATTGATAGTTGGACTAGAGTTATCATTTGTGTCTACATCCCCAATAATATCCCCATCAGCCCATGTGTTCAAGAAGTTGTTTTTCTTCTGTTTAACACATACATTTAAAATAATATTGTGAGTAGTCTATTAAATTACCCATGAGGTTCACAACATATTTTGTTGTCATTGTTGAAAGGGGTTCATGGAACAAAAATGTTGGGAACAGATTGCTTTAGAAAAAGCATCCTAGCAGCTAAGAGGAGTAGAGGGCAATCCGAGGCAGGGAAACCAGGTAGAAGGCAATTGCAATAGGGCCTAAACTATTGTTGTGTGAGTGGAGAAAAGGGACATATACAAGAGACATAAAGATAGAAATGAGATTTGGCCACAGATTGTTTATATGGGGCAGATGAAAATTCCAGGATAATACTAAGGTTGAGGGTCTGAGCGACTAGGAGTTTAATGATATCCTTGATAGAAACAGGGGACAGAAACAGAAGAAAAGGGAAAGAGATGAAAAATTTTGTTCTAGACATATTAAGTTTGAAAAGCCTAAGGAACGTCTAGTTTAAGATGTCCTAAAAACAGTTGATGATATGAGACTGGAGCTCAGAAGAGTGCATATGCTAAATATATGGATCTGAGAATCATAAGCATTTAGATGATAATTGAACCCAGGGGAATCAATCTGTTTACCAAGTGAAACAGTAGAAAGAGGGAGGAGAAAAGAGCCCAGAACAAAGCTAAAGGACCCACAGTAACTGAATGGGACAGAGATGAAGAAGTGGCTGGACAGGTAGAAGGAAAACCGGGAGAGAGCAGTGTCATGAAAACCTAGATGGGAGAATCTGGATCCTGGAGAAGGTGAACCTCAGTGTCTAATGCTACAGAGAGAGATCAAGAGGGATGAAAAGTGACTTTCCCAAAAGCCATTAAATTTGGCAATTAAGGGATCATTGACAACTTTGTAGAAAAGAGTTTCAGCTATCTGCATACAGATAATAATTGAACCAATGGGTGTTGATGAGATCAAGAATATATATAGAAGAGAGCTCAGGACAGAGTCTTGGAGGACACTCATGATTAAAGGCAGGAAATGAGTGATGACCTAGCAAAGGAGATTGAGAAAGGATGCTCAAATAGAATCTCAAATTTAGAGCTGGAAAGGATTTAGAAGTTGACCTAGTCCATCTCCCTCACATTTAGCAAGAAGGATCAGGAAGCAACTTACCCCAGGTCACACAGGGAGATCAAGCAGCAGGTGGGGGCTCAATTGTCAGAAAGCCAAGAGAAGAGAGACATTCGGAAAGAACAGAATTTTCACCTCTATTTTATGCTCCAGAGAGGTCAAGGAGGATGAGGATGGAGGAAAAGCCATTATTTTACTAATAAAACTCTATTTTTCATCATGGGGAGAGTAATTTCAGTTAAATAACAGGATCAGAAACCAAACTGCAAGGGGCTGAGGAATAAGTGAGATGAAGCAACAAATGAAGGTGATTTCTAGAAGTTTAGGGTGAAAGAGCCCAGGGAGGGGCAGCTGGGTAGCTTAGTGGATTGAGAGTCAGGCCTAGAGGCGGGAGGTCCTAGGTTCAGGTCCAGCCTCAGACACTTCCCAGGTGTGTGATCCTGGGTAGGTCACTTGACCTCCATTGCCCACCCTTACCACTCTTCCACTTAGGAGCCAATACACAGAAGTTGAGGGTTAAAAAAAAAAAAGTGAAGATAACTGGTGATGGCTTGGGCTACAGTGGATGACCATGGAGTCTCTGATACCTGACCAGGTTCTAAGGGCTCCACAAGATCTGCTTCAGCCATCTTCATGGCCATTAGAATAAGTTATTCTCATCCATCCATTCCACTAAAGGAAGTCCTCATGTGCTCTGGGTAGCCATTCCCCTTACTCACTGATGGTTTGAGACCTGTTGGTTACCCTCTACATAAGTGCAAAGAAAAGATAGTTGAATTCATCCAGATGTNAAGAAAGAAAGAAAGAAAGAAAGAAAGAAAGAAAGAAAGAAAGAAAGAAAGAAAGAAAGAAAGAAAGAAAGAAAGAAAGAAAGAAAGAAAGAAAAAGAAAGAGCGAGCCCAGGGAGAAAGAACAATAACTATAGGCATTTGTTGTGTTATGTTATATAAGAAAGGACAAGAAATAAGCATTTATTAATTTCCTACTATATAACACTCTATAAATATTACTACAAATACTTAACATAATATTACAAATATTGTTTTCACTTGATCTCACAAGAACTCTAGGAAGTAGGTGCTATTATTGTCTCCACTTTATAGAGGAGGAAACTGAGATAAAAAGGAATTAAGTAATTTGCCCAGGGTCACACAACTAGTATCTGAGGCTACATTTGAAGTCAGATCTTCTTGATGCCAGGCACAGCTCTCTGTCCACTGTACCACCAGCTGCTTATGTTTCTTTCCATTATTAAGAGAATGAACTTGGGACAAGCTCTAGCTCTTCCCCTTACCATGTAACTCTGAAGGTGTCACCTTTAATTTTCCTGGTCTCAGATCCTTCATGATCTGTAAAATTAAGGAAATGGAACAGACAGTCTCTAACGTTCTTACCAGTTCTAACATTCCGTGTTCTAAGGCCTTTCCTACCCTAATATCCTGGGACATTTTCAGCCTTAATATCTTATATTCTATGTTCCAAGGCGCTTTCCAGTTCCACAGTCTTGTAATTGTATCCCTCTTTCTACTAGCTTCTTTTGCTCTGTCTCCCAGCTCCCTCAGACAAACTTGGCTCCTGGACTAGAGAGCCCTGACTGCAAAAGCTAGGGAACCGGAGCAGAATATTAATGAGTACAGCTGGAGAAGTTGCTCCCTAAGCACCTTTCTTTCTCTGTCTACATTGCCTAGTTCCTAGGATGAAGACAGAGGTGCCAAGATTCACTCTGGGAAACTGACTTACACAGCTGGGCTGAAGGTCAGAAGAAAGCTCTCTCCTCCCTCCCATCTCATCTCCCATCAGCCCAAAGCATCTCTCCTATTAAGGTTCTCCTATACCCTAAATTGTTTTCCTTCAGAATAAAATACTAAGAATCCTTGTGATAAGTGTTCTTCAAGATGGATCACCCATTAGTCAGAACTGTAAAGCTAAAACAGACCTTAGAACATAGGTATATGGACTGGACCTATGATTTTAGTAATATTTTAGTAAACTACCAACTGTATAAATAGCCTCCTACCAATGCAGGTCAGCACCTTTTCTACAATTTCTAGTCAGAAAGAGCAGCTTAGATGACAAAAGGTTAGGTCACTTGCCCAGGGACCAATATGTGTCAGAAGGAAGACTTATAATAGTATTCATCCCTTCCCCTTCCCATGTCCTCTTTGTGTGTAATAGAATATCCTATTTTTCTTATTCCTTCAAGTTTCTCTTGGTGTCCTCTACTATTCACCCCCTCTTTCCCACCCCCATATCATCTTAGACCATTTAGTATTCCAACCTCTCCCTATGAATAATTCTTCTAATTACTATAAGAGTGAATACTATAAGAGTGATTTCACTACAGAGAATTACACATAGCATTTCTCCACATAGGAATACAAATAATTAGATCTTATTGAAGCCCTTAAAGAGGCAAATTTTAAAAATATGAGTTTTCTTACTTTACCTTCTTTTTCTTATTTATCTTTTCATGTTTCTCTTGATTGTTGTTGTTGGATATTGAACTTTCCATTTAGTCCTGGTCTTTTCTGTGCAAATACGTGGAAATCTTCTATCTTGCTGAATGCTCAAACTTTCCCCTGGAAGTATATAGTCAGTTTTGATGGGTAGGTGATCCTTGGTTGTAGACTGAGTTCTCTTGCCTTTCTGAATATCATATTCCAAGCTTTGTGGTCTTTTAGTGTGGAGGCTGCCAGATCCTGTGTGATCCTGATTGGTGCTCCTTGATATCTGAATTGTCTCTTTCTGGCTTCTTGTAAAATTTTTCTTTTACTTGGAAGCTCTTGAATTTGGCTATTATGTTCCTGGGGGTTGACTTTTCTGGGTCTAGTGTAGAGGGTGATCTATGGATCCTTTCAATGTCTATATTGCCCTCTTGTTGTAAAACTTTAGGGCAGTTTTGCTGAATAATTTCTTTTAGTATGGAGTCCAAATTTATATTAATTTCTGCTTTTTCAGGAAGACCAATGATTCTCAAATTGTCTCAGAGGGAAGACTTGACTCTACGAGGCCCCACTCTTAAGCCACTATTCCAGAAGTAGAAGGTACTTTAGATAAATAATAGATAGGTAGTAAATAATAATTAAGGGATACATAATACCCACCTTAGAGGTCGAAGTATCTCAGCAAGTCATCTATATTAACTCACACTTCTAAGGGAATTTACCTCACTTTTGTACAGCTCTAGTTGCTAGCGAGTTTTTTTCCTGAAATCAAGCTTAAATTTACCTCTTACCAACTTCTCACAATTGGTTCTGGTTCTATCCCTTGGAGCCAAGTAGAGTAAGTCTAATCCTTCTTCCAAATGACATATCCTCAACTATAGAACAGGGGCAATAATAGCACCTACCTCCCAGGGTTGTTGTGAGGATTAAATGAGCTAACATTTATAAAGTGCTTAGCACAGTGCCAGGCACATAGTAGGCACTTAATAAATGCTTGTTTCCTTCCTTCCTTCTTAATCTATCACTTTCCCCTCTACCCCATCTAGACTTTTCTCTATCCAACTAAACATCCACAGCACCTCCAATCCTCATATACTCAAACAATTAATATATATTATTTAAGCACCCACTGTGTGCAAGGCACTGTGCTAAGCACTGGAGACTCACAAAAAAGTCAAAAGATAGTCCCCTTGCCCTCAAGGAGCCTGAAATCTAATATGACATGGTCTTATGGTCCTCTACTATCTTGGTGGTCCTTCTCTGGACATTTGTCCAAATTTCTCTCTATCCTTCTTAAATTGAGGCACTCATAAGAGAATATAATACACCAAATATGACCTAGCCAACACAAAGTACAAAGTAACTTCTGCATGTCCTGATTCCTGGAAACTGCACCTCTCTAACTGATGCCCAACGTACTATTAAAAAAAAAAAAAAAAAAAAAAAAACCTTTGCCTTCCATCTTAGAATCAGTTCTGTGTATTTGTTCCAAGACAGAAGAGTGGTAAGGGCTAGGCCAGGGGTCGGCAACATATGGCTCTTGAGCCATATCTGGCTCTTTTGAGGGCCAGATATGGCTCTTTCTGCAGGAGCCATAAAGTCAATTTTTTTTCAGGTGTTGTTACAGGAGCACTCACTGTGAGCACTGTACGGCTCTCACGAAATTACATTTTAAAAAATGTGGCGTTTATGGTTCTCATGGGCCAAAAAGGTTGCCGACCACTGGGCTAGGCAGTGAGGGTTAAATGATTTGCCCAGAGTCAACTAAGAAAATGTCTGAGGCCACATTTGAACCTAGGACCCCCATCTTTAGGTCTGACTCTCAATCTACTAAGTCACCTCAATTTCCCATACCTTAACATACTATTAATGTCTTGATCAGCACTGTTGACTCCTTTTTATTTTCCAGATCTTTTTTAGGAAAGCCTGCTGCCCAAACATATCTTCTCCATTTTGTATTTGTGAGGTTGATTTTTTAACCAAAATATAAAACTTTACATTCAAATTTATCTTTTTTAGATTCAACTCAATTATCTAGACTATCAAGATCTTTTGAAATGATGACTGTCATCTAGTGTTAGTTATCCCTCCCAGCTTTGTGTTGTCTTCATATGCCTTTATCACTCCACTAAAAACATTTTGCCAAGTTGAAATTAAACTAATCGTGACTACACTTTGGGTCTAGGCTTTCAACCAGTTCAGAATACATTAACTGGACTAATATATAGTTCACTTCCATCTTTTCCACAATAAAAGATATATCAAGTCTTTCACTAACACCTTTCGTTTCTCTTCACCAGACTAGACTAGAGTCAAGCTCAGCAGGGTCTTCTTTCTCCACTAATTCTGCCAAGCTCATTTCCAGAACTGTGTTTTTCACTAGATTAGGTCAGGATAGTGGGAAACTTGTTCGTCCAATCATGCATATCACTAATTAGATGATGAGGCATTTGGCTACCTTAAGAGAGTAATAGTTATTCCTGCCATTTACTCATGCTCCATTGAATTTCTTCACTTTGACCTTTAGAGCACTGGGCAGAAATTATATTGTGTCAGCACTCACAGTAGGCTTTTGTATAAGATAGTTTATCAAATACTTTACTAAGAATTGGATAAACTATATCCATAGCATTCCCTTGATACATCAACTTAGTAACCCTGCCCCCCCAAAAGACATATTCTTGATTTTGAATCTTTATAGTCACTATTTCCTTTTTTCTTTAAAGATGTTTTATAATATTCCCAGGAATCAAAGTCAAGTTCACTAGCTACATTTAGTTTCTAGTTACTATCTCCTTAGTTATCTTGAATATTAGCACCTTCTTAACTATTTTTGTTCTGTCAGTGTAAATAGTCTAACTTACCTGCATTATCCAGAGTGATAGGTTGCCCACTAGGGTAGGGCATTCTAGTTACGAAAAAGGCTTTCAATTTACAGACAAAACCTGCTTTAGCTTCTGAATATGCTCAATCCTTCTGTGAGGTACTGGGGAATTGCAATTCATGTTCTACTTCCACCAATTTTTGTAGGTACTAGAAGAGTGGGAAGAGTTAACATGAACTGAAACTATCTGACATAAAGACCAAATGAGAAATTCAATGTCAATTCAAAATAAAATATTACTGAAACTTGTTTTTTTTTAATTAAAATGAATAGAAATATAATTTCTACTTTTCTTCCTCAGCCCCCATTGTCTTTTGCAGCCCTCAGGGTAAATACTTCACTTTGGGGTCTCTTGATCTAGTACAAATCCCCTTCCTCCATTTTATAGATAAGGAAAATGAATCTAGAGAGGGTGATTTTCCTCAGATCACACAGATCATAAGTAGCAAAGATGAGTTTCTAAACCAGGTCTTCTGTTCCAAATCCATTGCTTTTTCTGCCATACCACACACTTCATCTGTTTAATGAGTAGTTTAAATTTATCTCTGTCTCTTCCAGGAATAACATTCTTTGGTTCCTTCCCACTCTGTAATTCTAAAAGTGGGCATGTGAGAAGTGTTTTTTGTTTGTTTTGTTTTGTTATTTTTTGGGGTGGAGGTGGTAGTGGTGTGGACAGAGTATTGTGAAAATCAAAGCATATAAGTAATTATGTACTAAAGCACTTGAAGCCACATTTATGTTCCAAGAACCGAAGATTCAATGTCTATTCAGAAGAACTGTTCAGGAGCTCCTGTTTTCTATGATATCTCTTTGAATTAGCTAAAATTAATCACATGATAGCATAGTAAGGTAAAAGACATCTTCTTAAAACAATCTAAGGGAAAAGAAAAGGAATTAAATAAGTAGCAGGCATTTTCACCACTCACTTCACAAAATTATCTCCTACTTGCCAGGCTCCAGTCCAGGAAAGATGAGGGACCAATGATTATAACTTCCATGTTCTCTTGTCAGAAAAACAGTATAAATTAGGAAACAAATCAAGGGTAATGGCTTGCCCACCAGATGACTGCTATAGCCTCTTTACATGGAAGTACCACACCATAAGACAAAATGATTGTCTAATGGTACTAGCTCTGGCAAGAACCAGACTCAGCTCCCCATCATTTTTATTTCCTCTTCCTCCCTTCTTCTGGCATTGTTTTGTATTTGTGTTTGTGTTTTTACAATCTACTTTTATCTACTTACCATTTCTTGACAGGAATTCTAAACTCTGTTAAGAATGCTTGTCATGGTAGCTCAGTGGATTAAGAGCCAAGCCTAGAGATGGGAGGTCCTAGATTCAAATCTGGTCTCAGACACTTCCAAGCTGTGTGACCCTGGGCAAGTCACTTAACCCCCATTGCCTACCTTTACCACTCTTCTGCCTTGGAGTCAATATACAGTATTGACTCCAAAAGAGAAGGTAAGGGTTTAAAAAAAAAAAAAAAAGAATGCTTGTCACCCAGCATTCACTGCTTAATCATTGACCTCTACATGTGACTATACTTTTGAATATTCTCATCTGGTTAAAAAAAAATGTTTGTCCCTGAAAATCACACCAGTGCATAGTGTACACCATAAACATTTTACAATTAACATAAGGAATTGTCACATGAAATCTGAAACTTTTGAATTCAGTCAATCCTTAGCTTCCCAAGTAGGTAAAACTATAAGCATATAGTGTCAGGTAGAAGTATTTAGCCCCTCACTCACCCATCTCAGGACACAAAAAGGACAAGTCTATATGGTAGCTTTTAAGGAAGATACCCCTGAGGAGAAATGTTTCCTGCCACTAACACAGGCATAAACAAGACTAGTCCATGGCTGGCAGCCCACCATGGACAACTCAGAGGCAGGAGTGCTTTGCTCAGCTGAGAAGTCATCTAGGGATTCAACCTAAGAGTTTGAATGCAAAGTGGGGGAGTAGCCTGGAAGAGATGCTAGACTAATCCAAAATCTACTCTCCCTATAACTACTACCCAATGGTTCTCTTTAGGCCCTCTGGAATTAAACAGAACATATCAAATCTCTTTCCTCAGTGATAGCCCTTCAGATAGTCAGAGACAGCAGTCATCTTACACACACACACACACACACACACACACACACACACACACACACACACATATACTTTGTCTTCTCTAATTCACCTCTATTTTTTTTTTGCCAATCCTTTTATTAACATGGTTTCAAGTCACCTCCCCTCCTGCTTAACCTGCTCTGAACAATCTTACTGGTATCTTTCCTCAAATCTGGCCTTCGTAAATGAATACAATTCTACTCTTGGGGTCTGACAATAATGATATACTTCAATAGCAGTACCTCCTTAGCAGTATTTATTTCTAGAAATGTAGAGTAAGGGGAGAAGGAAGGGGAAGATATGTGCATGGCAGCAGGATGGAAGTAAAGAAGGCAGCCTGGAAGGAAAGTGAAACGTGGCTGAGCCAGTTAGATATAGTTAACCATGGGATATATTCATCAATAAGACAGCTTGAGCCTTGGACAGGAGCTCCTGAACTACAAGGGTTAAGTCCTTGTTAAGGTAAAGGTCTATAGAAGGTTCAAGAGTGTAGAAAATGCAACAGCAGACTATAGAGGGTAAATGATAAAAGAAATCAGAGATCTCTTGTTCTGGGTTAGGTGGAATAGCATATATAGGGTATATACTTCATAGAGTAGGTAACATCTAAATTAGGTCTTGGAGGATGGTACTTTGAAAGACAAAGATGAAGTCCATTCCAAGAGCAAAGATGGAAACACAGCAGAGGGAGGAGAAGACTGGGAAGGCAGTAAGTAGTAAGATTTTGCTGGGACATAGAGTAAGTGAACAATGTAATATGAGATAAGTCTGTAAAAGGCACATTGGAGTAAAATTGTAGATAGCCTTGAATGCCAGGACAAAGAGTTTATGCTTTATTCAGTAAGTAGTAGGGTTCCAGGTATAAACAAATCATGAAAGTATTAAAGATGCTTTTAATAACTGACTCTTATGAGCAACGTGCTCATGTACCAGACTTATGGATATATTTCTAATATTTCACATAATTGGTTTCTGAATCCTTGCATTGAATTGGGGCTCAAATCTTGTGGTATTCCAACCCCTCCCCATGCCTGTAGTCTGAAGGTCAAATGAACCTCTGAGCTGGGCACTGTCTACTACATTGCCTTAGCCTGCATCTCCTTTATCTTGTTGTTGTTTACCAAGCTGATGTTAAATTCCCTACCATGTCACGTTTGATCAACTATCTCCCATTCTCTATTCCTCAAAACTTCAATAAAAATGTTTTTACTTGTAGTTCACTCTCATACCACCAGAGGAGCAATGGACAACCTGGATGCTATGCTGATGAATCCTGTGTCTCAGTGCCTCTTTTATCGATTTATGCCCTCCCTTCCTTAATCTTTAAACCCTTCCACCCAAATTCCCTCAGTCCCCAGCTTCCCATTCAGGTGGTCATGTAAGAATATTGTGTAACTGCTGGTCAGCTAGTAATGGGAGTTTTGGTATAGAGGAGTGCTATAATTTGTACAGTGTATTAAGAAGACTACTTGGATTAGATTGGAGAGAGTTAAGACCTGAGGCAATAGGACCAATAAGGAAGCTATTGCTATAGTTCAGATGAGAAATAATTAAAGTCTAAGCTAGGGTTATAATGGGAATATAAGGGAAGAGGCACACCAGAAATATTAAGATGGAAATCAACAGAATTTGGCAACTGATTGGATATGGGGATGGGGGGTAGGATTGGAGAGAGTGAAGGTTCAAGTATGACTCCAGAGTTACAAGGCTGGGTGACAGGGAATATAGTGTGACATTAATAGAAACAGAATTGTTAGGGGAAGATAAAGAGTTCAGTTTTAGCTATATTAACAGTGAAGTGCCATTAGGACATCTAGGTGGACACAGTCAGTGGGCAGAAGGAAATATGGTAATGGAGTTTAGTAAAGTGGTTGAGTGAAAGAGAAGTTTGGAAATTATCTACAAAAAGATGACAGTTGAAACTATAGACATAGATTATACCAGCAAGTAAGAGAGTGTGGAACTCTTTCATTCAATTCAACTCCTTTTTCTCTCAGTCATTATTTTAAAAACATGAAGTACAATGCCTCATGCTTAACCCTGGGGAAGATATATGAAAAATGGTCCATGTTCTTTTGTAGTGCTTACAATTGAGCAAAGAAAATAAGATGCAGACACAGAGGCAATTTGATGTGATGGAAAGAATTCTCAATTTGGAGTCAAGAATCTGAATTTTGGAGTTCTATGTTTGAATCCTAGGGCCCTGCTAAATGACCTTGGACAATTTACATAACCTCTCTAGTCTCAAAATTTCACCTGTAAAATAATAGGGTTGAACTGTAAGGTCCCCCTTCCAGTGCTAAATCCTAACAGAAACTAGAATATGAGTGCAGAAGAACAGTTTGACTTGATGTGGAATTAGACAAAAAAGAAAAAACAAATCTGCTTAGGGAAATCATGAATTAATGGAAGAGGTGGCATTTGAGCTGGATCTTCAGAATAAAAGGTTCCCCCCTTGGCTAGAATGGCACACTACTCAGAATGTACTATGGAAAGAGCTATTAGAAATATAGACTGCTTCTTAGGCTGAAGTCATTTCTCTACAGGAAGCCATAGAATCAATATGTTCCATCATAAATTTGGAGGAAAGATTAGGTGGTTTAACCCTCCTCATTTCTGAGGATGAAGAAACTGAGAATCAGCTTTAGTTACTATCCCCAGATTACCTAGGGATTAAGTGGCAAAGCCTGGTTCTGTGGGGCCAAATAAAAGATGAAGTCTCTGATGGGGAGGAACATGGATTTTTCTGATACTCTCAATCTCTTTCCTATACACCCCCCACCATCACTTCAAACATCAGAGTGACTCCCTACAGCTCCACCTGACAGACTGCAGATGCTGGAGCTGTGACAACCTTGTGAGAGAGGTCATTCAGCCCATCAACCAAGTCTCCACTTGGGAAAGTACTTCTGACATCTGCTCAGAATTTGATCCTCCATCAATTTCCATTTTATAGCTCCTAACTAGGGGTGCTGAGCCCAAGAAGTCAGGCTGATGTGGCCTTAAGCATTTTAAATGTTATTTGCTTGACTGAGATTTTCTAGTGGCCTAGAACTGCTAGTAACACAAAGCTTTCTCAACTTTTCTTTCTTTGGCAAATGTATACTGAGCATTTCTTTCCTATCCAGAACTATGCGAAGAGCTGGAGGGAATGCCAGGTCATACAAGACAATGGAATTAGCACTTGACTGAATCTAGAGACCTGAGTTCTAGTTGGGGCACAGTGGATAAAGCACTCAGCCTAGAGTCAGGAAGTTCAAACCTGGCCTCTGACATTTTCTAGCAATGGGACCCTAAGAAAAGTCACTTTAACCTGTTTACCTCGGTTTCTTCAACTGTAAAAATGCTGAAAATAATAGCACCTACTTTCCAGGGTTGTTTCGAGAGTCAGATGAGATAATATTTGTAAAGCATTTAGCATAATGCCTGACACATAGTAGGGGCTTAAGAAATGCTTGTTTCCTTCCTCCTTAAGGTTCCTTCCAACTCTCATACTGTATGATTTCTACCTAGTCTGTGCTGTGGAAGACATGAAGAAGTATTAAAGATTTTACAATCTAGTTGGAGAGATGGAGTAAGTCATTTAACTATTAGCTACCTTAGTTTTCCCATCTGCAAAATGAAGGAGCTAAATGATAACTAGAGACAGTTCTAAAATTATGTGATACTATTCAATCTTCAAACATTTTTGAGGCACTTACAACATGTATAGCCCTATGCTAGGCGGTATGTCACTATAAAGATATAATGTCTACCTTCAAGGAGTTTATAGGCTAGTAGAGCTAAAATCACAATAGGTATAATACAAGATAGAATAATAATTCACATTTATATAGCACTTTGGGGCAAGCAGGTGGTGCAGGGGATAGAGTGCTGGACCAGGAGTCAGGAGAACCTGAGTTTAAATGCAGCCTGATACTAGCTGTCTGACTCTGGGCAAGTCACATAACCTTGTTGGGCTCAGTTTCCTCATCTGTAAAATGAGCTGGAGAAGGAAATGGCAAACCACCTAGTATCTTTGCAAAGAAAAACCCTCAAATAGGGTAATGAAGAGTCAGACATGACTGAAAATGACTGAACAACATTTTTTGTAGCAACTCTGCGAAGTAACTAGTGCACATATTATTTTTCCCATATTATTTTACAAATGAGGAAATGAAGGCTCAGAGAGATTCAGTTACTTCCTCCGAGTCATACAGTGAGTGCCAAAGCCAAAACTTATATCTAGGTCCTCTCTCTCAGGTTCAAGACCAGGGCTCTTTCCTTTCTAGAGGTAAAACATTCTAAATGTCTGGTTGTTTTGCTTTTTTTTTTTTTTTTAACCCTTACCTTCTATCTTAGTATCAGTTCTTAGACAAAAAAGGGGCAAAGGCTAAGCAATTGAGGTTGAATGACTTGCCTGAGACAGGTAAGAAGTATCTGAGACCAGATTTAAACCCAGGTCCTCCCAACTCCAGGCATGGCACCCTATCCACTATGTTTCCTAGATGCCCCATATACTAAAGAATCCTACAAATAAAATCATGTGAGGAGAAGGAAGAGGTCACAATCGCTCAATCTTCCATACTTATAAATCTAGCTATTTTTCCACATTTCTCTTCTATTTTATGCTAAATTTGCTTTAAAAATTGTCTACACCTAATCCCTCCACTTCCTTGCTCTCCCCACTCTCACCTTAACTTCTTATAATAAAAGTTTTACTCTCACTGTGCTATCAAAACTGCTCTCTCTAAGGTCTCTGGAGGCCTTGAATTCTCTCCATCTCATGATCCTCTTTTTCTAGACTCTATACTCCCTCCCCTTCCTCAGATTTGAAGACAACATAATCTCCATTTTCTCCTTCAATCCCACTAACTGCTCTAGCAGTAGGTCTTTAATTGCCCTCTTTAATGTAAAGGTCTGCCTCTGGCCTTTTTCTTCCCTTTTTTACCCCTATGGCAATCTCATTCACACCTCCTCTACACAAATAATGCCCAAACTTGGGTCTTCAACCCTAACTTCTCTTCTAAACTCCAGGCCTCATTTCCAATTGCCTAAAGGCATCTCTACCTGCCTGTCCCACAGTTACCTAAACCGTGTTCAAGACTGATTAAATCTTGCTTCTGAGTAATAGCTGCTGCCAATAGCTCTAAGAGGAGCTATCGGCCTCTCTACTCCTCTGAGGGTACTTGTAAACAGCTTATAAAAGTAGGGATATCTCAAGTTTCTGGACCAGTGTTTCTTAAATTGGCCCTTATTATTGGAGAGATGACTGTGTTGACAGGAGAAAGGAGCAAGAGAACCTCATGAGACTGCAGAAGCAGAGTAATGAAGCTCAAGAAAATCTGGTTACCTGGGTAGCTTTCCCTGCGTTTACCTATATTTTGTTCCCCTGGGGAGAGCTTTGTGAAGTGAGCTGTACTCTAGGAGGTTTTAAAGAATATTATGCACTAAGGGGTTGGGGGCCGAGCTAGTGTCTAATGTATTTTTGACAGAACCTCCTGAATTTTCTGTTCTCTTGAGATAGCTGTGGCAAAGATCAAGGGAACTCAGCACTCCTCTTTAAAATAAGTATTTCTTTCTATGGTGCATCCATTCACTCAATCTTCCACACTTAAAATTTTGTGGTGTGGTTTGACTTCTTCCCTCATTTCTTATATCTAATCGGTCACCAAAATCTATTTGTTCTGTTTCCAAAACATTGCTTACATTTGTCCCTACTCTATTTAATATAGTCCCATTCCCCTAGAATAAGACATCAAGACTATTTTGGTCTACTTTAAATTTTCTGGTCTATTTAAAACTAGCCTCCAAATTAAAGAAATATTCATTAATTATCTGCTGTGTACACAGCACCGAGATAGGCACTGAAAAGATGAAGACAAAAACTAAACACTCCTTAATCTTAAGGAACTTACATTCTTTTGGGAAGGATACAACATAGACATTAATAAGTATAGAGTATTGGTGGGAATTGATCGAGACACTGTGGGATACCACAGGAAGTAATGATAACAGAAATATTAAATGTTAATATATGCCTAGCCTGTTATCACCTTATGATATATAAAGAAGTTTTCCTAATTGAATGGGGGGGTGGCATGGCAATAGCTGAGTGAAGAATGGCCACTCATGATTGCTGTTAAAGTCATCCTTGGGGGCATTTGGGTAGCTCAGTGGATTGAGAGCCAGGCCTAGAGATGGGAGGCCCTAGGTTCAAATCTGGCCTCAGACACTTCCCAGCTGTGTGACCCTGGGCAAGTCACTTGACCCTCATTGTCTAGCCCTTACCACTCTTCTGCCTTGGAACCTATACACAGTATTGATTCTAAGGTGTGTGTAAATGGAATTAACTCTAGCCCATTCATAGCCAAAACTCTACTTACCCTAGGCATCTAGATTATATCATCCCCACCTCCCTTAGTGGGGAGGGGGATGAGTTACCCACATGTGACAATAAGTAACAAATCAAGAACAAGGGACTGCCCTTTGGGAAGTCCAAATCAGTGTAGAGGCTGCCATCTGTCCACTTGAATTAGAGGTGGACCCACAGGAAGTGATGAGAGACACATCTCTTCAAGTATGTTGGTTACTTCTTGTTGGGGCAGTTCCCGCTTTGAACTTGGTGCTGAAGGATCTTGGCTGAGACCTCAGGCTGCTTCCACTCTGAATGGTCACGTGGGTAAGTTAGGCTGACTTCCTTGGCCTACCTTGGCGTTTTCCAAACTCTACCTTAAGTAGGCTTATAGCCTCTCTGATTGCTAAGGCCTTGTGGCATATAATTTAGTTTGATTAGCCTTTTAACCCTCTCTCTCCGTCCAGGCCTCTATAGGCCTGGACTAGCCTCTCCCTCTCTATTTCCCTACCTTTTACCTTCCTAATTGTAAATAAACTACCTTAAACTTGATCCTGACTTGGGTCTATTTTAATTATGTAATCAATCTGAATTGTTGATTCCTGGCAGCCACACTTCAAATATATACCTATAAAATACCTAAAATCTCCCTCTTACAGGTGGAAATGAGTTTTTTTAAAAAAAGAAAGTTATCTTTTTACCAGCGTTGGTGATAGATTGGTTATCTCCCAAGGACTAGCAGAGAGAAAATGTGGACCTGGAGAAAAGGAGGCTGAGAGAAACCATTTAGAGCTGGGAAAGTGGACTCAGCGACCATGAACAGTGGACACCAGGACTCTGAGAGTAAGGTTGTGAGGACCAGTTGTGCATTAGGAATTTGGAGCTGAACACTGTGTTATGGAAATCTCTTCCTTCATTTACTGGAGACTTCAAAGTAGTAATTATTTCCTTTCTCTCTTGGCCATGGGAGCCGGAAGCCTTTGCCTCATATACAGGAAATTTCTCAAAAGTTTGTTTGTCTTTATTTGTTTTCAATGCTTGCTTTGTAGTTTAAACTGACAGTTGAAACAAACAATGTCAACCACAGGCATTGTTAATATGGTTATACTTCTCAGGGCTGCAAAAGATAGGAAGAATGAGAGAAGAGAGGTGAGTTTAAAACTGTGTTTGGGGGCAGGTGGAGGGGAGAGGAGAAGGGAGGAAGAGGAAGAGGAGGAGGAGGACAGAGACAGAGAATTATGGATGCATTTGTTATAATTTCTCAAAGAAAAAATATTTATATCAAGAAATTCATAGAAGCAATGAGTGAGTATTAGAGTGGGAGTAAATAAAAGTAGCTGAGCAACTCTATTTACCACTCCACTGCACCACTGCTGCAATAGTTCAAGAAGTTTGAGGAGGGAGAGAACACTAACAATTGAGGAATGATAGGACATTCTGCCTCCAATTTCCTTCCACCCCCCACCTTCATACTGCCAGTAGACTGATTTTTCTTATGCATTAATCTGGTCCCTTCTGCTCAAAAATCTTCAGTGGTGTGTAATTATAATGATGAAGAGATGGAAAAATTCACCCTCCTCCTTTATTCAGAACTGAAGAGGGTGGGGTGGAATTGGGGAGGGAGGGAGGAATATGCATGTGGTATATGCTGTCAGATAAAATAGTAAAGCTTATTGGCCTTACTGATTTTTTTTCATATTTTTAAGAATCCTTGTTACAAGGGAAGGCTCCTTGGGTGAGGGGAGGGGAAACATTAAGGAATCAATATTCTATAAAAACAAAATAAATAAAACTTTAAAATAAAATTATATTAAATGTATACTTTAAACTTTAAAAAATAAAAGCAAAGCACTTGATTTCTTGAAAAATAAAATTTTCAGGGGTTCCCTATTATCTTTGGAGTAAAATTCAAACTAATTAGCTTGGCATTCAAGGTCCACAGTATGGCAACAATCTTCCATGGTTATTCTCCTAAAGCCATTTTACCAGTGTGGGAAAGACTTCCCTCCTCTCCCCACTGTATCCTTAAACCCCCAAATCACTTCCTAGGTTAGGAATATCTGTAGGCCATCCTTTTCCCCATTCTTTTCTTTATAGTATATTTGGTCCCTACCTTACCTAACCTTCCACATAAATTCATCTTATAGAACCTTTGTAATACAATAGAAATATTGCTGGATTTTTAGACAAAGAGTCTATGTCCAAATTCTGACTCTGCAACTTATGAGGTATTAGACAGGTCACTTTATTTCACTGGGTCTCAGTTTCCTCATCTGTAAAATGAGGAGTTGACCTAGATGACTTCTAAGGACCCTTATAGTGCTACATTACTGACCTTCAACTTTACCCTTTCACATTTCTTCCTTCTCCTGGAGTTAACTGAAATAGCTTTCTTTTGAAATTACCTATTTCTTGGCTCTTCTCCAAAGCTAGCTCCTCCTTTTTTCACATCCCCTGATGTAGGTTGCCTGTCTTTCATACTCTAAGAGGACCAAAATGACATCACTATATTGGAGGCAATGTCCACTATGGTTGATTAGACCAATTCAAGCTCAGAAGACTACCCAGAAGTTGAACACAAATTACCCTTATGAACATTTGGGATAGAGTTGTCTCTAGATTTATGCATTTCTTGTTTCTTTTGAGCTATGTCAATTTTGCTTTGCTCACAGAGCACACATAGTGCCTTCTTTGATGTCTTCTGTGTCTCCCAATTGATACCAAAGTTCTTCAGAGAAACCTTGAGAGTGTCCTTGTATCACTTCTTCTGACCTCCATATGAGGATTTAAGTGAGTTCTCTGTAAAATAGTCTTTTAGGTGAGTGTGTGCTTATAATATTTAACAATAAGGCCCACCCATCAGGTTATGCTCTCTGTAGTAGCAGAGTTTGAACTGCTTGAACACTTGGACTGATTGGGGATATTATTGGGGATGTAGACACTAAACGATAACTCTAGTCCAACTATCAATAATATGGAATTAGGTCTTGATCAATGATACATATAAAACCCAGTAGAATTGTGCTTCAGCTAAGGCAGAGTTAGGAGGGGTTGGGGGAGAGGGAAAGAAGATGAAATATGAAACCATGGGAAAATATTCAAAATAAAAACTTAAAAAAATTTTTTAAATAACACTAATCAACGTAGTAGCAGAGTTTGAATGCTTTTGGCAGTTCAGCTAGAGAAAGAACCTTAGTGTCCAGTATCTTATTTTCAGAATCTTCCCAAGACAACTCAAAAAGAGGTGATTCTGTTTCCTGGCATGATACTGGTGGACTGTCCAGGTTTCACAGGCATATGGCAAAGAGGTCAGCACAATGGCTCTGCAGACCTTCAATTTAATATGCAGCATAATACTTCTTCTCTCCCATAGTTTTTTTCAGAGCCTCCCAAACACTGAGCTAGCTCTGGCAATGCATGTGTCAACCTCATCATCTATGTGTAAATACCTGGAAAGTATATTGCCAAGATAAGCAAACTCATCCACAGCATTCAAATTTTCTCTATTTGCTATAAATGATGGTTCCACGTATGGGTGATGTGGTGCTGGCTGGTGGAGAACATCTGTTTTCTTGGTGTTAATTGCCAGGCTAAAATTAGTATAAGCGGCAGAGAATCGATCCATATTCTGTTGCATCTCAGCCTCAGAGGCTGCATTGATTACACATTTTCTAACAAAAAATCCCAAACCAACTCTCCCTCCACTTTAGTCCTTCCTGGCTTATCAAAAAAGGGAAGGCACTAGAATTAAGAGGGGTTGTGAAAAGCTTCTGTAGAGGTAAGATTTTAGCTGGGATTTAGCAGAAGTCAAGGAAACTAAGAGAAATAGAGAAGAAAGTAAGGGAATTCCAGACATGGGGAATATCCAGTGAAAATTTCCAGTACATAGAATGGAGTGACTTGTTCAGGGAACAGCCAGTGTCAGGAGAAAAAGTGATTGCCTGGGCTGAAAATGAAACACACACCCCCTTCTCTGCCCCACCCCCATACCTGGAGCAGCCTGAGGCAGGGAAAGAGGGGAGTTGCTGACTTACCTCTTTCTCTTTCTTGCATGTCCCCCCATCTGGCTATGCCATTTTGAAGTAAGGTCACTCAACCAGAAGGGAAGACTATACGGCTAAAAGCAGATACATACACTCCTTTGTTTTTTTGAATGAAAAAAGATTTATTAAATGTTTGCTATTTGCCAAGGATTGTGCTGAGATACTGATACTTTTTTGAAAAAATATTTTTCCATGTTTCCATGATTCATTTTCTTTCCCTCCCCCCTCCTGGATCCACTGAGCACTTCCATTGGGTTATAGAAATGCTATCACTTATACCGATTTCCATAGTATTCATTTTTGCAATATAGCAATCTTTTAAAACAAAAACCTCCGATCATATATCCATATAAACAAATGATAAGTCATTTGTTTTTCTTCTTTGTTTCTATTCCCACATTTCTCTAGAAGTGGATAGCATTTTTTCTCATAAGTCCTTTGTGATTGTCTTGTATTAGCAAAGTTCATTACATTGTATTGTTCTATGATGTTTTACTTTCTGTATGTAATGTTCTCTTGGTTCTGCTCATTTCTTTTTGCATCAGTTCCTGGATGTTCTTCCAGTTCATATAGAAATCCTCCAGTTCATAGTTCCTTACAGCACAGTAGTATTCCATCACTATCATATACCATAACTTGTTCAGCCATTCACCAATCAAAGGGCATTCCCTCATTTTCCAATTTTTTGCCACCACAAAGAGCACGGCTATGAACATTTTTGTAGAAACATTTTTCATTATTATCTCTTTAGGGTCTAAAACTAGTAGTGGTATTGCTGGATCAAAGGGTATGCATTCTTTTAAAGTCCTTTGGACATAGTTCCAAATTGCCTTCCAGAAAGATACATATACTCCTGACAGATTGATTGCTTGAGGACAGAAGCACATTCAAGGGGTGGGACTTCTACCAGCAGAAAAGAGAGCCTGTTATGAATTCTAGAGAAAATCTAGTTCCAGAAATCAAGGATGGAACTGTGAAGACAAGTAGTCTCTGCTAGCCCTTTGAGCAACCCACCTAAAAGTGATGTTGTGCCTACCGAGAAAACTTTGTGAGAACTCCAGTAGGGGAAAAAAAAGGACTTGCAAGCCCTGCAGTACCAGAATAGCCACATATCTTCCCTACCATGTATGCCTCACTATTCTAAGTTAGTGTTTATAGGAGGCTGCACCCCAAGTTTATCTGAGGGCAGTGCTCTATATCTACTGTTCTTACCATTACACTTTAGTAAATGTCTCTGCAAAGAACTGATTGTGCCTACTAGCTGATTATTGATAGGAAGCATACCATTGAAGGGTCATGAGTGATAGTGTTAGAAGTGAAGACGAAGAGAGTTACTCCTTAGAATTTGGGGTAGTAGACACCCTTTAGGGACTTATCCCATGAATGTGAAAGCAAGTTGAAGGGAATATCCCAAGGAGGTACTACATTAGAAAATAGGGAGTCAGTAAAGGGTTTTGAGTGGGGGCCCAAAAGATCTATATAGGATGTATAGAGTTAGGTAGCAGAAAGAGAAAGTAGAGAATACAATTAGGGGAATCTATTCAGGTACCATCATTCACTGTTATTTGACAATCACAGCTTGGTGAAATGGGAACATTGGACTGGAGAAATGAGGTCCTGGGGTCTAGTTCCAATTCTACTATTGATTCACGTTATAAACTTGAGTAATTCACTTCCCCTCTATGGGTCTCAGTTTCCCCATATGAAATATTATGGGGTTTGGGATTAAATCATCCTCATAGCATCTTTCAATTCTAACATTTTTAGGTTTTAGTTTGATGTTTTATTGTCTAGAGTCTCTTCCAGCTCTGACATTCTACGTCCTAAGAGCTCTCAAATTCCTTGGTTCTCTGCTTCTACTCCATCAATAGTTTATTCCTCTCATCCATCCAAGGAAGGCTAATTAGGTTTCTATACTCTCTTGCTCTCTGAACACATTACTATGTTGCTATTATGCAACCACATGAAGTTTACTGAAATGTGCCACCTAGTGGAAAATAAGATGACTGGCTACCTTTGAAATGGGGAAAGAAGAAAATGACAAGGAAACTTTTTTCATAAGGAATCTTTCTCCTACCTACAAAAAGGAAAAGTAATTAAAACAGTAACCATTCTAACTGCAAAATCCTTGCAATTTATTTTAGTGGCAATCCCAATAGGGTGATGACTCCCAGTGGATAAGATATTTGCATCATCCCTGCCTTGCTGGTTTTTTTTTTTCCTTTTGCCTTGCTTGCTTTTAGCTAGACAGCTATCACCAATTCTTTCTACCCCCTACCACGATATTTTCTTTTTGTGATTTTCATTAAACTGGCTTAATATCTTTGTTTTCCTGGATAAAAGAATTGTCTTACCTGGTATCCTAGTAAACCTTATAACCTTTGTTATGGGTGCTGTCAACAAAATCACAACATATGAGAATTGAAAATTGAAAATGTAGAATGTTAATGCAGAAGAGACCTCAGAGATAATATGGATCAACTCCCTCATGTGACAGATGGGAAGTTCCGTGAAGGGAAGTGATCTAACAAGACAAAACTGGGTCTAGAAGCCATAACTCCTAATTCTTAATCTACTACAAGCTAATAATGCTTGTTAATAATCATTTTGATAATACTTCCCTTTTATTTAACACTGTAAGATTGCAAAGTCTCTGCAAAAGTCTTTTATTTGTTCCTTAGGAGAACCCTGGGGAGCTGATAGTGTTAAGTACCAGTATATCCATTTTCCAGATAAGGAAACAAACTCAGAAAATTAAAGTAACTTATGCAACATGGCATAGCTATCACATGGCAGGCTCAGGACTGGATCTCAAGTTATCCTTTCTTTACACTGTTCTTTCCGTTGTAAAACTGAACCTTAAAGCCATTGGTCTATAAGGATTCTTCCTCACATCAATCAACATTATAACCATAAGTCACAATGAACTAAGCTGTTGCCCTTTGGCTCAACTCTTGTCAGTGAGGCATAAATCTATCTCCCCCCCACCCTCACCCCCCACTACTGGGTGGCTAAAGCTTTCTGTAGGCAAAGAACATAGGAACCAGAGAAAACTGCTTCAGTCTAAGCGCTACCTATTTACTAGCCTATGTCCTAGCAATTTCACTTTTCTGAAACCTCTTTCCCCATATTGTGAAATGTGGCTGATATATACTTTGCTTGTGACATGAAGACTACTATAAGAACTAAATGGGATTAGAGAAGCAAAACGCATTTGAAATGTTCTGAAAAAGTCCTATGGGTGTGTAAACTATTAATATTGCTCCAAATGAGAATTTGTCTTGTTTGATTATACTTGTTACAAAGATTACCCCCAACTTCCCGTCTCTGAGGGAAAGGGGACCAATGAAAAAGGAAAAAAATAAAATTCCATCTTAAAGACTCATGCCAATGGATTTGTAATCTGTAATTTGGGATGCTCCATCTAATGACGCTTATAGAAACCTATTCATTCCCCTTAATCTCCATGGGGGGGGGGGGCGTTAATGGAGTGCACTCAATGCGCGCTGGAGACTATGCCTTCCCCGCGCAGCTCAGCCCATCCCCAGCCCAGTATTTGAGGCTCTGACTGTGGTCCTTCCGCATCTTTTCCTCTCCTCCTCCTCGGTCCTTCATAGAGCTCGGACTGACCCCGCCGTATTTCCTCCGAATCGAAAGTGGCGCCTTTCAGGCACCTACCACCCACTTTGGCAGCAGGGGGCGCCTGCGGGCTACAGCTCCTGGGCTCCTCGAGGGTAAAGAAGCCTAACCCGCTCAGAACTTCTATTCACTAGTCACATGTGCTCGAGTCCTACCGATGCCCACACGCCTCCATCCCCTTCCTGAGTTTCTAGGGCTTTACTGGCCGGGAGATTTGGCTCCTCACACTCCTGGGAGTGGCCTCTTCCAGGTGGACCAGCTTATCCAGTTGCTAATTAACGGAGTTTCCTCGTGGGTGGAGGCGCGCCCCTCCCGCCTAGCCACGTCCTCTGTACCACACTAGCTAGCGGTGCCAGTCACCGCTCCCCACCCCTCGCTAAGAGATAGCATTCCGACCTGTTAGTCCTCCCTTCAGTCAACTCCTGGACTTTACCTAAGCTAGTGGGCGGGTGAGACCATCTGGGGACCGGCGAGGGGGAGCACGAACTCACCCCCATCTCAGGGCCAAGGCCAGCTGAGGCCAGTCGTACTTGAGGCACAGATTAGGGTTGACCTGGAGTCTAGAAAAAGTCTTTTTGATGTGGGTGGAGGTACAGCTCGTGTGATCTAACGAGAATGGAGGGAATGAAGGATGTGGGTGGTGGGTCTTCATCCCCTCCCCCCGAGGTGGGGGTGTGGTGGTAGCGCCCGGCTCCCCTCCTCTCTCGGCGGAGCGGAAGTGTCGGGGAGTTGGACTGGGGCCGGCGCCGGGGCCGCTTCTCCCGGCCGCTGCTTGCTGCCGCCGCCGCTGCTACTACGGGCGCCGCGGAGTTGGTGCCCGGGGCCGGGGCGGGCGCGCTCCAGGGGGACCGGCCCCGATGAAGCGGAAGGAGAAGCGGCTCCTGCAGGCTGTGGCGTTGGGGCTGACGGCCCTTGTCTTCCTGCCCAACGTTGGACTGTGGGCTCTCTATCGAGAGAGGCAACTGGAGGGCGGCCCCGGAGGTGCTGAGGCGGCGGCGGCCAGAGCGGGGGTCGCACAGGTGAGCGAGCTCGCCCAACGTTCCCCGGTCGCGGTCACGGGGAGATCCCGGATGATTCTCCGGGAACTGGCCTGGGAGCCCAAAGGGATGAGGCACCGCCAGCCTGACCCCCGATAGTTGGGGGGAGCCCAGGTGCGCCTCCCCCTCCCCGTAAGGGGATCTGCTCAGACTCTGAGGGAATGAGACAGAATATGATGCTTCCAAAGGGAGGGTCCCCTTTCACCCCCTACGTGATGGGGAAGTGGGGCAAGTGGACATCCCCAGGTGAGGTTTGGGGGCCCTTCCCCTAGTCAGCTCTCTTCTGACCCTATAGGAATGATAGATGCCTAAGAGGTTCCCCAAGGAGTTTCCCCAATGGAGAGATCCTTCCTCTTCAGTTAGCCCCAAGACTCCCTCTCCTAGCACGCCCATCCTTCCCCCAATTGCCTTTCTCAATTCCTTTCCCCTGTCACTTCCATCTTCTTACCTCCACATTCTTGCTTTCTGTTGCTACTTACTCTTTCTGCCTCTTCCTTTTGTAAACCCCAGGAATCATTCCAGTTTTTTAGCCCCAGAGTAAGAGCTGCTCCTTCCTTTCCTCTACCATTGAGAACTTGCTCTCACCGACCGATTTCTCCCCTCCCCCCAAACACACATACAGACATTTGCTGAATGACTGTCCTTATACTGGTTAGTTCCTTCTCTGTCTTCTTACCTATGTAATTAATGGCCATTTTCCCATCATGGGTTCGATCCTCTTCCAAAAGGGACCTTCTAGCTTTTTCAACCACTAGCCTCCCTTCTTTCTAAGTCCAGTGGTCCTATTGATGGACATTCTGTCTTTACTGGAATGTTTTGGCAAAGATCAGGTGGATCAGATTCCTAATGGGTATACCTTGGTGAACAAAGTGCCTATATAACTAACTGACTTAAGAAAACAGTTCTGAATTTCAGAGCTGGCTTGCTTATCCCTTTTCTTGCTTGTTCTGTCATTGCTTAAGCATAGGATGTCAGAGCAAAAAGAGACCTTAGAGATCATCATTTCCATTCCCATCATTTCACAGAGGTAACTAAAGCCCAGAGAGGGGAATGGTTTACCCAAGATCAGAATTTTTGTAGTTCATTGCTTGAACATGATATTGCCCACAATATCATGCCCCATATTTCTTTCATATAGGTTGAGATTTAAAGGTGCAAAGTATCCAATATCTTAGGTCTCTTCAGATCTTCTGGCAATTGGTGAATATAAAAATGTTATTGTTGGGAGTGAAGAATCCAGGATTGGAACCTAGTGAACTTGCCAGAATGTATTTACTCTTACAAGTAGGAGTGAAATAAGAGAAGGCTTTTTTGTTCTTTTTATGGTTTTAATAATGATATCATTTTATATGAGGAAGTAGAAATCTAGACTTGAAGTCAGGAAATCTGGCTTCTCTCACTTAGCCTGAGTTTTCTCATCTGTACAATGGATTTAATTTCTGCTCTAACTACATTTCAAAGGTGTTGTTGGAGAGAGAGGAAAGAGAAACATGTAACCTGTAATATGATGGAGGTGTGCTGCTTTTATAACTTCCTCATTGAATGAGAAACCATTGGGTGTACAGGTAGTAGGACTGGGATGAATACTTTGACCATGTTCAGAGTTTTCTAGAATGAGATTTCTAGAAGAATAAAAGTACAATTAGGTGGATAACAAATGGATCCATTGTTTTTTAATTACAACTTGGAGGGAAGTCTTTAGTGCTGTGCCATAGGGCTCTAAATCTCTAGATTTGACCCATGTTAGTGTTCATTTTAATTGAGTTATTTAGTTAAATAACATGGATGATATGCTTATAAAATTTTCAGATAATGGGCAAGAAGAGGAAGGAAAACCAGTGCAAAGCCCCGCAAAGTCCCAGGTAGCCAGTCTAGGAGGATTTATGGGAAAACATGAGAAATTATTGCACAGAATAAGATAGTTTGTGGTCTGCACTTTTGATACTTCTTGGATATGAGATCATAGATACATTGAAGCATAAATGTAAAGTCATAGAATCCAAACCAACATAGGTCCTCAGAAGGCATCAAGTCTAATGTATACCCAACATATTCCTGATAAATGGTCTGAACATTTCCAGTGACAAGACATTTACCACTTCCCTACTTTAAAATGAAATTTAAAAAAAAATCAACTGCTCAGGTACAATGTGGTGATGTGACTAGGAAATGAGCTGGTGGTTTTAATGATAGTAATAGCTAGAAATTTTTTACATAGATTATCTCATTTTAGTATGGTAGTTAATGTGGCTGTCACTGTTCACAGAGCACAATTGCATATGGGCCAAACGCCCTTAGATCTAGCCAGGAGTAATGTTCCTAGCTTGGGGCACCACATTTTGTGAAGGACTTTGATGAACTGGATTGTGCCCAGAGGAAAACAACTAGGACTTGAAATAATGATGTATAAAAATTGAAGGATCTAGACATGATTAGCTTGAAGAAGAGAACACTTATGAGGTATATGATCACTGTTTCCAAATATCTGAAGGTCTAGCATGGAAAAATCTAGAAAAATTATATTTGTTCTGCTTGGCTCCAGGATCGAAATTAGCAATGGGTAGAAGATATAGGGAAGCAGATTTCAGTTCCAGTCAAGGAAAAATTTCCTAAAACTTAAACTATCCAAAAATAGAATGGACCATCTTCAGGAATAGAATACAAATAATCCCTGAGCTTCAGTTTTCTTATCTATAAGTGGGAATAATAATAACTTTTACCTGCCACATAGAAGCCATTGTGAGGCTGGAATGAGACGTATGTTAGTGCTGTTTTGCAAACTCTAAAATACTATATAAATGTCAATTATAGAATTCTCTGCCACTGGAGATCTTTGACCAAGGACTATATGACTGCTTGTCAAAGATTTTATAGAAAGGATTGATTCCAGTTCAGGTAACAGATAATTTAGATGACCTCTGCTACTTGTTTAATTCAATTTAATAAACACTTATTAAAACACCGATATGGAGATTCAAAGACCAAAACCAAAAGAAAGATCCTGGTCCCCTGGGAACTTTGGGACAGCATGTGCATAGATAAGTAAATAGAAATACTATATGAATTTGGTGAAGAGGGTCAGGCAGTAACTCTTAACAGCTGACAAAAGGGAGGAATCCAGGATCACCTCATGGAAGAGGAGGCATTTTAATCTGAGCCTCAACTAGATCAGGAGATTCCAAGAGGTTAAGGTGAAAGGGGAAAGCATTCCAGGCATGAGGAATGGATGGACCATGTGCACAAAGAAGGAGGTGAGAGTTGTAATGTCGTGACTGGAGAAGTGTAATTAAGATAGTTTGACTGGAAAATAGATTACACAAGCTGGAATGATGTGAAATATAACTGTAAAATAAAGGTTGGAGCCAGATGGCAAAGGGCTTTAAATGTCAAGCAAAGGAGTGTGTATTTTATCTAGAAGCAATAGGCAGGCACAGAAGCCTTTTGAGCAAAAGAGGTAACATAGACTTGTATTTAAGGAATATTAATTTGACAGCTTTATATAAAATGCATTGAAGAAGGGGAAACTGGAAGAAAGGAGACCATTAACAAAGCAGCTGCAATAAATAGTTTAGGCAAAAGGTGATAAGAACCCTAATTTGGGTGGACATTGCCCATTGTCCAAAGGGTCTCCCCCTCACCTTTGAACTTCTGCAACATTTGGAATTACAGGGATAGGGCAGGTGTTCCTCTTTACAAAGAAGGTATCTGGTTCCTTAAGGAGCTTAGCTTCCATGAGCTTCTGTGAGTTCTTTGGAATGTGGAAGTTCATTATTAAGTTAACACCTGCAATTTGGCTATTATCCAGAGAGTCTTCTGTGGTTTCATTGCTGTGGCAGTTGGAGACTCACTATTTTGAACAGACCCAGGTGTGTAGTGAGAAAGTCAGGGTTAATGGTTTTTTGCCCTGGGCTTTCAGGTAAATTACCCTGTGCCCAGTGGGCACTAGGAGCAGGTACTGAGGAGTGGAGAGAGAAGCATCTGGGGCAGTTCTCAGAGCCTGTAATGGGAGGCAGACAAACATAGACTTTGAAAAGTCAAACAATGGTTCAAGTCAATGTTTTTATCCTATTATTAGGACTTGGGGTGGAGAGGAGAGAGAAAGAATGGCAGTAATTCAATGTAGTGGACTGTTCTTGCTGAAACTTTTTGTTTTGTTTTTCTAAATAATTATCTTTTGGCCTCTATTTGAGCTATATGATTATGTGGTTTTCAAATGAGAATTCAGAATATAAATCCAAGTGATACTGGATTTAAAATATCTGTTGCCTCTCAGGAATATACTACCAAATTTTTGCAAATTTGCACCAGGTGTAAGATATTGAGCTGGTACCCAAAAGAAATCCTATGATTCAGAGTTGGAAAATTCCAGAAATGACTTTAAACTGTCAGAACTTTCAGAAACATTGTCAGAAACCATCAGAAACATCATTCCTTTTTCTACTAAGTATTTAATAAGTGCCTACTATGTTGTTTTTTAAAAATCAAAATCCTTACCTTCTGTTTTAGAATCAATAGTTTCTAAGGTGGAAAGTGGCAAGCCCTAGACAATTATAGTTAAGTGACTTGCCCAGGATCACATAGCTAGGAAGTGTCTGAGTTTGAATTTGAATCCAGGACCTCCCATCTCTAGGCTTGGCTTTCTATCCACTGAGGCAGCTAGCTTCCCCCAAGTGTCTACCCCCATGTTGGGGAAGACACAAGATACCATGGAATATTTTAATTGGAAAAGACATTGGTACATAAGATATTAAAAAATAGGATATAGAGTGTAAGAACTAGATATAAAATATAGAATGTCCAAATAAGAAAGGACAAGAGAAATTAATTGATTCATTCTCTTAACACTTTTTAAGCATGTTATAGTCAGAATACTGATTGCTAGGTGCTGAGGATAGTTCAAAGATATTTCCATTTTTTATCCCAGGTATTGCTGTTATACAAATTTCCAATTATAACTATTTCCAGTTATGCTGCTTTTTAAATAATTTGGCATCTTAACCACAGAGCAGACCAATTCCAAGTTCAAATGGTTATCCTAGTAATTGATTAAAATCATTCCATTGATCATGTTCAGGGCTCCTCATTGCCCCTGAGTGAGTGCCACTGAGTACATAATACTTTGCCTGATATTTAAAGTGCTCCACAATCTGGCTTAGCCTCAGCTTTGTGGCCTTATTTTATTTACCTCACTTCCCTCAATCCATGCTTCATTCCAGCCATCTGGACTACTTGCTGTTCCCCAATTTCATCCTGGCCCCTCCTTACTTTGTATATTTGCATCTAGCCTTCCCTGCTTGCAGTGGACTCCTTTCCTTCTCTGCACCTTTTCATCTCTGCGTTTTGAAGGTGAAGCTTGGCTGTTACTCCTCCACAAAACCTCCGTTGATTCCTTTAGCAGCAAAGTCCCCTTCACATCTTTCATGCCTCTTTATTTTATCTCTTCATACTTCTAATTCTGGAGTCATTTATTTACATGTCTTATTTCCTCTGTTTACTCTTTGAGGACAGAAATCATAGGATTTTTATCTGGAAAGAACTATAGCTGTCATCTAGTTCAACCTTTTCATTTTACAGATGAGAGAACTAAGGCCCAAAGAATTTAAGTAAATTGCACATGCTCTTACAATGAGTAATTTTTTTCTGTCTTTAACTCGTAGTTTTTCCACACTATTTATTCAAAATGCCACTTTCTCCCCAGCATCCTGGCCATAGTATTTTGTATATAGTAGGCAGTGTTTAAAATGAATTGTCTAGTGACAATGCCTGACCTCTGAGGAAAAGTATGGAAGAGAAGAGGTAGCACGTGATGTTTCTGAGACCAGTATGCCTCTCCTCTGCTCTCCAGTTCTCAAGAAAATCCTCAATGTCTTTAATTCAATAAGCCTACTTTATCTATGAAATTCATTAGTCATGTACTATGCCCTATAAATATCTAGGGTGGCATTCTTAGAGGTAAAGCTCTGCCATCATTGAGTTTAGTACAATGGGGAAAACACAGGGACCCATGTAAATGTAATTTCTACCAATTACTGTTTAACAAGTGCAAAGAAGAAATCTAAACTAAATGCTCAGAAAGCACTATTTTAAAATACATTCTTCTTTGTTTTTAAGAGAAGTTTCTTTAAAGGCAATGCCCTTATCAATAAGAAAAATTCACTGCCTTTACTGGGTTGTTCAATGAAGACATTTTAAATGACTAATTAGACATCTGTTAGATTTGGGGACCAGGTTTTTTTTTTACCCTCTGGTAAGATTTGAAAGTTCTGCCTCTAGTTACCATCCCTCAAGATTCTTTGGGCCTTTACTATCATATTTGTGACTTTCCTTATCACAAAATAAATCTGTATTGGCTGGGGAAAGTAGACTTTTCTGACATTAAAAATTACATTTGTTAAAAATAATTAACAAATGTCTAGTACAACATTCCTGTTCCACCACACCCTTCTGTTGCACCCTAGGCTTATCTTGCCTCCTCCTATTCCCAGCTTTGCTGCCACCCTTAAGGCTACCTCCCTGTCTTGCTGTATTCAATATGGTGTTCAGTAGTGGATTTCAACAGAATGGATCATAGTTTTTGAGATGGAGATGGGAAGGAACCAGAAAAATCATTAAGTTCATCCCTCTTATTTGAAAGAGAAAGAACCTGGGCCCCAGAGCTTGGAAATCACTAGGCCAAAGTTAACCAAGTAGTAAGTAGGAGGTCCGGGATTTTAGCTAGGAACCTTGAGCTCCAGGTCCAATGTTGTTTGTTTCTTTCCCTCTCGCTTTACAATGGGATTTCCCCCCCTGTGATTTGGAAGCAATATTCAGAGTCATATAACTTGGTCAGCAACCAAAAAGATGACTAGACTTTGTATTCCACGAGGACAAAAAAACCCTTTAGTTTTTTTCAACTGAATTAAATATAGTCTTATACCTCCCACTCCCAACCCCCAACTAGACTTATCTAAAATTTGAGTGTAATTTGTGAAGAATGTACCTGTATTTTTTTCTTTTTCCTTTCAGAGATATCTCATTTTAAGAATGCAGCCTTTATTCAGACAAATTTACTATTGTGCCTGTTTCAGAACCTAATGCAGAGCCTTATATACAATAAGCACTCAAATAGTAGTTAAGTGAATGGACTTTGTAAGACCAGAAAGGAAAATCCAGACTTAGATATTTCTGTGTTCATTGTGGGGCAGCTAGGTGGCATGATAGAGCTCTAGGACTGGAGTCAGGAATATCTGAGTTCAAATTTGGCCTTAGATACTCTTATTATTTGTGTGACATTTAACCTGATTTACCTAAGTTTCATTATCTGTAAAATGAATTGAAGGAGGAAATGGCAAACCAAGAAAACCCAAAGTGGGGTCACCAAAAGCCAAGCATGAGAGAGAAAGAGAGAGAGAGAGTGTGTGTGTCCGTCCTGGTTTTGGTCTCAGTACTAAGTATGTTTTACATTACAGGGATGTGTGCTGCATATTAAAAATCCCAATTGTGGAGAGAAAAAAAGCAAACCACATTTTTTAAGAGTGGAAGCAGTAGAATATAGTGGAAAAACTAACAGACTTTGAAGACAGGAAACTTAGGTTCTGATCCCAGTTCTACCACCTATTGTGTGGCCATGGGCAAATAATTATGTAACTTATGGGCCTCAGTTTCTTTATACAATGATGAGATTTTTAAGAGTTGCTTTCTAAAATTACCTTTTTAGTTCTGACATTCTATTTTCTAAGGTCTCTTCTAATGCTCACATTCTTCTAAGTTATAACTTCATTAGAAAATAATATTTGATTACTCCAGGGGAATAGTGGATTACCCAGTGACTTTAATATTCAGGTAACAGGAGTTCCTCTCCCTTTTTTAGGACTTTAAATCATTCTTAGAACATTAGGAAATCGATGTAAGGATTTTATTTAAACCACATTTTTCTTAGTGGTGGCAAGAGCCTGCCCCATCAGAAAATTAAGTAATCAGGCACCATATAAATAGAGTCCTGGAATGATTACCCTAAACTGTTTCCACATAATGGCTAGGAACATTTAGACAGCTAATCACTAGAATGTTTGCATGCTCAGGTGAAACATGATGCGTTAGGAAAAGGATTATCGATCAGCTAAAGGAGATTGGCTTGGCTGAATCCTTCTCTTCATGCTGAGATTGGGATTTTGGAGAGAGGCATTAGCTTTCATAGTAATGTAAGTTGTAGGTACATATTAAAGTCAGTGTTTGTATTCTTATTTGTATAATAAGTCTTAGTTGTATAATAAGTGTGGAAGAGACAGTAAATTAATACTGTGTGGAAGGTGGGAAAAGGCATGCTCAGACAGTAATGCCATGTGGGAGAGGATTTTTCTTCTGCAATAGGATAACCATAATCCTAGGAATTATAACCATAGAAATTAGAAGTAACAAATATGTCCCATAGGTGTCTCCCTCTTTCAAAAAGAAAAAAAACAAGTTCCATTTTAAAAATAAGCATCATAGAATATTAGGAGGGATTTCAAAATATAGACTGCTGGTACACAGAGCAAGGGATGTGTGAATTGGAATTACCCTTATAGATCACCTAGTCCAACCCCTTCATTTTACAAATGAGGAAACTGTCCCAGGAAATAGAAGACCAGATGATGCCCAGTTAGGGAGTAAAGGAGTCAAGAATAAATTCCTTTTTTTTCCTAAGTCCTGACCTAGTGTGTTCATCTGTCTGCCTCTTTAACTCTTTTTCATTCCCCACCCCCACTACCCAATAGTTATATATGTCTTTATTTTGTCACTTAGACAATAATAATTCATTGAAGATTCTCTAAAGTTGAATGCATTGTTAACAAAAAGCTACCATAAGATTAGTTCCTACTGTAATACAGCTTGTTTTATAATTCATGACCTTTTAGCTTGGTGAAGCACTCTATTGATATTTTCCAAGACAGAGTGAACTAAATAATTCAGCTTGCTTTGACCAGTTGTTCCTCTTTTTCTTTACCTTTGAATGTCTGCTTTGGTGTCCTCTGTTGAATGCCAGTAGATGAAATAACAACTCATTTTTCTATTAGGAAACAAATGAAAATTTTAAGCATAAAAGGCAAAATCTCTTCAAATTTCACAAAAAGATAGTAGCTTCCATTTCTTTAGAACTTTAACATTTACAAAGTACTTCCCTCATACTCTGTAAGGGTACAAAAAGTTACACATGGGAAAATCAGAGCTTCAAAGGGTAAAGTGACTTAGAAGTATTTGATTTCAATACAGGTCTTTAGAAGATCTTAACAGGCTAGAACAATGGGCCAGATGTAATAAGTTGAAATTTAATAGGGGGGATATATGTCAATCCCTACACTTGAATCTAAAAAGTCTCTTTTACAAGTTGCAAAATAAGGAGAAGTTAGATAACTTTGTGTGAAAAAAAATCTAGAAATTCAGTGGACTCTCTATTCACCAGTAGTGTCAAAGAACAAAAGAAATTCTAAGTAAGTGTGATTACAATGGGGGTGAAAATTAGTGCAGAGATTATACAGATAACAGGATATTCTGAGTGTGAGGTGCCACCAAGACATCCAGGTGGAGATGTCCTTCCAGAAATTGAAAAAATATGGAATGGGAGCTCTGAGTAGATGATACATTGTTAATACAGATTTGTGAGTCTTCCCTGTAGAAGTGATCATTGAAACCATGGCACTGCATAAAATCAAGGGAGAAAGTAAAGAAAGGTAAACGAAGTTCAAGGACAAAACCTTTAGAGGATGCCTATATTTGAGGAATAAGGAGAAAAGAAAAATTTGCAAAGGAGTCAGTCCAGTTGTGAGAGAAGAATTTCTATAGTAACCAGAAAACCCAGCCACCTAGCACAGGGGCCTCAGAAAGATAGATGAGGAAATTAAAACTCCACCCCTTTCAGCCACTCATTCATTTATTGTTGTCACATGAAATCTATGTGGTGTTTTGGAAAATTAAAACTACCCACAGACATGTTAGCTTGGGGAAGAAGATGATACTTCTTCCATGATGAGGTCCTGCCTGCCTGTGGGAGATAATTAGGAAGGTTGCCTTCCTGAAGGAGGTGATATTTGACCTTGTAAGAAAGTTAGGATAAACTTTGTTTTGATTGTTGTCACATCAGAAAGTTGAAAGACACCTGAGAATCCATCTTATTTTTAACCCATACCTGAAAGAAAAGCCCCTCTAAAGCATACATAAGAGAGGTTATCAAGCTCTTACTTAAAGACCTCTAGGTAGGGACCTTCTGGATACCATGTCTGAGTCTTCTTGCCTTTAGATTGTATTACCTTTTTTCTGGGTAACACGAATCACATGTTGTACCATTAATTCATATTGAGTTTGCAGTCCATTAAAACATTTCAGGTCTTTAACAGATAAATGGCATTCTACCCATGTCTTTGCCCTTTTGCATTTGTGAAGTTGATTGTTTTTAACCCAAGAATAAGATTTTATATTTATCCCTGTTAAAGTTTATGTTATTGGATTTGGACCAACAGTCTGTTGAGAGCTTCATAAATTCTACCTTTGTTACTCAGTGTGTTAAAGATTCCTCTGCTAGTTTTTTTTTTTTGTCTTCAAATTTGAGAAGTATGGCATCTATTCCATTATTTGAATCTTTGATTAAAACAAAATTATCCCAGGTCCAAGCACAGATCCTGGGACACTTTGCCAGAGACTTCCCTCTAAGTTGACATCAAACCATGAGTGACTGCTCTTTGGTTCTGGTCATTCAAATAGGTCCAAATAGGTCCAAATCCACACAACTTTATTATCCTCTAGCCACATGTTTATTAAAATTATCCTGTTTATTAAAATGGAATGGGAGATTTAGTCAAATACTTTGCTAAAATCCAGAATTCCTTTTATCTACTAGTCATGTAGCCCTGTTAGAAAAGTACATGAGATTACTCTGGAATGACCTGTTGATGAAATGTAATGACTTTGTGATAACCACTTCTTTTTTAAAGGTTCATTAATCATTTCTTTAAGATTCTACCAGAAATATAAATAAAATTTTTACTGGTTTACTGCCTTATAATTTGAAGATTCTATTCTCTTGCCTTTTTAGAAAATGAGCATATGCCTTTCTGTGGTCCTGAAAAACTCTTCTATTCCGCAGGATCTTTCAGAGTTCCCTGACAGTAACTCTAAGCAGTCATATCCATCACATTTTTTTTCTGTGAGATCAAAGAATGTTTATTGTCTGTATAATCAAATTTAAGTATTCTAAATTTAGCATTGTAGTTGTCAAAAGCATCTGACTCTAGTTGTGTCAGCATTTGGTTATTGAGATATCAGTTTATAGGATTATAGATTTAAAGTTGAAAGGGTGATCTAGTCTAGCCCTTTGATTTTATACATGAGGAAACTCAGACCCAGAGAAGTTAAACAGATTGCCTGTGGTCACAACAGGTAGTAAATGGCAAAGCCAGGATTTGAGTACAACACTCTTCTATAAATGACCATTTGAAAACATACTCTAAACCACTATTCATAAAAGAAATGCAAATTGAAACATTTCTGAGGTTTCACTTCTCACTGTGCAAGTTAACCCATATCACATAAAACGGAAACAGTCAGTGTTGGAAGTATTGTGGGAGCATACCAGTAATCCCACTACTGGGCATATACTGCAGGAAAGGTAAAAACAAAGATCTGCTATATGCCAGAACAAGAATCTTTAGAGTAGAAAAGAATTGAAAACAAATTATTGAATGGATGAAAATATCATGACATCATCATTATCACTAACATTTATATAATTTTTCTTGAAAGAGAAAAAAGGACCTATATGTAAGTAGATAGCAGCTATTTTTGTCATGACAAAGGATTGGAAACTAGGTGGGGTAGGGGTGATATCCATCAATTGGGGAATGGCTAAACAAGTATTTGTATATAAGTAATGGAATATTATTGTGCCTTTAGAAATGACAAAAGGGATAGTTTTAAACAAATCTGGGAAAATTTGTATGGACTGATGAAGAGCAGAAGATAGAAAACAATTTATACAGTAATAACAATGCAAAAAAAAAAAAAACAACCTCAAAAAACTTTAAAGGAGACGAGAAGAAGCAACTCCAAATGATGAAGTATACTACCCAACTCTTAATGGAGGGATCATAAACTCAAGGTACAGAAAGTAACTGTATTTTCCAACATAGCCAGTGTGAGGATTCATTTTGCTTGACAATGAAAGAAATATTTGATATTTCATTTTTCTTTGTTTCATTTGGTGAGGAAAAAAGATTTAAAGGAGAGAGGGCAACTAGCAATAATTACAAAAAAAGGGGGGGGTCATGGGAGCATTTTATTAAATGCACAGAAGAGAACAGAAGAAAGGCCAGAAAAAAGCAGACACAACAAGAGAATTTTGAAAATATCATGTTAAATGTATTGTATACTTGGAGAGTGAAGCAAAGTGTATGTTGTACAGATTCAAACCTGCATAAATGATCCTCATTTTGTACTCTCTATATGGAAATAGTCATATTTGATGTTTAGGCTCAGAGTAGAAACTTTAAAAATAATAAAGGTTTGTTGACTTCTTTAAAAACAAAAAAGAAAAGGTCCTAGAGGACAGATGGTAAAACATAACTCTTGTTTCATAGCAGAAAGATGGGAAATTACTAGGACAGAATGTTGTATACATTTTTAGATGCAATCAGTTGATCAGATATTTTGCTTAATTTTTGTCATAAAAGAGGGATCAGTGAGTGAGTTGTGTTGGAGTAACTAATGTAAGGATAAAAGGCATTAAATATGTGTATATATTTTATATATGCATATAGCACATACATTTAAATCCAGCATTCTTTCCATTGTTCTAGTCTCAGTGACTTGGCATAGCTGGATTAGAGTAAGAGGAAATTTACACTATAGCCCTTTCAACTGGATCTCTTATATCTTCCTTTGTGCCAAGATTAACTTAAGAGTTTGGAAAGATGGAAATATACGTTTTGAGAAGAGTCATTAACAAATTAATGTCCATTGATGGAACCAGGGACCAAGAAAACATATCATAATTTTGTATTTATCTTGTAAACTGCATAATCATAAAAGCAAAGAATATAAGACCTACACAGGACCTCAGGACAGACTTTTTTTTAAACTTGGAGCTGAAAGGAATCTTAAATCATAGGATATTCAAATATAGAACTATAGGGCTAGATAAAAAAAAACCTTAGAACATTGAATGAAAGAGCTGAAAGGAACATTAGAGATCATTTTGTCCAACCTCCTTATCTTACAGAGAAATAAACTGAGACCCAGAGAGGCTAAGTGATTTGCACTTGCCCATAGTCACATAGCATCCTGTCCTTGCTCTATAGACTGATTTGGCATTCTCATATGTCTTAGTATTGTTTATTTCCTTTATGTACAAGTTATTTGTTGTCAAAATATTAACTGCATAAGAAGTCCCAATTATTTTCTCTCTAAGAATAGGTTTTAATAAAGCCAAGGAACTCCCATGTTTCATTTTCTTATTTCTGTAATTATTTCTTGAGTGTATGAGTTATCCTGCCTAATATACTGAGGCCTATTTTTATCACTTGAGATGTTGAAAGTAAAACTGACAGACCATATTTACCACTGCTGATAGTACTCAGCTACACCACTTCTTTTTACAGTACACCAGAGGAAATACTCCATGTGTGAACTTTTGTTCACAATTAATTGGACCAGCCTAGAAGGGTAGAATGGGAAACAAAAAAGTACATATTTTTTATATAAAAATATGTCTAGCACATATATTGTTTAACTTTCTCTCACATAATTTTGATTCTAAAAACCATCCTGTAAAGTAAGTAGTAGAGAGATTATTTGCCTCTTCTTGCAAATGAAGAAACTAAGGCCCAGAGTCAAGTCAACAAACATTTATTAGTGGCCATTGTAAAAGCACTGATATTACAAAGGAAGGCCAAAAGTTCCTGCCCTCAAGGAGCTCACAGTCTAAGGGAGGATCTTAAAATCTAATAGCCCAGCAAGTGAATCACATGGGTAGAGGACTTTTCTAGTACCATATAGTGAAAGTGATAAAGATCAAAAATGGAAATGGCCTGACTTACTTGGGTTGTGCAATTAAAGTCGAGGAAATGGAAATGATTAGTTCCATTTTTTGTGATAGGGAGAACTTTGGACCAAAGCAAAGAGGGTTGCCCAGAGAGTGGAAATTTAAAGAGCTTTATATTTATAATAAAAACAAAATATTTAGTGTTGGAAGGGACTATTGAGATCATCTAGACCAGTCTTCTCATCCTAAGTAAAGATGGTGATTTGTCTTACATCATAGTTAGTGACACTATAGTACTCATATGTCATTCTTCCAAGTTTACAGTCCTTTTGTACTATAATAAAAACTTGGAAGAATTCATGAACTAATGTCCTTAGTTTATAGTACAGATGAAGAGGGGGAATAGAGCAGCCCCTTCCAGCATGCTGGGGGACTCGTGCCACATCTTTGCCAACACAACATAGCCTTTTATGGGGGATAGCGTATCAGTTCATATCTCCTCCAATGTGGTTTTGAGGAAATGGGGGCTTAGGCTGGAAAATGAAATTTAATTTGTTTGGATTGAAACTTAGATGACATGGTCTGATGTCTTCCTACATTAGCTCCATTTTGTAACTTTGTGAGAAGAGTCCACCATTTTATAAATTCCTGATCTTCACAGTTTTATTTAAGTATTAAAGTATATTGTTCATACATATATTCTCTAATTTTTCTCTTTTTGCCTTTTTTTTGTATTTCTGGTGCTTAGTACAGGGCCTGACAAATAGTTCTTTAATAAATACGTATTGATTTAACTATGTAAACATTTTTTCCCATGTTGTTTAGGGAATGTAATTTGATTCAGTATGTAGTCACTAAATGCCTACTATGAAAAAGATAAAATGCCTATCTTAGGAGTACAAAAATGAAAAATAGCACAATCCTTCTCTTCAGTTAGTATATAACCCATGGAGGGAGGGGTGGCAGGATATGGCATATACACAGGTAAATAATAGAAAATTGAGAATGTTGGAACAAAGATCAAAACAAGAGAACATTTTCATCTGAGATAAGTAGGGAAGATTTCATGGAAGAGGTGATATCTGAGTTGAATATTAATGAGAAGACATGAGGATAATGTGCAATTTTACCAGGTAAGGCAGAGGTGATAGGATGAGCTAAGTAATTTGCTTTGATTGGAATATAGTATATGTAAAGGTGAAAAATATGACATAGGACTGGAAAAGTATATTGTAACCAGGTTGTGGAATACATTAAATGTCAGGCTAAAAATTCAGTATTTTTTTTTAGCGGCAGTAGAAGAGAGAACTATTGAATGCTTTTGAGCAGGGGAGCAATGTGGTCATACATTTGAAAGATAATTTTTTTAGTTCTGATATTGAGAGGGGAAAGAGGGGAAATGGAGAGATGAGTTATTGGAGTTTCACAGTAGTCCCAGCAAGAAGTGATGAGAGTCTGACTTAGAATGGTGGTAGTACTAGTGGAAAGAAATTATATTTGAGAACTGTTTTACCCATAGTAGCAATATGTTTGGTAATGAGTATATGTGGGAGAAGAAAAAGTGAAAAATAATTTTGAGGGTTGAGTGTAATTTGGAAGAATCATGCTGCGATCCACAGAAATAAAGAAACTGGGAGAAATGGCAGGTTTAAGCGAAGAAAATGCTTAGTTCATTTTCGGGCTAGTAAATTCGTGATGTTTAATGTTCAATATGCAGTTAGAGATGAAGAATTAAATACAGTCCTAATTTCCCCTGAACTCTGATCTCTCATTGCTAATACTTTCTGAACATCTCCACTTGAATTTCCTATTGGAATGTTAAACTTAATATGTGACAGAGTAGTAAGGATGCTAGATTTGAAGTTGGAGAATTTGGGTTTGAATCCTGTCTCTGACACTTACTACAAGTGTGATAGCTGGCAAGTCACTTAACCACTCTAGACCACATTTGTAAAGTGAAGGGTTCCAGTCTCTAGTATCTATGAACCTATGTCCAAAAGAGAACCCTTCGCCCCCACTTCCACCCCCACCACACACACACACACACACACACACACACACACACACACACACACACACACACAAAACAACCCTACTTTATCCCTCCTGTATATTTTTCTATTTCTTTTGATGACATCACCATTCTAAGAGCCACACAAGTTCAGAAAATTTCAGTCATTATTGACTCATCTCTGCATTCCAGATCTAGTCAGTTCTCAGCCACATCTTGCTACTTCCACAAAATCACATCCACTGTCCCTTTTCTCACTCATATAGCCATTCAGCTCCCCTACATCTTTCATCTGGTATGTTGCAGTACCTTGTTAAGTAAACTCCTGGCTGCCAACATCTTTCTACTCTACATTCCATATGGTTTCCATATTAGTATTCCTAAAACATAAATACTTTCAGTAGCTCCCTAGTATAAAATACAAATTCCTTATTCTGACATTTTAAAAACCTTCTATAATCTGATTCCTGTCTAACTGTTCAGATTTATTTCCTATTACTCTCCTTCACATAATTTCATATACTAGTCATACTAGCCTATTAGCTATTCCCTAAACTAGTCATTCCTCCATTTGTACATGTTGCCTTTTAATTTTTTATTTACTTATCTTTATGCTTCTTGTGTCCTCCCAGTAGAATGTAAGCTCTTCAAAGGCAGGGACTGTTTCGTTCTTTTCTTTTTATCCCAGCCCACCTAGCTGAGTACCTGACACAATATAAATTCAATTTATATTGAATTAATGCATCAGTTGATTGATAGTTTTGGTAGTCATTTATATATGTATATAAAAATTAAAGGAATGAAGGAAGATGAGGTTTTTCAAGGCAGGGAGGAGATAGAATACTGAGAGCTAAGGACTTACCCTTGGGAATACCCAGGTTGAGGAGGAGGATTAACCAGCAAAAGATATTGGCAAGAGATAGGCAGTAACAAGGAACAGTGTCATGAAGGGCAAAAGAAAGAAAATAGTCATCTGGAGGAGGTGTTTTTTGCTGTCAGCAGCTACATACATTTCATGAAGGTTCTGGGAAAAGGCCAGTGGACTTTGTAATAAAGTTGTTATTGGCAGTCTTTAATAGTTTCAGTCAAGTGGGAGGGAGGAGGTGGAAACCAGATTTCAAGTGGTTGATGAGTGAATGAGCAGTAAGGAAGTGAAACCAAGGAAAGGCTACTCTTTCAGTGGGTTTAGTGATTAAAGGGAAAAAATGGAATAGTGTTGAGGAAACAATGGGTCATGATAATTACTTAGAATAAGAGAAATCTGAGAATCTCATCAGCAGAGAGGAATGAGTAGTAGGTAAGGATGGAAGAAAAAAACAAAGAATTCTTGAAGAATATTCATTATCAGAACAGAAAATGGGCCAATCAAGTACTTTATAAGAAGGAGGAATAGTACACACTTCCTACCTACCAAGGCAGCACTCAGACATCAAAGGTAAGAGTCAGTGATCCATGAGACAGACTGCTTGAGGAGATAGAGAGGGAATGAAAACAAGGATAAAAAGGGAGAGGTCCTTCATCTTCTGGGACTGGAACAAAAGATGAGAACAGTCCTTCAGTAAGTATTTATTAAGCACTGGGTATGTTCCATTCATGGTGCTAAACTCTGAGGATATAGAGAAAGGCAAAAGAAGATCCCTCTCCTCAAGAAGTTTACAATCCGAAGGGTGGATGAGACAATATGCAAACAACCACATACAAACAATGCAGGATAGAGACACTCAAATTAAGAGGGATTAGTAAAAGCTTCTGTAGAAAATAGGATTTTAACTGGGACTTTAAGGAAGCCAGGAAGAAGAGATAGGGGAGAGCATTCCAGGCTCAGAGGGACAGCCAGTGAAAATTCACAGTCAAAATATAAGGAACAGCAAGGAGGTCAGTGTCACTGAATTGAAGTGTGTGTAGGAGCTGGGGGAGAGGAGGGAGTAACATGTAAGAAGACAATGTGTGAGTGGGCTGGGTGGGAGGAGAAATCCAGACTATAAGTATCTTTGAATATCAAGCAGGGTTTTATATTTAAACCTGGAGGTAATAGGGAGCCACTGGAGTTTATTGAGTGTTGAGGGGAGATGGAGGGGCCTGGCAGGGAAGAAATGGTCATACCTTTGATTTAGGAAAATTACTTTGTCACTTGAGTGGAGGATAGACTAGAGTAGGGAGAAACTTGTGGCAATTAGTCAGCTATTATAGTAGTCCAAGATGAGAAGATGAGTGCCTATACCAGAGTAGTGGCAATATTGTAGGAAAGAAAGAGGTTTTGGGGACATATATTGTAAAGATGAAATCTACAGGCCTTGGCAAGATTGGATGAGGTGGGAGAGAGTGAGAAGTGTTGAGGATGACACTTAGGTTGCACACCTAGGGGGCTAAGAAGTTAGTATAGTTTTAGACAGTTTGGAAAGGAAGAAGTTTGGGAGGAAATATAATGAATTACATTTGGGACATGTTGAGTTTAAGATGTTGATAGGACATCCAGTTTGAGGTATCTAATAGCCAGTTATAAATAAGAAATTAGATGTTAGCCTAGAGCATTGATGACAAATATATGGCATGGGCACCAAAGATGGCATGCAGAGCGTTCTCTGTGGACATTCATTTACCCTCCTCCGCAATCCCTCTCCCCCACCAATTCATTCCTAGAAAGGCAGAGGAACTTGGGCAGAGATGTTCCCCTCCCCCTCTCTACTGCACCTAATGACATTTTTTCATATCCCCTGCCCTTCTGCCCAGCACATAGTGGGTAAAGTGGACGGTTCATAGACAGCAGAGCTAGAGGGGAGTAGAGTGCTTGGGCCACTCCCCTCCCCTTCTCTATACTTGCTGATGACATTCCTCACTTCACCCACCCCTCCATCTAGCAACCCAATGGAAGTGCTTCCTCCCCTGTGTGTGGGGTGGGGCATACCCAGCATGAGGTGGGGGAAGGGGCAAAGCACTTGGTCTAGGGTGGTTATGATGTGCTACTTCAGAGTTTTAAAAATTCACAATGAAAAAAAATTTTAAGGGGCAGAGTCAAGATGATGGCTTAGTGGCAGCAAAAGCCAAAACCACTCTGACTATTCTTCCATACCAATCTTTAAAATGTGCTTCAAAAAGACAGGAATCCAAACCCAACAGCAAGACAGAGTCATGGAACTCTCTAGCTCAGGGGTCAGCAACCTTTTTGGCCGTGAGAGCCATAAAAGCCACATTTTTTAAAATGTAATTTTGTAAGAGCCATACAGTGCTCACAGTGCGAGCTCCTGTAACAGTGCCTGAAAAAAAATTGACTTTATGGTTCCTGCAGAAAGAGCCATACGTTGCCAACCCCTGCTCTAGCTGAACACAACTTGAAAGGTAGGCAGAGAGAATCAATTTCTGTGGGATAAGAGGGAACTGGAAGCAAAACTCCACACAGAAGAGTGCTGGCCAACCACCTCCCCACCCCCTGCAACCTACTGCTATAGGCTCTGCAGTAGGACGTAGGCTAACTTCAGAATCCCAGGAATGGGGCTACACCAGCAAAAGACCACCTCAGACCCCACCCTTTGAAGTCCCAGACCCTGGTACCAGCCAGCAGCTGTTTGATTTTCATGGGATAAGGGGGAACCAGAAGCAAAACTACCCACAAAGGAATACTGACTGACAACCCTTCCACCCCAACCTAACACTCTAGATTCTGTGATAGGGCATAGGCTAACTTCAGAATCCTAGGTCAGGGCCTGTACCAGCAAAAAAGCACCTTAGACCCACCCAGTGAAGTCCCAGGCCCTGGTGAGGATCAAAAGTCCATCTACCAGGCATTCTCAAGCCTTAGTGGCTGTCTGCATTGAAGACTTAGCCTCAGGGCATGCTAGGTCACCCTACCTAATCTTGTAAACCAGCAAAGAAGAGGGAATTGGCAAGCAGTTTACAGAATTCCAAAAAAAAAAAAAACAAAAGGCTGGGGAAATAAGTAAACAACAGAAAAGGCACATAATGCTTGAAAACTGCTAAGGGGAAAAAGGCCAAAGAGCAGAACCAACAGAGAATAGCAGGATCCAAGCAACTACAAGCAAAACTTTTTTTTTTAAATGGGAATTGGTCTTAGGCTCTGGAAGAATTGAAAAAGGAATTAAAAAACAAATAAGATAGATTGAAGAAAAATGGGGAAAAGAATAACAGTTTAAAAAGCAAAATTAAAAAAGAGAGTTATAAAAATCCAATGAAGAAAAAAGTGTTTTTAAAAACAGAATTGACACACTGGAAAAAGAGGCAAGAAAAGCTAATGTAGAAAAGAGTGCCATGAAAATAATAAGAATGGACCAAATTGAAAAGGAGGATCAAAAGGTCACGAAAGAAATTTAGTATTAAAAATTAGAATTGAGCAAATAGAAGCTAATGACTTCATGAGACATCAAGAACAATAAAACAAAATCAAAAGAATGAAAAAATGAAGAAAATATGAAATATCTCATTGAAAAAAACAACTGACCTGGAAAATAGGTCCAGGAGAGACAATATAAGAATTATTGGACTTCCTGAAAGTCATGACCAAAATAAAACCCTAGACAAGAAATTATTACAAGAAAATATTACCAGAAATTATCCAAGAAAACTGCCCTTATATTCTTGAACAAGAGGATAAAATAGACATTGAAAGAATCAATAGATGACCTCCTGCCATAAATCCCCAAATAATAACTCTCAGGAATGTTCTAACCAAGTTCAAGAGCTCCCAGGCCAAGGAGAAAATACTGCAAGAAGCCAGAAAGAAATAATTCAGATATGGAGCCCCAGTCAGGATTACACAGGATCTGGCAGCTTCCACATTGAAGGACCAGAAGGCTTGGAATATGATATCCTGAAAGGCAAGGGAACTGGATTTACAACCAAGAATCATCTACCCATCAAAACTGATGTTGGGAGGGGGCAGCTGGGTAGCCCAGTGGATTGAGAGCCATGCCTAGAGACAGGAGGTCCTAGGTTCAAATCCGGCCTCCAGACACTTCCCAGCTGTGTGACCCTGGGCAAGTCACTTGACCCCCATTGCCTACCCTTACCACTCTTCCACCTATGAGCCAATACACAGAAGTTAACGGTTTTAAAAAAAAGTTTAAAAATAAACAACTGATGTTACTCTTTCAGGAGAAAGTATGGTCATTTAATAAAATGAAAGATTTTCAAGTATTCCTGAAGAAAAGACTAGACTTAAACAGAAAATTTGATGTCCAAATACAAAATTCAAGAGAAGCATAAAAAGGTAAAATAAGAAAGAGAAAAAATATAAGGGCTTCAAAAAGGTCCCATATGGAAAGATGGTAACTATAATTCTTAAAAATTGTTATTATCATAGAAGTTAGTAGAAGTATTCATGGAGGGTGTGATAGTAAATTTAGGATGAGATGTCAAAAAAAAATTAGGAGTGAAAAAGAGAATTGTACTAAGAGAAATGGGAAGAGAGAAGTAAAATGGGATAAATTATATCACATAAAGAGGCGTGGGGTAGGGGAGAATACTGTAAAAATGGAGGGGAGGATGAGGGTGGTGATGAGGTAATACTTAAATGTTACTCATTGGAATTGACTCAGAAAGGGAAGAACAGCCAGATTCATTGGGGTAGAGAATCCTATCTTACCCTATAGAGAAATAGAAGGGAAATAAGAAAGGGAGTGGTAGGGAGGGAAATTAATATAAGGAAGAGAGAAGCTGGGGGGTGATTAAAAGATCCTATAGAGAAGCAGGAGAGGAATAAGAAGGGAAGTGGTGGGAAGGGGAAGTAATATGAGGGATGGGAAAAGGGGGAGAGTGATTAAAAGAAAAACACTTGAGTGGAAGGAAAGAATGAAAGGAGACAGGTCAGGATTAAAAAAGGAAATTAAAATGGAATGGAATACACAGGTGGTAATCATAACTGTGAATGTAAATGGAATAAACTTGCCCATAAAACAGAAATTGATAGCATAATGAATTAAAAAACAATCCTCCTGTATATTGTTTACAAGAAGCACATTTGTGGCAAGTAGACACACATAGAGTATTTCTATTTTTAAAATTAATTTATTTAGAATACTTTTTCATGGTTACATGATTCATGATTTTTCCCTCCCCACTCCCTGAGCTGACACGCAATTCCACTGGGTTATACATGTATCACTGTTCAAAACCTATTTCCATATTATTCAAATTTGCAGGACCTTTTAACACCAAAACCCCAATCATATCCCCATTGAACCATGTGATCAATCATATGTTTTTCTTCTGTGTTTCTGTTCCCACAGTTCTTTCTCTGGATGTGAGTAGTGTTTTTTCTCATAAGTTCCTCTGGATTGTCCTGGATCATTGCATTGCTGCTAGTAGAAAAGTCCATTACATTTTATTGTCCCACAATATTTCAGTTTCTGTGTACATTATTCTCCTGGTTTTGCTGATTTTGCTCTGCATCAATTCCTGGAGGTCTTTCCATTCACAAAGAAATCCTCCAGTTCATCATTCCTTTCAGCACAATAGTATTCCATCACCATCAGATACCACAATTTGTTCACCCTTTCCCTAATCAATGGTCACCCCCTCATTTTCCAATTTTTTGCTACCACAAAGAGTGAGGCTATGAATATTTTTGTACATGTATTTTTCCTATTATCTCTTTGGGATACAAACCCAGCAGTGTTGTGGCTGGATCAAAGGGCAGGCATTCTTTTAAAACCCTTTGGGCATAATTCCAAATTTCCCTGATTTGGAATTATGAATGGTTGGATTATTTTACAACTCCACCAGCAGTGTATTAGTGTCCCAATTTTGCAACATCCCCTCCAACATTTATCATTTTCCTTTGCTGCCATATTGGCCAATATTCTAGGTGGTACCTCACAAGTTTTTTTTTAATTTGCATTTCTCTAATCAGGAGAGATTTAGAATACTTTTTAATATGATTATTGATAGTTTTGATTTCTTCATCAGAGAACTGCTTATTCATATCCCTTGACCGTTTGTTGATTGGGGAATGACTTGACTTTTTATAAATTTAACTTAGTTCCTTATATATTTGGGAAATTAAAACTTTGTCAGATAATTTTGTTATAAAATTTTTCCCCAGTTTGTTGCTTTCCTTCTAACTTTGGTTGCATTGGTTTTATTTGTACAAAACTTTTTAATTCGATGTAATCAAAATCATTCATTTTACATTTTGTAATATTCTCTTTCTCTTGCCTGGTCTTAAATTCCTTTCCTGCAGATCTGACAGGTATACTATTCTTTCTTCACCTAAGTTATTTATGATTTCCTTCTTTATATTTAAGTCATTTACCCATTTTGAATTTATCTTGACATAGGACATAGAGTCTTTAAAAGTAAAAGGCTGGAGCAGAATCTATTGCCCTTCATCTGAGACAAAGAAGGCAGGAGTAGCAAGCATGATCTCACCTAAGTTATTTATGATTTCCTTCTTTATATTTAAGTCATTTGCCCATTTTGAATTTATCTTGGCATAGGACATAGAGTCTTTAAAGGTAAAAGGCTGGAGCAGAATCTATTGCCCTTCATCTGAGACAAAGAAGGCAGGAGTAGCAAGCATGATCTTAGACAAAGCTAAAGCAAAAATAGATTTGATTAAAAGAGATAAGGACAATACTGACATTTTGACAAAAGACAGTATAGACAATAAAAAAATATCCATGCTCAATATATATGCACCAAATGAAACAGCATCCAGATTTTTAAAGGAGAAACTAAAGTAGTTTAAGGAGGAAATAAATAGTAAAACTATACTAGTGGGGGACCTCAACCTTCCTCTATCAGAACTAAATAAATCTAAACAATAAATAAATAAAAAAGAAGTAAGGGAAGTGAATGAAATTTTAGAAAAGTTAGAATTAATAGATATCTGGAGAAAATTGAATAGGGATAAAAAGAAATATAGCTTCTTTTCAGCAACACATGGGACATACACCAAGATTGACCATGTACTAGGGCATAAAAATATCACAACCAAATGCAGAAAAGCAGAAATGATAAATTTCATTCTTTCAGATCATAATGTGATAAAATTAGAATCAATAAGGTTTCATGGAGAGTGTTCTAGGGAAATTAGAGAAAGTGAAGGTGACAGGCAAAAAAGGTAGGGAGAAAGGATTCTAGAACTTTGGGCGAGTGACTAGCTGAGTTGGCAGTTGGTCCCTGGACTTATACCCAGAAGGTACTAGCTGTTCTTCTCTCTCAATATCCAGCCTCTGTGGATAATCAACTATCAAGATTTCACTGGCTGGGAAGAGGTTGACTTTTGGTGAGACACACTGGTGGACAGTGGAGTCAAAAGTCCCTCTCCCTTTTGGATTAATTGCAGAGACCTACTGGGTTCCTGAAAGACCCTTGAAGGACAATAGAAGTGAGTTCTCCCAACCAGCCCAGTTGGACCTGTTTCATCTTCCAACTTTCCCTTACTTTAAATACCATCATAGGGGAAACTGGATAGGATTGAGTTAGGCAGCTGGCTAATTTAGAGAGATTAGTTTAGAAAACCTGTTGGACATTGGTGGGAGGGAATCCAGATCTGTTCCTAGTTAATTCATCCCAATCCCTTCCCTTACCTATCCCTGTTAATTTAATAAACCCTTGTTGTTGTTATCTTAACAGCCTCTCCCTGAAATCCTTACCCAGATCAATAGGATTTGAGTTACTGGCCCAAGGACAATTAAGAACCTAGAGATTCAGTTAACATTATTCAATCTATACCACCGACCCATTGAATACCTCATCACTATTTATTTACCCACATATTTTATTTATTTTTCAAGAGGCAAATTAAAATTTAATCACAAACTAAATAATTTACTTCTTCAAAACAGGCAGGTCAAAGAACAAACCATAGAAATGATCACTGATTTCACTGAAGAAAATGACAATGAGGAGACAGCACATCAAAATTTATGGGATATAGCCAAAGTAGTACTCAAGGGAAAATTTATATTCCTTAATGCTTATATCAACAAAGTAGAGAAAAAGGAGATCAATGACTGGGGCATGCAACTAAAAAAAAACTAGAAAAAGAACAAATTAAAAATTCCCAGATAAAGGCTAAATTGGAAATCCTAAAAATCAAAGGAGAAATTAATAAAATTGAGAGTAAAAGAACTATTGAATTAATAAATAAGATTAGGAGTTGGTTCTATGAAAAAAATAGATAGGGTATTGGTTAATTTGATTAAAAAAAGAGAAAGAATCAAATTAACTGTATCAAAAATGAAAAGGGTGATTTCACCTCTAATGAAGAGGAAATTAAGGCAATTATTAGGAGATATTTTGCCCAATTATATGACAATAAAGTTTACAATCTAGGTGAAATGGATGAACATTTCAAAAATATAAAATGCCTAGATTAACAAAAGAGGAAATAAATTACTTAAGTAATCCCATCTCAGATAAAGAAATTGAGCAAGCCATCAGTGAACTCACTAGGAAAAAAATCCCCAGGGCCAAATGGATTCACAAATGAATTCTATCAAACATTTAAAGAACAATCCCAATACTATACAAACTATTTGACAAAATAAGCCAAGAAGGACTACTACCAAATTCTTTTTATGACACAAATAATGGTACTGATACCTAAGCTAGGAAGAGCCAAAACAGAAAAAAATTATAGACCAATCTCCTTAATGAGCACAGATGCAAAAAACCTTAAATAAAATACCAGCAAAGAGACTACAGCAAGTTATCACAAGGATTATTCATTATGCAGGTGGGATTTATACCAGGAATGCAAGACTGATTTAATATTAGGAAAATCATCAGCATAATTGTCCATATCAGTAATCAAACTGACAGAAATCACATGATTATCTCAATAAATACAGAAAAAGCCTTTGACAAAATACAATACCCATTCCTATTGAAAACACGAGAAAGCATAGAAATTAAAAGCCCTTTCCTCAAATTAATAAGTAGTATTTAAAATCATCAAGTATCTGTAATAGGGATGTTATAAGCCTTCCAAATAAGATCAAGAATGAAGCAAGGATGTCCATTATCACCATTATTATCTAATATTGTACTAGAAATGCTAGCTGTAGCATTTAGAGATAAAAAAGAAATTGAAGGAATTGAAGTAGGTAATGAGGAAACTGAACTATCACTCTGCAGATGATATGATGACATCATTAAAGAATCTTAGAAAACCAGAAAAAAAGCTTGTTGAAATAATAACTTTAGCAAAGTTACAGGATATGAAATAAACCCACATAAGTCATCATCATCATTTCTATATGTTTCAGCAAAACTCAGCAGCAAGAGTTAGAAGGAGGAACTCCATTTAAAATCACTCTAGATAAAATAAAATATTTGGGAATCTATCTGCCAAGACAAACCCAGGAATTATATGAACGCAATTACAAAACACTTTTTGCACAAATAAAACTAGACCTAAACAATTGGAAAATACATTAAATGCTCATCAGTTGGCTGAGCTAATATAATAAAATGATAATCTTACCTAAATTAATTTACTTATTCAATTTTATACCTATCAAACTACCAAAAATAATTAATGGAACTAGGAAAAATAATAATAAAATTTATCTGAAAGAACAAAGATCAAGAATATCAAGAGAACTAATGGAAAAAAATGTGATGGATGGTGGCCTGGCAGTACCAGATCTTAAACTATACTATAAAGCAGTAATCATCAAAATAATCTGGTACTGGCTAAGAGATAGAAGGGTGGATCTGTGAAATAGACTTGGGGTAAATGATCTCAACAGCTAGTGTTTGATAAACCCAAGGATCCCAGATTTTGAGATAAGAACTCAGTATTTGACAAAAACTGCTGGGAAAATTAGAAAACACTACGACAAAAATTAGGTTTAAATCAATATTTCACACCCTATATCAAAATAAGTCCAAAATGGGTATATGATTTAAACAAAGAGTGATATAAGTAAATTTGGGGAAAATAAAAGTTTACCTGTCAGATCTATGGAGATGGGAAGAATTTAAGATCAAACCAGAGATAGAGGACATTACAAGATGTAAAATTAACATTTTTGGTTATATTGAATTAAAAAGGGTTTGTACATACAAAACCAATGCAACCAAAATTAGAAAGAAAGCAACAAACTGGGGGAAAATTTTATAACAAATTTATTTGATAAAGGTCTAATTTCTCAAATATATAAAGAACTAAATCAAAATTATAAGAAACCAAGTCATTCCTTAATTGGCAAATGTCAAGAGATATGAATAGGCAGTTTTCAAATGAAGAAATCAAAGCTATCAATAATCATATGAAGAAATGTTCTAAATCTCTCTTGATTAGAGAAATGCAAATCAAAATGACTCTGAGGCACCACCTTACTTCCAACAGACTAGCCAATCTGACAGTAAAGGAATATTATAAGAGTTGGAAGGGATGTGGTAAAATTGGTACACTAATGCATTGCTGGTGGAGTTGTGAATTGATCCAACCATTCTGGAAGAAAATTTGGAATCATACTCAAAGGGCTTTAAAAGAATGCATGCTTTTTGATTCATCAATACCATTATTAGGTCTGTATCTCAAATTGATTTTTAAAAATGGGAATAGGCCTGAAGAGGGACTCTTAATCGGGTGAGACTCTTGCCTCCTTGGTGTGAGAGACTGATTGCCCTTTGTGGCTCACCCTCTTCATTGATCTTTGGTTGTTGAAATGCCTGGCTGGAGACACTCTCTTCGACTAGTGAGATTTGCGTTCATTGGTCTGGAGACACTCAGACCTGGACTTAGGGTATTTTTAACTAGGTAATATTTTCTAACTCCTTCCTACATTTACCTCTCTTACTATCACTATTTTGCTGTAATAAAGCTACTAAAGCTACAGTCTCATGACTTAATATTTAATTATTATAAATGGCAACCACAATTTTATTTTAATTCTTATATTTGTCAAACCCATTTTAATTATTACAAGATGTATAAAATGCATGGAGATTTTAAAGATTATTTAATGGCATAGCCAAGTTGTGTAATTTCTGAGTCTTGGACTGCTGGGGCATGAACTTGTTATTAGCTCGAAGGGGCTAAGCCCTGCCCTTGTACCCTTTGAGTATAGCAAAAACACTCTTACGAGAAAAGAAATAAATTATAAATGAAGAGCTACTGAGCTAAGCTTCTGTAACAATTTCTGTGGGTATGAAACTTTGTGTGTGAAATGGAGATAATTTTATTGTTACCTTTACAGTGAAAAGGATACTTTTTGCCATGAAAAGGATAGCACTGCCCTGGTTCAGTGTAACATATCTCTTAGGAATTTGTTCATTGAAATAATTTATATGATACTTTATAGCATTATCCATGATCTTTTTAATTATCATAACTATATAAATAAGCTAGTACAGAGATTGCTATCCTCAATTTATTGACTAGGAAATTGAGGTTCAGATTGATGGAACAACTTGCCCAGGATCTTTTATAGCTAGTGGGAAGCAGAGCCAGAACTTGAATCTGGGTCAACTGACCTGCATTTATTAACTGCCAGAAACTAGGACAAATGTGAAAAAAATCCTTGCCCTTGAGGAGATTATAGTCCTACTGAGTGAAGACAATTTTGCGTCAGTAAGTACAAGACACAAGAGAATTTGGGCAGGGAGTGAAAGAGGAGAGAAGGTACTTGTTGCTGAGGGAATTATGGAAGGTTTTGTGAAGAAAGCAGTGCTGAGCCTTTATGGAAGCTAGAAATTCTATAGAGTTGTGGATGAGGAAGAAATATGTTCAAATGATGGAGGTCATTAAGGGCAAAGGTTTGGAGATAGGAGATGAGAGATGGCCTGGCACTTTAGGGAAATCATTTTCACATCTAAGTGGAGAATAGATTGGAATGGGTGTGTGTGTGGAGGGGCACACTTCAGAGAGAACAATTTGGAGACTATTATAATAATGTTGTCCAGGTGAGAGGTGATGAAATCCCAAACATTGATAGTGGTCATGTGAGTGAAGAGAATAGATGTGAGAGGTTTCTCTGACTCAGCCTTAGAGATTCTCAAAGCTAAAGGGATTTTAGGAATGATTCCATTCTGTAGTTCCCAAACTACACTGTATTTTATCTTTATTTTCAGAAAATCTTATGATTTCTCAAATTCTCTTCTAAGTCTTACTGAGGTTATTTTTGATAGTGGTCAAAATTAGTTCTTTTCGATAGTAAGATACCTTACCTTTTCCTTCCTCCTCCTCTGACTTATATTATTTCTTGTCTCATGGCATCATTTAGTTCTGTTGCTTCGTAGAGTCAGTTACTTGGGTAAAACTTTCCACCTTCTTTTTAAAGTTATTTGTTTTCCTTCCTTTTTTTTTAATTTGACAGCTCTAAGGAAATTCAAGCAGAAAAGTTTTGATTTGCCCAACATTCACAAGACTACTAAATGGTAGAGATAGGATTACCACCTATTATCTGCCTCCTAATCTGGAGCTCTTTTTTTCTTCTTTATTTCAGAGCTCTTTACAAAAAAATTTTTTTTGTTCTAAATTCTATCCCTCTATCCCATCCCATTCCTTGCCCACCCACTGAGAAACCAAGCAACATGTTATCAACTATAGATGTGAAATCATGCAAAACATCTCTATATTAGCAAAAAAAAAAAAGCCAGAAAAATAAGGTGAAAAAAATTATACTTCAATTTGCATTCAGAATTCATCAGTTCTTTTCTGGAGGTGGATAGCATTTTTCATCTTGAGTTCTTTGGAATTATCTTGAATCATGATATTGGTCAGAGTAGCTAAGTATTTAAATTGTGCATTGTTAACAGTATTGCTGTTATTGTGTACAAATGATATACTTTGTGTCATTTCATGTAGGTCTTGCCATGTTTTTTTCTGAAACCATATTTATGTATCAGATCATTTTAACAACTCAGGTCCATGGAATTCATCTATTATTATTTATCTCCCAAGGAGATCCAGGAAAAAGTAAAAGAACCAATATATTCCAAGATATTTATAGCAGTCTCTTTGTGATACCAAAGAACTAGAAATTGAGGGGATGTTAGGGAAATGGCTGAACAAGTTGTGGTATATGATTGTGATGGAATACTACTGTGCCATAAGAAACAACCAACAGACTAATTTTAAACTTGGAAAGAACCACATGGGATAATAGTGAAATGAGTAAAACCAAGAGAACATTATACGCAGCTACAAATTTAATACTTGAAGACTAAATTGTTACTGTTGCCTCCAGCAAGTGAACTAAAAGTTGGAAAGTGGAAAGATATGATTTGTATGAGCTTGTCAGTTTCTTGGATGATACTTTCTGTGATGGCTGAGGTGGGGTGTAGGGATGGATCCACACTTGTGGCTAAATTCTATTAATAAAATTTTTTTTTAATTCACAGACCCCTGGTTAAGATCCCCTGACCTAGTTTAACTACCTCATTTTAAACAATAAACTGAAGGCTGGGCAAATATATATATTTAGGTCCTAAAAAGCAGGAACAACATGTAAGTCCAGGTCCTCTGACTCCACATCAAGTATTCTTTACATGACAGCCCACAAGACCTAGTAAGTTTTCTGTTATACCATTCATCAACTACAATGTGTTCAGCACTATTCAAAGTGCTGTGAGGGAGATGAGAGGGAAGAGAACTTTGGATGAATGGGAAATGGAGCCAAACTATGTTTAGCTACTTTCAGCAACCTAATGACTGAACAGCATTTCTATGTGGAGGAGAATTTTGTATTTATTTAAACATCAGCTCTGGGTACTCCCCTTATTGGGAGCATCTAGTGGCAGGCTGTGACTTGAGTCCAAAGAAGAAAGTTTCTAATGGGATTTGGAAAGGGGATGGAAGTTCAAAGGTCTAAGCTGGCATTCAACACTACTTCAGGTGGCTCCAGTCCAATCTTTAAACTCCATGAAGAATGCATTTTCAAATATGACCCTGTTCCATTCCTGGAATCAAAGTGTGACAAACACAGATTCATAAATACTCCAAAGTGACTGCTAACAGTATTGTCAGTTTGCAAAATGCTGAACGGAGCCAAGGAATGGACACCATAAATTAAAATAACTTAATTGTTCAAGCCAAAATATTTTGTGGGGTTTTAGCAATGATGTCTGTCTTCAAGTGAATTTACAGCAACACATGGGGAGTTCAATAATCACTCCAAATATAGTCTTATGTTGAAGCTTGGGGAAACCTAACTAACCCTCCTCCCCCAAATAATAAAATAAAGGTCAATACACTTTTACTAAAATTGCTGGTTGGAAACTTGGTCCCAGAAGACACATACTTTTTTCTTCTAAGTGGGATACAAGTGTGGAATGTTGAGAGCACTGTTATAATTCAGTCACTGCTTTGGCTGATTTTGCTTCACTGCTTTTCTGAAGATAGAATATTGTGAAATGACTATGATAAGAAAACGGGGACGTCAACAACACTTTTAAAAAATGTTAACTTCTGTTTGAGTTTGCAAATAACAAAAATCTAGTCAGGAGCCCCAGGTCTCCTAACACTAACTCCTACACCCTAGTTAAGGATTTTATAGCCTGCAAGACAGATCAGAGAGGTGAAGTTACTTGCCTCTGGTCACATGCTGAGATAATAACATATCTGGTATTAGACACTAGATCTCTGGTCTTTTGGGTTCTTGATCTTTCACCAAGCCATATAGGGATCATTAACAAAGAGTAAAATGACTGACAGTTGAAGACTCTTGGCCAAATTTCCTGCTAAATATCTTTATAATCAAATGTCTCTGCATTGGCCCAGTGTTTACTGCAGGCAGAGGGACCTATAGGCTAATTTGCTTGCTTACCAATTGGGCTAGCTGGTAGAATGGAAAGAATGAGAGATGTGGAGTCCAAGGTCCTGGGTTTGAATCCCAACTCTACAACTTAATATCTGTGTTAACCTGATCAGGGAATGATCTCTCTGTGATTGTTCCTGCATATGTAAAATAAAAGGATTAGAATAATCTGTACTAAATCCTATCACACTTCCCTCTTAATTCAAACAATTTTCATATCCAGAAGTATCTCTTATAACTGGAGAGACAGATATCAAAGAGTTCAGTGGAAAGAGTTCTGGAAAGTGGCAGGAGATGGGGAAGGGGAACCAAGATGGTGGATTAGAGGCAAGCAGTCCAGCCAAATTGTCTCAGTGTTGTCCTCCAAACAACTTTAACATAATTTAACATAATTCTTCCTGGGTAAACACCAGGCTGAATATCAGGAGAGCAAAGACCACACCTCTCCCTAGATCATACCACCTTGGAAGCACCAAAACCTTATAGACCCCCAGAACTAGTTCCCAAAACAGTAGCATGAAAAAACCGAAAGCTTGGCATAGTGCCGCCTCATCCCCAGATGAGAGTAGCCCAACTTTAACATGAGGTTCAAAGTCAATAGACTAGAAAAATGAACAAATAATAAAAAAACTTGACCATAAAAAAAAACTACTCTGGTGATAGGAAAGACCAAAACACAAGCTGAGAAGATGACAACAATATGAAAACACAACCAAAACAAAGAAAAATGCTAATTGGACATAAGTCCAACAGTAATTTCTGGAAGAGCTAAAGAAGGTGATGAGAGTGATTAAGGAAAAATTGGAAAAAGAAATGAAAGTCGGGGCAGCTGAGTAGCTCAGTGGAGTGAGAGTCAGGCCTAGAGACAGGAGGTCCTAGGTTCAAACCTGGCCTCAGCCACTTCCCAGCTGTGTGACCCTGGGCAAGTCACTTGACCCCCATTGCCCACCCTTACCAATCTTCCACCTATGAGACAATACACCGAAGTACAAGGGTTTAAAAAAAAAAGAAATGAAAGTGATGCCAAAACTTTATGAAAAGAAGGCACAAAAAATACTGAAGAAAATAACATCTTAAAAAACAGAATTGGCCTAATATAAGAAGAGGCACAAAAATTCATTGAAAAAAAGAACTTAAAAAAAGCCAGACTGGCCAAACAGGAAAAGAGGTTCAAAAGCTCACAAAAGAAACTAATTCCTTAAAAATTAGAAATGGGCAAGTGGAAGGTAATGATTCCATGAGACTTCAAGAAATAATAAAGCAAAGTCAAAAGAATGAAAAAATAGAAATAAATGTAAAAATATATCATTGAAAAAACAAATGATTAGAAAAGAGATCCAGGAGAGATAATTTAAGAACTATTGAATTATTGGACTACCTGAAGCCATCATCAGGGAGAAAAAAGAACTTGGACATTATATTTCAAGAAATTATCAAAGAATACTGGCCTGATATCCAAGAACCTGAGGGTGAAAGAGAAATTAGAACTTGAAAGAATCCACTAATCGTCATCTCCTGAAAGAGATCTCAAAGACTGAAAACTCCCTGGATTATTAGACCTAGATTTCAGAGCTCTCATGTCAAGAAGAAGATATTGCAAGCAACCAGAAAGAAACAATTCAAATATCATGGAGCCACAGTCAGGATCACACAAAATTTAGCAGCTTCCACATTAAAGAAGAGAGCTTGGAATATAATACTCAGAAAGAGAAAGGAGCTTAGTTAATAATCAAGAATAACTTGCCCAGCAAAACTGAGAATAATCCTTCAGAGGGGAAAAAATAGATATTAATGGAGGACTTTCAAGCATTCCTGATGAAAAGACCAGAGCTGAATAGAATATCTGTTATTCAAACAGAAGACTCAAAAGAAATAAAAGAGAATCAGATGAGACTCAATAAATTTAAATTGCTTGCATTCCTATGTGGGAAGATGATACATGTAATTCCTAAGAACTTTATAATTATTAGGGCAGGTAGAAGGAGTCTACATAAACATAGAGTATAGGAGTGCTTTGGTTATGTTGGATGATCTAAAAAATGAGATGAGAAAGAGAGGAACTAGGAGAATGGCAAAGAGAGGTAGAATGGGGGAATAATCTTACATTTAAAAGGCACTCAAGGGAAAGTTTTTATAGTGGAGAGGAAAATGAAGCAGTTAGTGGCAGGTGAATGCTTGAATCTCACTTTCAAAGAGGAAGGGTATGTATGTGTATGTGTGCATATGTATGTAATATGTATATATGTATATATACATACAGAGTTGGGTATAGAAATTTATTTTACCCATTAGGGAAATAGTAGAAGGGCAGAAGAAAACAAGTTGGGACTGAGGAAAAGGGTTGGGGGGGGGTTCAGATTAAGGGAGACCAGAGTTAGAAATATATATATTTTTTAATTTTGGAAAACTAATTAAGAATATTTTTACAAGGTTACAAGATTCATGTTCTTTCCCTCCCCACCCCCACCCACTCCCATAGCCAACACACAATTCCACTGGGTTTTACATGTGTCATTGATCAAGACCTATTTCCATATTATTGATATTTGTATTAGGATGCTCATTTAGAGTCAATATCCCCAGTTATATCCCCATCAACCCATGTGATCAGGTAGTTGTTTTTCTTCTGTGTTTCTACTCCCAGAGTTCTTTCTCTGGACATGGATAGCATTCTCATAAGTCCCTTAGAATTGTCCTGGGTCATTGCATTGCTGCTAGTAGAGAAGTCCATTACATTTGATTGTGCCACAGTATATTTGTCTCTGTGTATAATGTTCTCCTGGTTCTGCTCCTTTCATCCTGCCTCAATTCCTGGAGATCATTCCAGTTCACATGGTATTCCTCCAGTTCATTATTCCTTTGAGCACAATAGTATTCCATCACCATCAGATACCACAATTTGTTCAGCCATTCCCAAATTGAAGGGCATCCCCTCATTTTCCAATTTTTTTGCCACCACAAAAAGTGCAGCTATAAATATTTTTATACAAGTCTTTTCCCTTATGATCTCTTTGGGGTATAAACCCAATGGTGGTATGGCTGGATCAAAGGGCAGGTGGTCTTTTAATGCCCTTTGGGCATAGTTCCAAATTGCCATCCAGAATGGTTGGATCAATTCACAACTCCACCAGCAATGTGTGTTTTGCCACATCTCCTCCAACATTTATTACTTTCCTTTGCTCTCATGTTAGCCAGTCTGCTAGGTGTGAGGTGGTACCGCAGAGTTGTTTTGATTTGCATTTCTCTAATTATAAGAGATTTAGAACACTTTTTCATGTGTATTTATTGATAGTTTTGATTTCTGTATCTGAAAATTGCCTATTCATGTCCCTTGCCCATTTATCAATTGGAGAATGGCTTGCTTTTTTTGTACAATTGATTTAGCTCCTTATAAATTTAAGTAATTAGACCTTTGTCAGAGTTTTTTGTTGTAAAGATTTTTTCCCCAGTTTGTTGCTTCCCTTCTAATTTTGGTTGCATTGGTTTTGTTTGTACAAAAGCTTTTTAATTTAATGTAATTGAAATTATTTATTTTACATTTTGTAATTTTTTCAGAGTTAGAAATGTTTTGAAGATGGACAGAATTAAAAGAGAGAAAGGATAAACAGGACGGAGGGAAATAGAGTTTAGGAATGCTAATTGCATGTGAATGGGATGAGCTCATCCATAAAACAGAAATGGATAGCAGAGTGAATTTGAAACCAAAATCCAACAATATGTTGTCTGTAAAAGACACACTTGAAACAGAAAGACATAGAGTTAAAATAGAAGTCAAGAGCAGAGCCTCTTATGCTTCAGCTGATGAAGAAAAAATCCAGAATTAGCTATCATGATCTCAAACAAAGCAAAAGCAAAAATAAACTTAATTAAAAGAGAATCCAGGAAATAACATTTTGCTAAAAGCTACCATAGACAGTGAAGTAATTTTAAAAACCTTTATAGCAAGTTTCTCTGATAAATCAAATATATGAGGGAGCTGAATTAAATTTATGAGAATATGTCATTACCCAGTTGATAAATTACCAGTGGATATGACATGTAGTTTTCAGAAGAAAAAAACAAAGCTATATATAGTCATGGGAAAATGCTTTAAACAATTATTGATTTGAAAAAACGTAAATTAAAACAACTCTGAGGTATCCCCTCATGCCTATGAGAAATTAAAAATGCTGGAAGGAATGAAGGATTGTTATAAGAATTGTCTCTTCTTAACCATAAAGTGACATAAATGCAAGCTATTATTATTAATAACAATTAGACTTGGTGAAGCAGACTTCCAGAAAACAATAGTAGAAAAAGTATTTGACTTAGGCTCAAAAGACCCCCTTAATACCTGTCTTGGGCAAGTCATTTAACTTTTCTTGACCTTAGTTTCTTTTTCTGTTAAAAAATGAGCTCTCCTCATTCTATATAGTATGAAGCTATTTCCAGGGCATTTGAACCCAAGTTTCTAACATTATAATTTCTTTTATTCATTAAACATTAATGATCTAGCATATATGTATCAGAGCACTTTGCTAATAGAGATTGTTCCCATTTGATGTAATACTTACCTGCATATTAAGCATTTTGTATAAATTCCTCACAAGGGTAAAGTGAGATTATTTTATAAATTATAAGTAATAATAGAGATGAGCTATTCTCTGTATTTATATTTATTTTTATTCCTCCACTAATATCCCTTTCTAATGCCTCCTTGGGGCATAGAAGTGACTGGCTTCTTGAAAGGTGTACTGGCAGAGAACAACCTCTGGAAGGTCCTATTATCCTGGGAGGGCTTTGAGCAGTTGCCTGTTGATAGGCTCCATGCCCTTTGCTTGAGAGCCATACAGGAGAAGTTCTGAGACCTTACTTGATTGTCCTTAGGATGAGGAGTTTTTGGTTTGTTTTTTTCTAGCCACTCTCAAAGACCATCTAGAAAGTCATAGAGAGATTGCAATCTGTGTTAGTAGGAGTACATTCACCAATAAAATGATGGATACTGAAATGAAGCAGTATTAGCACCATGATTTGGATATTCATTTTGTTTACTTATTTCCCAAAATATTTATTTTTTTCAGTTGTGTAAAAAATTTGTTGACATTTGTTTTGGTGAGGGATGGGGGTTGAGTTCTAAATTCTTTTCCTCTCTCTCTTCCTTTCCCCCATTCTTGAGAAAGCAAGCAATTTTACATTACATTTTGCAGAACATATTTCCAAATGAGCCATATGACAAAAGAAAACACAGAAAAAATAAGAAAAATAAAGCAAGAAGAAGTATGTTTCAATTTGTATTCATATTCCATCAGTTTTTTCTGTGGAAGTGGATAGCATTTTTCATCATAAGTCCTTTAGATTTGTCTTGGATCATTGTATTGCTCAGAATAGCAAAGTCATACACAGTTTATTGTTGTACAGTATTACTTTTACCATGTAAAATGCTTCTCTCTCTGCTCACTTTGCTTTGCATCAGTTCATATAAATCTCCCTAGATTTTTTTAAACCAACCTGCGAATCGTTCCTTAAGGCTGTGGAAAATTAATGTTGAATCTGGGATATTACTGAAAAATCATTTTTCTCCTTTGTTCCCCCTTCTTGAGGTCAGTTGATTTGATTTTAAAACTGAAGTAAGGGTGAGGGGAATATCCACTTGCCTCTCTTGAGAGATGAGGTAATGAGCTTAGCAGACTCTGGGCAGCCATTTTGCAATTGCCATGTAGCAGAATGCATGTCATTTTCCTGGTCCTCTGCTGTCCTTCTGAAATCTGCCTATTCCTCTGATAGTGTGATAAGGGAGGAATTTAAGTCTCTGATTCCATTTCTGTGTGCTTATTTTCCAGTCATAGATGTTGAGAAGACGGATTTGCTAAAGATGCAAGAAATATACAGGTACAGGGAAAAGCAGGAAGAGGAGCATAGAATGTTGGTGAGAGGAGGATTCTGAAAACCAACAGAATTTTAGAGAGGGACCATTGGGGGCGGGGGAGTTTGGTCTTGGACTCTTTGAGGAGAGACAGCTCTGAACCTTTCTCCCTAGACTATTTCCAGCATATCCTGAGCAAAAGTGATTCTTGTTGAAGATCTTTTAGTGTCTGTTCCTGGATTCCTGAACATCTACATCTGTGTGGACTCAGTTGAAATAGCAGTCTACCTGGAGGATTCTTCCTGAGAGTGGCTGTTCTGAGCCAACAGTGAATCTCTCTCCCCTGAACTGCTAACATCCTAGAGATTTGATTGATTACTTAGCCTAGGGTTAGCTAATGTATAGATACCATCTAAATTAGAGAGGAGTCCCACATTTGCCTTATTATTATTATGCCTATTAGGCTTTGGCTGAGGGCAGATGATTGTCATCCATTGGGGTATTAGACAGGGTTTCCTGTTACCCATTTCCCTGATCCAAACCAATCATCCTGTACTTCAGTAAACCATCTTAGACTTATTGCAGTCAGATTAATTGGTCATGAGGGGTTATCTGTTTATCTCAGAGAGAGGGAGTCTATTTAGATTGGGCAAAGCCAAGTACCAACCAACCGCCATTCATTCTCTCTCTAGCATTCTGTCCCAGAGGGGGAAACACCATAGGAAGCTTGGGTAAAGTAGAAATTCCTAGCAAAATGCCATTCCTTTTCCTGAGGTGTTTATCTTTCTCTCTGGCACAGTTGCTACGTTATCCCTTTTCTCACAGGCTAAGCTGATCCAATTCAGGGAGCCAAAAGGTACTCACTCCTTAGTTCTTTAGGAACTGCCCTGCTAGATCAAGTAACCCAAAGCCTTGATTACTCGTTATATCCTTCCAGGGGTTTCTAAATTCTCTTTTAACAGTTCTCAAGTAAAGGACAGAGAGACATCCATCTTTGATCGCTGTCTTAGAGAGGGAGGCATCCTGTTAGGTCAGGTCATGTTAAGAACCTAACTACCCATTTCAACCATCTTTCAGGGCCTTCCCAATTTACCTTTAACAATGTCCAGGGGAGGGACTGGATGATTATGCCACAAGACTTGTGAGAGAAGAGGTTGATCTCTTTTGCTCCTCTCTTCTTGTCATCCTACCACTCTCTATTCTCCCTAAGCCTAGGTACTTAGTTGTACTAAAGCAGTGATTCCCAAAGTGGGTGCCACAGCCCCCTGGTAGGTGCTGCAGTGATCCAGGGAGGCGGTGATGGTCAGGTGCATTTATCTTTCCTATTAATTGCTATTAAACTTTTTAAAAATTAATTTCCAGGGGCGCTAAGTAATATTTTTTCTGGAAAGGGGGCGGTAGGCCAAAAAAGTTTGGGAACCACTGTGCTAAAGTATTTACTTGTTCTTGAGCCTCTGCTTTTTCTGACTCAGCCTTACTGCCTGGTTCCTGGCACTCAAATTTCTCTCTCTTTTGGGGACCCTGCTATTTGAACTGTGTAAGGCAGTGATGAGTAAACTTTTTAAAGAGGAGACCAAAGGAAAGTAAATGCTCATCTGTCAGTCTGTTTCTAAGGCAACTCTTTTGAAGTTTCATTGTATTGTATCCTACTCATTGTATTTGTCAGATTAGGAATAATGTCATGTGTCAGGATAGAACATTTCAGGGGGCTGCATCTGGCCTGAGGGCTGTAGTTTGCGCATTACTGGTGTAGGAAGTACACTGGCTAGTTAGAAATATTGATCTGTCTTTTAATAAGTTAATATTTTAAAACTAAAAATACAGCTTCCAGAGAATTTTATTTGTTTTGTTGCCTAATTGATGAGCATCCTCTCAATTTCCCATTTTTTAAAAAGAGATGCTATAAATTTTTTTGTACATATAGGTTCCTTTTCCTTTGATCTCTTTGGGATACAGACATAGTGGTGGTATTGCTGGGTCAAAGGGTATGCACAGTTTTATAACCCTTTGGGCATAGTTCCAGATTGTTCTCCAGCATGGTTGGATCAGTTCACCTTTCCAACAGTGCACTAAAGTCCCAATTTTTCTGCATCCCATCCAACATTTATAATTTCCATTTAATGTAATATTATCCAATTTGATAGGTGTAAGATGGTACCAGAGTTTTAATTTTCATTAATCAGTAATGATTTAGAGCTTTTTTCCAAATGACTATAGATAGCTTTAATTTCTTCAGAAAACTTCCTGTTAATATCCTTTGATCATTTATCAATTGGGAAATGACTCATAATTTTACAAATTTGACTCAGTTCTCTGTATATTTGAGAAATTAGGTCTTTATCAGCAAAACTTGCCATAAAAAATTTCCCCCATTTCCTGCTTTCCTTCTAATCTTGGCTGTATTGCTTTTGTTTGTGCAAACCCTTTTTAATTTAATGTAATCCATATTATCTATTTTACATATTGAAGTATTCTCTATCTCTTGTTTGGTCATCATTTCTTCTCTTATCCATAGATCTAATAAGTAAAATTTTTCACACTCCATTAATTTGCTTATAATATCACCCTTTATTGCTAACATTAGAAGCATTTTGCAATTATTGAAATAACTTTTTAGGCCAACATTTATCTTGAAGAAGCAGAAGCAGATTAACTATAATATGCCACATCTCCTTCTTGCTTTTTCCTGAATCATTATTCATATTGTTAAATGACTTCTAAGATCCCTTCCAGCTCTGTGATTTCCCTCTCTTCTCCAGGACTGCTATAACAAAAGGAAGGAGGAATGAAGTTTTCATTATCATGGTTATTATATGGTAATTGAGATTTATCAGCATTTCAGAGCAGCCCAGAACATGAGGATAGATGAGTCCAAGCTCAGTGGACTTGTTTTCTTTGTAGCAAAGCCCCTCTTTATACCATTCAGTTATGACAGGAATGAACTTTGGCTCATCAATACAATTAAATTAAATAATTAGATAATTAAGACAGCTAGATGACACAACTGAACATACTCGATATTATTCTACATTTGGAACTCTGATACACCATACTTCATCATGAAGTCCATACTGTTCAATCTGACATTCAAGACTCCATGGTCTACCACCCAACTTATCCTCTCGCTTTTATGTCCTAATATTTCCCTAAATGAACCCTCAGATCCTGGTGAGTTGCTGTGGAAAAAGCAGTATATTGGAAGGCTTGGTTCTAGACTTAAATCTGCCACTGATATTCTATGTGACTGGGCAGGTCACTTTCCCAATCTAGTTCCCATTTTCCTCCTATGTAAGACAAGGATTTGGACTAGATAATCTCTATGAAGGCCCTTCCAGATTTCTTCATGCCATGATGATGGCCTATACTATTCTTTGACATTTTCCCACACATCTGTGTCCTTGTTTGTGCTATTGTGATATTGGAAATTTGGGAGTCCTTGAACAGATCTTTGAGGTCTCTGGTCTAAACTTCCTGTGGACATTTAAGACTCTTAAAAACTACATTTCCCATGATTCCTCTTGTGTAATACAGGTGGGGAGGAAGTGTGATTATGTAAACAAAGGTATAAAGACTCAGGACAGAATTTGTATGCTCTCTTTCCTGCTGAACAAGCCAGGTGGGCAGCAATTTGAATGAGCTCTTATCAGGCACGTGGCTATAACTATCAAAATGGCTTTAAATAAAACCCTAATATCTTTATTTATATCCTTCTATATCAATTTTATTTGTTACACTATCTCTCTCCTAGTTTGCAGTGATCTCTCTCCTTTGTTAGAACTCCTATTGCACATATTACTACATGGTTGGCTATCTCACTATTCTCTAATTGATTCACAAATATTTGCTTTGGCCCCCAATTAGTTTACAAACTCAATGAGTCCAGAGGTTAAAGTATACTTTAGCTCAACAATTCAACAACTATTTAGTGCCTTCATTGTTCAAAGTCCTATGTTATGTGCTGGAAATACACACAAGAAAATTGACATAATCCCCGAGGTCAAAGAACTCACTATCTAATTTGGCAGCAGGAAGGAAAATATTCCATGTACACAAATGAATATGACACAGATTACCCTATACATATATGCATATAGCACTAATGATCTCTTTCCTGAACTCTATAGTCCTGCATCACCAGCAGATACTTACCTCAGTACCCTACTAGCATTTCAAATTCAGAATGTCTAAAACAAAACTTGTTTGGGGCAGCTGTGTGACACAGAGGATAGAGAATTGGGCCTGGAGTCAAGAAGATGTGAGTTTAAAGTATATGATCTTGGACAAGTCACTTGACCTCTGTTTGCCTCAGTTTTCTCAATTATAAAATGAAGATAATAATAGCACCTATCTCCCAGAACTGTTGTAATCTGAGATAATAATATTTGTAAACTGTTTAGCACAGTGCCTGGCACATAGTAGGCGCTCTCTAACTGCTATCTATTACTACTACTATAACTGCTTCTGCTACTATTACCTAGTGGGTACCCCTACTACTACTCTCTCAATTATATTCCGCTAGTCCACAAATTTTGTTGTTTCTATTTAGGGCAGTGATGGGCAAACTATTCCCCATGGGCCAGATCCAGGCTGTAGTTTACCCATCACAGCCTTAAGCAATTCCCTAATCACTACATCTGGATGTGGGGGTGAGATATAGTGATTAGGGAATTGCTTAAGGCAGTGATGGGCAAACTATGGCCTGCATCTGGCCTGTGGGGAATAGTTATGTTCACAATTTTCTTCCTCCCATATCCAAGCCAGTGCCAAGTCTTATTTGTCTTCTATCTCTATTACATCTCTCTCCTTCCCTCATGATCATCCCCTTAATAGTAATTGCTGACAGGTAATGACTTATTCTTTCCATAATCCTTAATATACTGTTTATTTTGATCCTTAAAACAACTCTATCAGTGAAGTCCTATTATCCCAGTTTTACAGTTGAAAAGAGTAAAGATTAAAGAAGATATTTGACTTGCTTGTGGTCACATAACTAGAAAACAGAAGAGGGTGGGGTACTAGCCGATGTCTCATTTGACTCCAAGTACATAGTTCTTTTTACTACTCTTAAGGCCTCTATCCTATTGAGGCTGTCAGGTTATCACCTCTCACCTAAATGGTTCTAGTGGTTTCCTAATAGATCTCCCTGCTTTCATCCTATCCTCTAATGTTTCCTCCACCTAACTATGGCATTAGTGTTTCTAAGGCTCTGATCTGACCATGTCAAGTACTCTATTTTAAATGTTTCTGTGGTTCCCCATTTCCTCTAGGATAAAATTCAGATTTCCCAGACTGACGTTTAAAACCCTACACAATCTGACTCCTATCTACCTTTCTATAATTATTTCACATTAGTTCTCTTCACATACTCTGTTTTGCTTTTCATCTCTCATCTCTAACCCCTTGCACAGGCATACACACTCTGGCCTTACCTCCACCTCTTAGAATCCCTAGCTTCTTTTAAAGCCCAGCTCCTATACAAAGCCTTCTTACCACCACCACACATTGTTAGTATTTTTCAGTACTTTGTATTTCCTTCTGTGCATATTTCCTTATTATTTCCTATAGAGCGTTCCCTAGTAGAATGTAACCTCTTATTGGAGACCAGGACTGTTTTCTTGTTTGACTTTATATCCCCAGCCAAGTAAATTGTGTTGCATATAGTAGGCATATAATAAATGTTTGTTGTGTTGGAAAGGAAAAAACAACCAGGTAAAGTACTATAAGAAATAAAAGGAATTCTTTATATCCTACCCAGCACATAGCAATAGTAATTTAGACAAAGAGATATATAGACATAGATACATGTATGTATATACATACATGCATATATACGTGTTGTATATGTATATATGTATATATTTCTATAGCCTCTGCAGTATAAAGCATTTTCATATGTATTTTCTCATATGTTCCTTACAACAACTCAAATAAATAGTAGAGTTATTATTATTTTAGTTTACAGATGAAATGCCCAGGTTAAGCAACTTGTCCCAATGTATTCTAGCTAATAAGTTAAAATAAATGCTGAATAAAAGTTTGCCAGTAAATTGGTGATAGAAATGACAGTTCTGTTTTTAAGCTCAGAAGAGAGACCTGACAATTTGAAAAGAAAAAAAAAAGATCCAGAGGTAGTCATCAGAATTTTTTTTTCCTATCCTACAGTTCATGAGGAGAGGAGACACATGGTCTTGCTTTTGAAGGGGAATTTCAAAATTATAAGGACAAGCTTCATAAACTTGGTAATGTAAAAGGGGGTAAAAAATTATTATTGATGGACTGAATATACAAGAGGGCGGTCGCCAGGAATTGATTCAATTCAAATGAAAAACTCAAAGTCAGAATGACTTTTATGGTAGTTTATTTACAAATAGGAAGAGAATGAAAGTAAGAAAATCAGAGAGAGCATAGGGCAAGATATCTAACACTACGTATTTTGCTCTGGCCCCTGGCTCAACCCAGGTAAGGCTAATTAGTCCTCAGCCAGAGGGTCCTCAGCCTTGGGCTGAGGGCCAAGGGAGCGAGGGGGGTGATGAATAAAGGAAAGCTTCATTCATCAAAAAGTTCAGGTGTTTCCTTCCAAGCACTAGTCATCTTGTTGTCTCTCATAAGTCTTACTCTATCTCCTGCTGTCCTGCTTTGGTGCCTTTTCACTGGCTCTGGTCTGGAATGTACACTCTCCTCAACTCCTTTTCTCAGAATCCCTAGTTTCCTTCAAGGTTCAACCCAAACTTCACCTTGTATACCTTTTCAGAACTTTCCTGCCTCCAGCTACTAGTTTTTATCCTCTCAAATTGCTATGTATCTATTTCACGAATGTATGTATGTATGTATGTGCAGGCACATAGGTTTTCATATGTGTGTGTATATATGTATATACACACACATACACATCGGGTATGAATAAGCAGTTTTCAAAGAAATAAAACCAAATGATCAGTAGCTATATGGAAGAATACACAAAATAACTAATAATTAAAGAAATGAAAATTTAAAACAAATCTGAGGTTCTATCTTACATGTATCAGATTAGTAAAGATGACAAAAAAAAGTAAAATGATAAATGTTGGTGGACTTTGGTGGAGAAAACTTTGAGAAAAAAGTCAAATATAGTGAACTTGGGGTTGGTTCAGCCATCCTTGGAATTATATCCCAAAAGTTTATACCTCATTAAACTGTTAATCCTTTTGACCCAATGATATTACTAGTCCTATACTCCAAAGAGATCAGAGAAAAGGGACAGGATCCTAAGGTGCAAAAATATTTTAGCAGCTCTTTTTGTTGTTGGAAAGAACTGGAAACAAAGGGCATACTCATCAACTGAGGAATGGCTGAGCAAATTATGATATATTCAATTCATTAAGCATTTAAGAAGTACCTACTATGTGCCAGGCACTGTGCTAAGCTCTGGGGATATAAATTTTAAAAAGAAAACCATATATACCTAAAAAAATTAACAAGCATCATATGCAATGGGGATAAATTAGAAACTTTTCCAATAAGATCAGGAGTGAAACAAGGATGCCCATTATCACCTCTATTATTTAACATTGTACTAGAAACACTAGCAGTGGCAATTAGAGAAGAAAAAGAAATTGAAGGTATCAAAATAGGCAATGAGGAGACTAAGCTATCACTCTTTGCAGATGATATGATGGTCTACTTAAAAAATCCTAAAGAATCAACTAAGAAACTTGTAGAAATAATCAACCACTTTAGCAAAGTTGCAGGATACAAAATAAATGTTACAGCAGCAAGAGGTAGAAAGAGAAACACCATTTAAAATCACCCTAGACAATATAAAATACTTAGGAATCTACCAAAACAAGCACAGGAATTATACGAACATAACTACAAAACACTTTCCAAACAAAACTAGATTTAAACAATTGGAAAAACATTGATTGCTCTTGACAAGCTAACATAATAAAAATGACCATTCTACCCAAATTAATTTACCTATTTAGCGTCATATCTTTCAAACTACCAAAAAACGTTTTTACTGAATTAGGAAAAACTATAACAAAGTTCATCTGGAATAACAAAAGATCAAGAATATCAAGGGGAAAAAATTGTGAAGGAAGGTAGCCTAGCAGTACCAGATATTAAACTGTACTATAAAGCAGTGGTCATCAAAACGGTATGGTACTGGCTAAGAGACAGAAGGGAAGATCAGTGGAATAGACTTGGGGTAAGTGACATCAGCAAGACATTGTATGATAAACCCAAAGAGCCCAACTTTTGGGACAAAAATCCACTATTTGACAAAAACTGTTGGGAAATTTGGAAAACAATATGGGAGAGATTAGGTTTAGATCAACATCTCACACCCTACACCAAAATAAATTCAGAATGGGTGAATGACTTGAATATAAAGAGGGAAACTATAAATAAGTTAAGTGAACATAGAGTAGTTTGTCAGATCTCTGGAAAAGGAAAGATTTTAAAACCAAGCAAGAGTTAGAGAAAATTACAAAATGTAAAATGATTTTGATTATATCAAACTAAAAAGCTTTTGTACAAACAAAAACAATATAGCCAGAATCAGAAGGGAAACAACAAATTGGGAAAAAATCTTTATAATGAAAAACTCTGACGGGGGTCTAATTACTCAAATATACAAGGAGTTAAACCAATTGTATAAAAAATCAAGCCATTCCCCAATTGATAAATGGGCAAGAGACATAAATAGGCAATTTTCAGATAAAGAAATCAAAAGTATCAATAAGCACATGAGAAAGTGTTCTAAATCTCTAATAATTAGAGAAATGCAAATCAAAACAACTCTGAGGTATCGCCTCACACCTAGCAGATTGGCTAAAATGAAAGAAGGGGAGAGTAATGAATGCTGGAGGGTATGTGGCAAAACTAGGATATTAATGCATTGCTGGTGGAGTTGTGAACTGATCCAACCATTCTGGCTGGCAATTTGGAACTATGCTCAAAGGGCTATAAAAGAATGCCTGCCCTTTGATCCAGCCATACCATTGTTGGGTTTGTACCCCAAAGAGATCATAGATAAACAGACTTGTACAAAAATATTTATAGCTGGGCTTTTTGTGGTGGCAAAAATCTGGAAAATGAGGGTATGCCCTTCAATTGGGGAATGGCTGAACAAACTGTGGTATATGTTGGTGATGGAATACTATTGTGCTCAAAGGAATAATAAACTAGAGAAATTCCATGTGAACTGGAAAGATCTCCAGGAATTGATGCAGAGTGAAAGGAGCAGAGTCAGAAGAACATTGTACACAGAGACTGATATACTGTGGTAAAATCGAATGTAATGGACTTCTGTACTAGCAGCAATGCAATGACCCAGGACAGTTCTGAGGGATTTATGGAAAAGAACGCTACCCACATTCAGAGGAAGAACTACAGGAGTGGAAACAGAAGAAAAACAACTGCTTGAACATATGGGTTGAGGTGGACATGATTGGGGATGTAGACTTGAAACTAACACACCAATGCAACTACCAACAATTTGGAAATAGGTCTTGATCAATGACACATGTTAAAACCAGTGGAAATGTGCATCGGCCATGGGTGGGGGGAGGGCGGGGGGGGTGAAGGGGAAAGTAGGAGCATGAATCATGTAACCATGTTAACTTTTCTAAAAAATAAATATTAATAAATGTTTAAAAAAAGAAAAAAAGAAAAAGAAAACCAATTCCTGCCCTCAGAGAACTTACAATCTAATGAATAGATGACAGCATATAAAAAAAAGTTGGAAAGGAGGTACCAGGGGGCTCTAATGTAGGAGCATCTTGTTGTCTGGAGTTGAAACCAGACAGAGCTTCAATTGCAAAGTGGAATATATAAACACAATAGAATATTATTGCAACATATGAAATAGACATTTTCAGAGAAACCTATGTTATGTGAACAGATGCAGAGTGAGGTGAGAGAACCAGAACACTTTATAGAGTAATAGCATTGTAAAGAAAAGTGATTTTGAAATATATAAGAACTCATGTCAATGCAATAACCAGACATACCCCTGAGGACCAATGCGTTCTACTCACCATCTAACAGAGGATTGTTAGATCCAATGTACAGAATGAAAAATGAATTTTGGAACAAGGCAAATGTATGGCTTTGTTTCCTTGGCTATGCTTATTTGTTACTAGATTTGTGTTTTTATTTTATTTTTTATTGGATTCATGGGAAGAATGGCTAGTAATAGATAGTGTTGCTAAAAAAAAAAAAAGATAAGAAAAAGAAAGGGAGAGTATTGAAGTATTTTTTTAAAATACTCCAAAGAAATTGGAGAGAAATTCAGAGGGAAAAAAAAACACTTTGAATTTATCATATACATGGAAGGAGGATGGTGAAAGAGCTTAGTTTATTCCAAATGAGGATTGGTTGAAGGAACTGGAGGTATTTAGCCTGGAGAAGAGAAGAGAAGAGAAGAGAGCAGGGATTAATCCTTACCTTCTTTGGACTCAGAAGGTTGAACTACAAACAATGGGATAGAGCTACAAAAGGCAAATTTAGCTTTGATGTGAGGAAATACTTTTTTTTTAATTAAATTTTATTCCAACAACAAATTTACATACAAGTTTTCCAAAGTTACATGATTCATGTTGTCTCTCTCCCCTCTTCCCTCCCTACTCTCAGAGATGATAAGCAATTCCACTGGGTTATAAATGTATTATCACTCAAAATATATTTCCATATTATCCATTTTTGTAAGAGTAATCCTATAAAACTCAAACCCCAAATTATATACCCAAATAAACAAAAGATAAATCATATGTTTTATTTGCATTTCTACTCCAACAGTTCTTTCTCTAGAGGTGGATAGCATTCTTTTTCATAAATCCCTCAGAATTGTCCTTGATCATTGTGTTGCTGTTAGTAGCAAAGTCTATCACATTTGCTTGTCCCACAGTATTTCAGTTATAGTGTATAATGTTCTCCTTGTTCTGCTTATTTCACTCTGTATCAGTTCACATAGGTATTTCCAGTTCTTTCTGAAATGACCTTGTTCATTATTCCTTATAGCATGATAGTATTCCATCACCATCATATACCACATTTTGTTTAGCCATTCCCCAACTGAGGGACATCCCTTTAATTTTGAGGAAAAACTTTCTAACAATTATTACTGTCACAAAGAAGAATGGGCAGCTTCAGAAGGGAATGGGTTCTTCACATCGAAGGTTTTATTTTAAATTTTCATTTTTATTCTAGTAACTAATCTACACATAAGTTTTCCAAAGTTACATGATTCATATTGTCTCCCTCCCCTCCCTATAGCTGACAAGCAATTCCACTGGGACATTGGATGTTTTAGAGCAAAGACTAAAACTTGTGAGAAAGGATTCTTTGGGGGAATATAGGTTATTATAATAAGGTATGGGGTTTTTTTGGGGGGGGGCTCTTCCAACTCTGAGATCTGTTTCTGTGAAATGTCCCTTTTCTATCAAAGATAGTAATAAATGGTAGTATTGTGAGTATGACTTGTATGACGCACATCACTACCATCAAGTCAACAAACATTTATTAAGGCCTTACCATGTGCCAGGTATTGTGCTAAGTGCTTAGGATATAAAGAAAAAGCAGAAAACAACCTTGCCCTCAAAGAGATTATACTTTAATGGGGAAATATTACACACTCATGCACACACACATGCACGTGCCAATATATACTATAGATACAATGTGGAAAAGATATTATAGGGATGGCAGGGTTGGGGTTAGCAGGGAAGGGCCCAAGAATAACCCCCTACAGAAGGTATTATTTACTTGTCTTGAAATTAAGACAATGGTTCTAATAGGTGGAGAGGTAAGGAGGAAGAACAGTCTAGTTATGGGCATAGAGATGGTAGGAGTATAATGTCTGAAGAGGAACAGAGACTAATATGGCTGTTTGTAGAGTATGTGGAAGGTAGAAATATATAATCAGACTGGAAGAGTCCAGCTTGTGAATGGCATCAAATGCAAAATGGGGTATTTGATTTTTGATAACTAGAGGTAATTTATTTGCATGCATTTTATTGCATAAGGAAGTGGCCAGGAGGAGATAGGAAAATCACTTGAGTAGGGTTTGGAAGGAAAAGGGAGAATAGCAACAGTGAGGCCCCAAAAGGACCAATGAAACATTTTTCAACAGACTAAAAGGAATAGAAAGAAGTTCAGAAAGAAGCAGACAAGGAAAGTAATGTGTGCAATTTATTGTTGTTGTTGTCATTATTATATATGTATGTAGACTTTTTTTAGGTAATAAATTTCAAATGAAGATTCGTGGTTTTATATATAGCCTTTTTGTGTTCTACTTTGTACTTGGAAATGTGTTTTTTTGGTGTTTTATTTCAGAATAAAAACTTTAATTTTAAATCTCTTTGGCAGCTGTGTGGAAGGCGATTGGAGTGGGAACAGATTTGAGACAGTGAGTCCAATTAGAAAACTATGGCAATAGTCTAGGTGAGAAGTAATGAGGGGCAAAACTAGGGTATTACCTTTATGAGTGGAATGGAACATACATAAGAGATGTTGTAGAGATATAAATGACAAAATTTGGCAACCACTTGGACATATAGGGTGAGGGGAAATTGAAAGTAGAGAATGGCACCATGGTTACAAATCTGGGAGACTAGAAGGATAGAGTTACACTCAACAATAATAGAAAGTTCAGGAGAGGTGAGGTTTTATGGGGGGAAAAGGAATGAGATGTTTTGCACATTTACAGCTTGAGATACCAACTTGGACAATCACTTCAGAATGCCCGGTGGGCAATTAGTCATGGTTCAGACTAGGGATATGATAGATAGAAAGACAGACAGACAAGACAGAGGAATCATTAACAGAGACGTGAACACTGAATCCATGGCAGCTGATGAGATTACCAAATTAAGAGAATATATAGAGAAAAGAACCGAGTCTAGAACAGCTTTGGGAAAGGCTCACAGTTAATGGGATTAGCTTGGGTGAAGATTCAAGAAAAGAGACTGAGGAGTGGTCAGATAGGTAAAAAGAACCACATCAGAGAGGTGAGAATACAGGACTTCAGTAGTTCAAATGCTATGTACTGAGGAGTCTAGAAAGATGAGCATTGAGAAAAAGCCTTTAAATATGGCAATTAAGAGATCATTGGTAATTTTGGAGAGAACAGATTCATTGGAATGCTAAGAGTGGAAGTCAGATTGCAGAGGATTTAGAAGAGTGTGGGAGTGTCAGTCAATAAATCAAAAAACATTTGTTAAGGATTTACTGTATGGCAGGTACTGTGCTAAGCAAAGGGGAGATGGAGAGGACTATATATTTACTGTGTTGTAAGTGGGTGGTAAAAAGAGATTAGTATGTGTGGCTGAGTTGTCATCTTTTAGGAAGTAAAAGTATTATTGTGTACATATAATTTAAGGTCCTGACTAGGTGGAAGGAATACTATTTCTAACATTGAAGTGGGTGGAGCCTTCAAATATGGATTAAAGACTTTTAAAAAGTGAGAGAGAATTAGCATTATGTCATAGGAAGATCAGGATCAGTGAAAGAGCCAGGAATATTTAGCTTTAAAAAGAGAAACCTTAATGGGTACTTAACTCACTTTTATATAGTTGTCAACCAGAATAAAAACACAAAGCTACCAAAGCAATTATAATAGAGGTCTTTAATTGAAGTAGGAAGATTAATCTGGGAAGAGGCACAGAATCTTAGTCCTGGGACTTGCACTGAACTACAGAATGCAGTGTGCTTATATAGGTTTTTTTTTTCTCTTTTTTTTAAACCCTTAATTTCTGTGTATTGACTTATAGGTGGAAGAGTGGTAAGGGTAGGCAATGGGGGTCAAGTGACTTGCCCAGGGTCACACAGCTGGGAAGTGTCTGAGGCCAGATTTGAACCTAGGACCTCCAGTCTCTAGGCATGGCTCTCAATCCACTGAGCTACCCAGCTGCCCCCTTATATAGGTTTTTGGAGAAGAGAGAAGGGCATAGGCAAGTGATGGCAAACCTTTTAGAGATGGCATGCTGGGCCCTGCCCTCACCCCAACCCCCCAGCCAAAAGCCATCCCCTCCCAACCCCATCCAGGTACTGTGCCCCCCCCCCACACACACACACATGCTGGGTGTGTCCCACCCCCCCTTACCCCACACAAGGGAGAGAGGAAGCACTCCCATTGGGCTGCTGGGTGGAGGGGTGGGTGAAATGAGGAATGTTCTCAGCCAGTGTAGAGAGGGGGAAGGGAATGCCTGGATCACTCTGCTCCAATTCTGCTGCCTGTGAGTCGCCCACCTTACCCTCAGTGTGTTCCCATGGGGCTGCTGGGCAGAGGGGCAGGGGATGTGAAAAAATGTCATCAGGCGTGGTGGAGAGGGAGGGTGGCCGGGTGCCCACAGAGCGTGCTCTGTGTGCTGTCTTTGGCACCCATGCCATAGGTTTGCCATCACTGGCATAGGCCCTGCCACCCTCTTGGGAATGCATTTGCACTAGCCACAGTCAACCATGTAATAGTTTAGGATACCTCCTGAGCAGCCTAGATACAAAAGGAGAAACTAAAACAGAAAGTGTACTTAAGATTTGGTTATATATGCTAATCCTATCTAAAGTGATCAAAGGGGTGCTAGAGGGCTTACAGTTCAGTTTAAGACAAGAGTCAATAAGGGGTTGCATAAAACCAGATTGTCATAGTATAAAAAGATTCATAAAGTACTTTGAGGAGGATCATATGACTTTTATCTTCACAATAACCCTTTAAAATAACTGGTATATAGGGGGCAGCTGGGTAGCTCAGTGTATTGAGAGTTGGGCCTAGAGACAGGAGGTCCTAGGTTCAAATCCGGCCTCAGCCACTTCCCAGCTGTGGGACCCTGGGCAAGTCACTTGACCCCCATTGCCTACCCTTACCACTCTTCCACCAAGGAACCAATACACAGAAGTTAAGGGTTTAAAAAATAAAATAAAATAACTGGTATAAGTATTATCAGTCCCTTGTTACAAATAAGAAAAACTGAGGTTTAATGAGATTAAGTAATTTACCAAAGGTCACATAGCTAATTTGTATCTGTCAGGATTGGAACCCAGATCTTCTAGATTCCAAATCTAACACTATTCTCCATGCTATCTTGTCTTGTCAGTTTATTAAACAGATGAAGGTAGTCATATGGAAGAGAGATTAACATTTTGTGTAACTTGCAACTAGGACCAATGTATAGAAGTTATAAGGAGGCAAATTTCATCTCATTATAAGAACTTTCCAACAATTAGATGGGCTCCTGTCATTGAAGTATTTAAGAAGAGATTGCTACTTGTCAAGGATGTTATAGAGGGGATTCCTACACTGGGCATGGGGTCAAACTAAATGATCCCTGAAGCAACCTAAGGAAAAGGAACACAAGCATGGCCTCAAGCATGATTTATAATATTTCTCTGAGGAGGTAAGCAGAGGTTGGAGGAGATCACTCCTTTCTCTCTACATTAATAACTATTACATTTTTCCTTCTGGGAACCATAAAGAATGTTTTCCCTTGACTACTCCCATAGTATAGAAATGTCACTGTGTCCCAGTGTTAAAAGACCTGATGAAGAATTTCCAGGGAAATAAATGAAGATTACATGGAAATCAATTATACGTGAAAATTTTACTTCTCTGAAGACAACTTTATTCAGTTTTATTTCCTTTTTGTTTTATACCAGTTCCCCCAGAATGATTCTTAAAAGTGTTTGAAACCAACTCAACTTGAATAATAAGTAGTAAACCTCCTCTGCTGTTGGATCCTTCTAGAAAAATCATAGGATGTCATGAAAGGGAGGACTCTTAGAAAATGGAACATAGACTGTTAGATCAAGAAGGAACCATAGAACATAGACCATCAGAGCTGGAAGGGACCCTAGAGCCCTAGAATGTTTGTTTTCTTTTGATTGCTTTGCTATAACAGAAAGCTTTATAATAATTGCCAGTGGGGAATGATTTATATAATGGCTGCATAGTAAAGGGAAAAACTAAAAGACTTGAGAACCGTGATCCACGTAATGGCCAAATGTGATTCCCCAAAACTGACAATGTATCTTATTTTCCATCTTCTGGCAGAGAGGCCTGAGTTAGAGGCCTAGGAAGAGATATTCATGTTCAGACATGGTCATCATGTAGATTTGTTTTGAAAGGTTATACATTCAAAGGAGTTTTATTTTTCTTTTTCAGAGTGGGAGAGTTGGAGGATAGTGATAGTAAAGATAAGAAAAGGAAAAGAACAAAGGTAGCACCAGTTAATCATATTAAAAAATAGAGGAGAGCAGAAGAAGTTTTCCATTTTTTATACATATTGAAATATTCATGTTTTGGGATATTTAAGTGTATGATAAAAACATTTTTAAGAAAAAGGTAACATGGCCAGTGTGAAAGGTTCCCTTTTGAAATTCTAAAATAGTTTTTATAATTTTACTTCAAGTTCTGAGTTTGTTAATGACTTTGGAGGTAGAGGTGTCAGTATTATGGGAGCCAGTGTTTAAAAAGTGACATCAGAAGAAGTCCCCCAAAGGTCTAATTATTTTAATTCAAATGTGTGGCTTTAAACATTATAGGTATGTGGATCCCATGAAAGAGAGAGTGTTTGGGACACAAGTCAGATCAGGCATGTGGTTTTAATATTTTTCTTCAAACATCATTGTGGTGTTTGCAACAGAAAACTTGATTTTTCCTGTTGTTCAATAATGAGTTACAGATGTTTTGAACATTATCACTTCTATATGAGCTTTGACAAACATCTCTTGGAAACCAAATGCTCCGTAAATATTGCATATATATTTTGCATTTTCTGCCCTCCTCTTATTCCCAGTGAAGTGCTGAAAAGTATTCCCTTAGTTATTTCCTGTACATATCAAATAAGAACACTGGGCTAATAGTGAAGAGCTGGGAGTTTCAGTCACAACTCTTGCTATTTATTTAACTAGTTTTACTTTGCTCCCCTGATCATTAGGTACTTCCCCTGTAGAAATGGGGAAAGACTAGATTACTTTTGTTATTTCAGATTGTTTGCAGTTGTGCTAAGCCAGATCCTCTTTAGCTAAAATGCTCTATGTTGAATATTGACCATTCTGTTTTCTATGCTCTAATGTATTTTCCAGACCTAACATTGAGTAGAATATGAAAAAAACATACTTTATTGAGTTGGGATCTTCTCAGTTAGGTTTTTGTCTGTTATTCTGTTCTTTCCTAGTCTATATTTGCAATCAGGTAACCTTCTATGTTCTATGTCTCTTACAAATCTATTCAATGCTCTGCAGTCTTACCTTTTATGAACTCTTTTGAATTTGGCTATGACATTCCTGGGGGTTGTCTTCTGAGGATTTAGTGTAGAGGGTATTCTCTGGGCTCTTTCAATGTCTATTTTGCCCTCTTGTTCAAGGACATAGGGGCAGTTTTCTTGGATAATTTCTTGTAGTATAATATCTAGATTTCTATTTGTCTCTGATTTTTCTGGAAGACCAATAATTCTCAAGTTGTCTCTTCTAGACCTGTTTTCTTGATCTGTCATCTTCTCATTGAGATATTTCATGTTTCCTTCTATTTTGTCAGTCTTTTGACTTTGCTTTATTAATTCTTGCTGTCTTGTGAGGTCATTGGCTTCTACTTGCCCAATTCTAGCCTTTAAAGACTGGTTTTAGGCTATAATCTTTTGGTTTTCCTTTTCAGTCTGGTCTATCTGGCTCTTCATGGCTTCCAGCTGGTCATTTCTGGTCTTCAATTTGCTTATCATTTCATTTGATTTCTGAACCTCAATTTCCAATTGCAAAATTCTGCCTTTTAAACTGTTATTTTCTTTTTGAACTATTTCCCACTTTTCTTGCCAGACCTCTTCCATCTTTCTCATGATCTCAGATTTGAACTCTTCAAGAGCTTGTGACCAATTTTCATTTTTTTAGGAAGGTTTGGATGTCTTTAATTGCTTGTCCTCCTCTGCTTTCTGGGTTTTTTTCTGTGCAAAAGTTATCAAGTGTTAGAGCTTTTTTCTTGGTCTTTTTGGTGTTTATTTCTTGGGCCTTGCTTGTCATCATTATGCTTTCTCAGCCAGAAGTCTGAGTGAGGCAGGTAGACTCTGTGAATAGAGCTAAGGAACATTTTTTGCCTGAGGCTACTCTTCGAGTCTCCTGGCTTCCACTGTCTTTTAGGCCTCTGCTGTCCGGGGCCCCTCTCAGCTTCACTCCTGTGCCCAAGGTCTGTGCTCCCCAGCCTCCTGAGGTCTCTAGTCTAACTGTTTTCAGGGTCAATCCCCCAGTAGTCCTAGTCAGCTGCTCAGAGATGGGAAATTGGCCCATGCTTGCTCCTCTGCCCGAGGTTCTCCCCTGAGTCTCAGCACGCTGAGCTGATTCCACTGTCTGCTGCCTCTCTCAACCCCACTCCCATGCCCAAGGTCTGCTCACTCTAGCCTCCTGGGGTCTCAAATCTTGCTGCTCTCGGGGGCAATCTCCTGGTGGTCCCAGTTAGGTACCAAGAAGCTAGATTTTGCGCCCCCGCTTGCTCTAACTCTGGTGCGCAGCCTCTGACTCTGGTACTATGGGTGGGTTGGGGGAGGGTTGATCAGCTCGTGTTTTGATTGGAGCTATTTTCCCCCTTATAGCATGGAAATACCCAGATCCCACATACCTTCGATACTGCTACCTATTGTGAGATCCCTTTCATCTGGATTTGGTTTTTTTGTCCTTTGGAAGTATGCTGTATTGGATCAGTGGTTAGGAGAGTAAAGCACCCTGCTTCTACTCTGCAGCCATCTTAACCCAGAAGTTCCCCCTTTTATGAACTCTTCATGTAAAAGAGTTACAGGCATACTAGTAATATGAAAAACAAACCAAGAAATAGATTTTTAATAGTGCCACTCCTTGCTCATGATTTTGTTCTTTAAATAAGAATTGGCTTCACCATTTAATTTTGATGATGTGATTATAAAGTTTATAGCCATAAAACTTGAGGAGTGATATCTCAGTTCTCTACAACTGAAAGATGAGGAAATTTATATCTGTTTTGGTCCATTTGGATTAGTTAAAGAAAAAGAGCATGGGAATTGAATGTCCTTGAGAACTCTGGTTCAACTTGACCTTTAAAATACCAGCCTATCTACCTTTTCTATACCCTGAAAAGGCAATTATTGTTGTCTTCAAATATTTGAAAGTCTCTGTTATGCAGAAAAGGAATTTTAGATTTCTTCTACTTGGCTCCAGAAGGCAAAGTGACTAAGTATCTTGGCAGGTTATCAGTTGGTATTTTAATTTTTAGTTTGCATTTTTAAATTAAAGCTTAGTTATTAATTTTTTAAATTAAGTTTTAATTTATTTGGTTGGATGAATAAAAGTAATGTCATTTATAATGGAGTACTGAGTGAATGTTCACTTTTTTAAAAGATAAAAATTGAAATTCCCTGGATACACCCCTTGATGAAATGTACTGGGCATATTTATACTTGGAGTGTTGTGTATAATTCTGAGTGCCACATTGACGAGTTAAAGGATGATAATGAGACTCAACATTATGACATATAAGAATCCACTGAACAAAATGTTCATGGTTAACTTGGAAAAGAAAAGATCTGTAGGAGTCATGATCAGTAATTTGTCATGTGAGGTAATTGGTACTTAATAAATTTTTATTGATTGATATGAAAGAAGAAATAAATTTTTTAAAAACTTGGTCCCAGCAAGAAGTACTAGGAGCAGGGGCAGCTGCTGGATAGAGATGGATAGAGAGCCAGGCCTGGAGATTGGAGTTCACTTCTAGCCTCAGACATTTCCTAACTGTGTGACTGTGGACAAGTCACTTGACCCCAGTTACCTAGCCCTTACCGCTCTTCTGCCTTAAGACTGATACTCAGTGTCAATTTTAAGACAGAAGGTAAGAGGGTTTTTGGTTTGTTGTTGTTTTTTTAAGTGATATAGTTTTATAGGATTTTAAAGGTGACTTTCTCACACCTTCAAAGAGGTGGAAAGTTCACAGGTGCACACATTAGCCATAGGGTATAATAAAGTAGCATTTTTGCCTTCATTTGTTATGAATTAAGGAACTTGGGAAGAAGTTGAATCTACTAACAGATTTTCAGACTTTCAAGGTATTGTTTGGTTATGCTGATTTTTTTCTCTTCTTTTTCTTCTTTTTTTTTGTATTAAAAATATTGTTTGTTATAAGTATCTTTCTTATAGCAATCCTGTGATATTCTTGGTACAAATATTCTCTCTCTCTCCCTCCCTCCCTCTCTCTCTCTCTCTCTCTCTCTCTCTCTCTTATCCATCTATCTCTCCATCTCTCTCCACTTCCAATTTCTCCCTAGCTATTGATTCTGTGCTGACAACAAAGATGCCCAAGTCTTCTCCATCCTTAAAATACTTCCTGCCTAGATCCTATCCCCAGTGTCTATAGACCTCTCTATTTGTCTCCCTATGCTGACTTGAGCTAAAAAAAAAAATGACTGATTTTTTCTTGTATTTCATATCAAAACCAGTCTATTTTCAATTGCATTTGGTGGTAGATGAGAGAGTGCTGCCTTTTTCCTATATAAGACTTGATATTCCAAACCTCTCTGAATCTACATTAAGGCATAATAATTAATATTTGCTGGATTGTCCCTCCATTTTATACATAAGAAACTAAGGCTTAGAAATGGGTATGACTTCCCCACCATAATAAAAATTGTCAGTAATGGAGCCAGCATTCAAGTGCAAGTTTTCTGATCTTTCTGCCCTACCACACCATGCCTGTCAAAATACAGCCTCTATTGTGAACCATTGGTCAAGTCACCCTCCTGCTCTGGCCCTCAGTTTGATTTGGTCATAGGATTTTAGTTCTGGAGGAAATCTTTGAAGAAATCTAGTCCTAATCCTTCATTTCCCAGATAAATTTTCCCAGGAAACCTTTATCACAGACCATGTCAATACATGAGAAAATGTGACAGAGATAGACTACATGATTTCTAAAGTTTCTTACAGCCCTAGCATTTTATGATCACCAAATAATTTTATGCCACCTATACATGTCCTCTGTATGACACCATCAGTGCTATGCCTCCCAAAACGGATTGTTTCAGGGAATACAAATCCATGAACTAAAATCCCATCTACTTGTTGAGAAGTCATAAAGATAAGGTATGTACTTGGGATAATGGAGTTGGACCTTAAAGGTTATCTTGGTCCAACTCACTAAACTGATTGCTGAAGTCCCTTCAGGAGTTCTTTGTGATCTGTAAACTTATTTGTTTTGAAAAAGTATTTTGGTAACTATTTCAATATAATTTATTTGCTATATAATTTGTTTTATGCATTTGAAAATATTCTGAGAAGATATCCATGGGCTTCACTAGATAGACAACCAAATAGGGCCATGCTCTATCTAGGTGAGCATCCCTAAGAACAGGCCATCTGGCCTCTTTGAACACCTTCAGTGGCAGGGATTTTGTTTATAAGTCTTAACCATTTCATTGTTAGCAGGTCAATATTAAAAAAATCTTAACTACATAGAAATTTGCTTCTCAATAATGCCCTCCCATTGATCTGAATTCTGTTTCCTAGGGGTTAGGTAGAATAGATGAAAAGTGGTGGACTTAGAATGACTTTAAGGCCCGTTTCATCTCTGACTTAGCAATGATAATAATAATAGATGTGCTTTATAAACACTTTAAGGTTTGTAAAGCACTGTTTCAAATATCTCATTTTATCCTCATAACAATCTTAAGAAGTAGATACTATTATTATACCTATTATGTGGGTAAGAAAGCAAAATACATATAAGTTGTGACTTGCCCATTGTCACATAGCTAGAAAATGTGGTTCCTGCTTCCAGGGCCACCACCCTATCCACTGAGCCACTTCAATGCCTCAGCCAACTTCTATGATTCCAAAAAGAATCCTATTCTTTGACCTCCATGACTGAAATGTAAATAATTAAAAGGGAGCTTAGAAATCATTTTGTCTCTAACACCTTTATTGTGTAGATGAAGAAATTGAGACCTAGAAATGAAATGTTTTGCCCAAATCACCCAGATCCAGAAGAACAATCAAGGTTTCCAGGTGTCATTTAGCTTCCCATAATTAAATTATTATTCTAGACATTGTCAGAATGCTTTTGGCCAGGAAGGAGGACTATTGATGAAGGCAGTAACTGCTATGGTACCACTGCTTTGCATGTGGTGAATGAATTTCTAGACCTAGGGAAAGAAGATCATTTCCTCAGAAAAAGAGGTGGTTGTTTAAACCTTATTATTTAATAGACTTTTGTATACTGTCCCTCAGTAAGTATGAAAGCTTTGATGCACCATGACCCCTTTAAAAATTACTCTAAATTCCTCTTTCATTTTTATGATCCATCATATCAATTAATACTAGCTTACATTCATAAAACATTTTCTTTACAACTTCCATGAGAGGCAAGTAGTATAAATACTATTATTCTTCTCTTAAAGAAGAAGAAACTAGAGCTCATTGTGACTTGTCCAAGGTCTCATGGCTGTTAAGTATTAGAACCAGAACTCAAAGCCAACACCTATTTCACTACATGAATGGCTCTTCTCAGGAGAAAATTATTTTGGTCACTCTATTTCTGGGAAATTGAATGCTAGAATACACCTTTTTAAAAGATACATTCAGCAAGGAAGTCACCTCACAAACGTAATTCTCTTTAAAGTTTATTTAACATGAAACGCCAATTGATTCCCATTGGCAGCTCTCTCCAATGTAATATCTTTTAAAGTGAATATTATTTGACTTGTTCAAGTGAGTCAACTTTGCCTCTTTGTTCAATAAATTTAGATTCTATTCAGAGACAGAAATCAATATATAAAACTGTTACAATTTAATTTGTAATAGGTCTTATTCAGTGAAGTCTTAAAGGAAATGTTTAAATATTTATTTATAAATCAACCACCAAAAATATAGGACATTAGTAGTACATTCTGTTTCATCACTTGACATAATTTATGAGTGCTTGCCCTATTAACTCTAAAGGTGTTTGATGTGAGGTTAATAGGGGAACATGTTATTATATGACTATTCAGTCAGTCACTTGTGAAAAATTTTATTTCAGAAGTCAATAAATGTTGTGGACATCAGTAATTTCATTTTACAAGCCATCATTGAAACTTACTAACTTATCCTCTACCTTTGGTCCTAATGAAGAAATGAAAAAAAGCTATTGGCACCAAGGCCCTCAGAACAGTTTTATCAAAGTGAAATCCCTGGGGTTATCTGTGCTTTTTTGTCCTTCAAAGGCTGAGATAGAAACTCTTTGAAAACTTAAATTCAGTTTTGACTTCCGCAAAAGTGGGAGGTGATTGTTGTATTCTGATATTTGAAGGGGAATTTTAGACTCATTCATGGCCCAAGAGACCAAAACTAGAAGCAGTGAGTGAGAATTGCACAGAGGAATATTTTGACTCCATGTAAGGAAAACTTCAGTACTTAGAAGTATCTAAAAACAGAATATTCTACCTTGAGAAAGATAATGAATTTCTTGTCATTGAAGATGTTTGAGAAGAGAGTGGGTGATCACATATGAAGCTCAAGATTTGTACACCATTTCTAATAAGTTCTGTTATTGGAGAAGTTGTGCTTCTCTCCCAGAAAGGAGCCATTAGTCCAAAGCTGTATTGATATTCTAGTTGAGTAACCTTGGAGATATATATTTTAAGATGGTTTGAGTTAAACTTTATAAAGTTTCAGTCTTTTATTTGTGATGTAATACTAAGACTAAATAAGAGATTTTCTAAACTATCTATCAACCCATTCATTTTACAGTAGCAATCAGTAAACATTAAAGTACCTACTATGTGCCAGGTACTGAGCTAAGTGATAAAAATACAAAGAAAGGCAAAAGACAGTCTCTGCTTTTGATACACTCACAATCTAATGATAGAGACAATATACAAACAAGCTGTATACAGGATAAATTGAAAATCATCAACAGAGGGAAAGCACTAGAAATAAAAAGGATTGAGAAAGGCTTCCTATAGAAGGTGGGTTTTTAGCTGGGACTCGAAGGAAGCCAGGAAGTGGAAGTAAAGAGGATAATTGATTACAATGTGAATTAGCAGTGGGGCAGGGACAGGAGATCTAGATCTTCTAAATTCAAATCTAGTATTCTTTCACTTACACCTTATTGCCTAAACATGTAACATAATCAGCAGAGAGAAAAGATACTAAAAAAAAGAGATTGTTCAACCATCTCCTAGGAAGGCAATTATATGTAGATGTGCATAAACCATTGCTGTTTTGAAATAAACAGTATAAAATTAGCCAAATTTAGAGCCATTAGAGATATACCTTAAGAATTCAGAATCAAAATACTTTATAAATTTAAAGCAGGTTTGTACAATTAAAAAACCAACCTTTGTAACTGCACAAAAAGTTATTAATAAGTACACTCAGTCTTAGAATATAAAAGCCATAAGAAATATCAGAATGTAATGGACTTTCAAGATTGTCTCTCATTTTCATTAACATAGATCTCATTTGATTCTAACAACCAGGAAGACAGACAGTTCAAACACAAAGTGTTTGATATAAGAACAATTAGTTTGGGAAAAAATATATATATATATACATATATATATATATATTAGAACAGAACGTAGAATGTCGGAGATGCAGGGGATCTCAGAAATGTGGTACAACCTGTCCATTTAATAGAGATTGTACCATGTGGTGGAAAGAGAACTGACTTTGAAGTTATCTGAATATGAGTCCCTGTTCTGGACATACACTCAAACTCTAAGCCTCAGTTTCCTTATCTTCTGAGTTGGGATAATATGTCCTTCACAAGATCAGTTTGATTAAAGAGCTTTGTAAGCTTTGAAACGTTACATAAATGTGATCATTGTTACAGAGGAGGAAATGGCAGCCCAGAGGAATTTTAAGGACTTGGCCAAGGCCCCCAAAATCCAAAATTTGAGCCTGGATCTTAGGATTCCTAGCCCAGTACTCTTTTTTTTTTCCATCACAGAGCTTTTATTATGTATCTGGTTTTAATCCTCCCAGAGGTGTCTCTTTTCCTTATAACAATTCACCAATACTGTACAAAATTCACTTCTTATATATTCCAGAGTTACATGCATAGAGATAATTGACCCAGCAACCTTCCAAGTCATGGCTCAGCTTGGGCTTAAGTCACAAGCACAATGATCTCACAGCTTCAACTTCTCCTTCTTGGATATTTCTCAGCATCCTAAAGCTTTAATTCATCATGAATTGGTAGTGTTTGCTACAAAAAGGCATGAGAAAGCATAGTGAGTGCTGGAGATCAGACTAGAATAAGGGAGAATCCCAAGTATCTTTCTGCCTTCATGGCTGCTGGAGAGTGCATTATGATAATAATGGGATTTGAGTGACAGCTGAGACTCCCCCAAACCTAAAATTTGCCCATATAAGCCATAGGCCCTATCTTCATTCTGAATCCTGGTGCTATAAAAGGATCATACTGATAGCAGAGGTGCTTCCTATTTAAGGAAGTACAAGAGAAACCAACATGGGAAAAAGGGTGGAGAAATCCATCTAAATCTGGCTTAGAGGCAGACTAGTCAACTGAAAAGAGCAGTTTATCTTTAGGGGGAAAAATGTTCTTCTCAGTCTGAGGGTTAATCTTTCCTCAATGGCCTCCTATCCCCAACCACTTATCTCTCAGAACTGACATTCCTTTTGAATTTGAATTTAGGGGAGATGTTGAATAGGCCAAATAATTCTATTTCTACTTATGACTTTTCTGCTAGGTTTTTGGAGCTTCTATGTAATAGTTGAAATTTCTCAACTTTGTAACTAGCACTCTCCAATTCTTCTTAGCTGCTCCCATTGTAATCATTTATTTTAAACCCTTACCCTCTATCTTAGAATCAATACTGGGTATTGGTTCTAACGCAGAAGAGCAGTAAGGGCTAGGCAATGAGGGTTAAGTGACTTGCCCAGGGTCCATAGCTAGGAAGTGTCGAAGGCCAGATTTGAACCCAGGACCTCCCACCTCTGGACCTTACTCTCAATCCACTGAACCACCCAGCTGACCCCCATTGTAATCATTCTTAGTACTACTCAATTTTAAAGTTTTATAAAGTATGTATCACGTTCTTTCCAATAGCACTATGAGATGATATTATAGATGTTATCTCCATTTAACAGATTCAGTAAATGTAAGATTTAGAAAAGTCCAGTGACAAGTGCTAAAAGAGACATAGCTAAAAAATATCAAAGCCGGGGCTTCTATCTGTCTTTCTTCTATACCACATCTATTGCCCAAGAGCACCAGAATACCAAACCCTAGCCTGTAGTCCAAGCTTTATCATTTATAAGCAAGAGTAGCTTGGGTAAAATGCTTCATGTCTCTGGGCCTGAGCTTCCTCATCCATAAAATAGAAATGGTAATAAATACCTACCTGACAAAATTGTTGTGAGGATCAAAATTTGTATGTAAAGTATGTGGGGGAAAAAAACCCAAAACCGCGAAGTGAAACAAATCTAAGCTATCGTTTTCTAATATACTGCATTCCCTGCTTCAAGGGAATAGGAGTTAAAGAAGAATATCATCACCATGATTCTAGGGTGAGTTGGAAGGGGCAGTTGTAATCTGCATAAATTTGATTAAGATAAACAAGGGAAGTGAACATATGATTTAAGTGAGAAGTTCAGGTAACCTAGGCAACAGAAAGAAATCTGTTCCCACTACCTTCAAGTAGTGAGTGATTAATTTTTGCTCAAATCTTTATTGGTCCTAGAGTTCCCTACAGAAGTACTTCAGTAGAAGTGAAATTTCTGGATTGGAGCAGAGGGAAAGAAAATGATGAGAATCTGCTGATGATCTAGATATATTTTCTCAGATTTGACTAATGTGACATGTTGGCATTTAGGAAAAGACTTTTCCATCTTTCCTCAAAACATATAGCTTCCACAAGTAAAACAAATGTTGCCAAGAAAGCAGAAAATGGGGGGAAATTTTCAAAGTCTCTCAAATAGAGATCTCATATCTAAAATATAGAGAGAACTTTGTCAAATTTATGGGAATAAGAGCCATTCCCCAGCTGATAAATGGACAAAGGATAGGAATAATTGTCAAATGAAGAAATCAAAGTCATATATAGGTACATGAAAAAATGCTCAAAATCACTAATGATTGGGGAAATGCATACCAAAACACCTCAAGTATCACCTCAGACCCAAATTGGCCAAAATGACAAATATTTAGGGAGATGCTGAAAAGTGGGAACACTAATACACTGGAGGTGGAACTGTGAATTGATCCAACCATTTTATATATCCTTAGACCCAGTAATACTATTGCTAGATCTATTTCCCAAGGAGATTAGGGGAAAAGGAAAAGAAACACTATGTTTCAAAATATTTATAGCAGCTCTCTTTGTGGTAGCCTTTTAAAGAACTGGAAATCCATCAATTAAGGAATGGCTAAACAAAATGTGGCATATGATTGTGATGGAATACTACTGTGGCATAGGAAACAATGACCAGATTAATTTTTTTTAAACTTGGAGAGAACTACATGAGATAATGAAGCATGAAATAAGTAGAACCTACAGAACATTGTACAGCGTCAGCTTTAATATTTGAAGAATAACTTGTGAATGTTCTCTCCCAGAGAATGAACTGAGAAGTGGAAACAGAAAAGACATCATCCATGTATTTTGATAGATGATGCCTTTTATGTTGTGAGGAGGGAAAGAAATATCTAGCTTCCCTGAGCTCAAATTACTTCTGACCTACCATTTGCTCTAACATTCAGTGTTCTAAGTACCTTTCCAGAACAAGCTTTCTTTGTCGATGTTCTTAAGTCTCTTCTAGTTCTCACATTCTATTTTGGTTCCCTATAGCTTCTAAGACAAAATGATAATTTATCAGACTGCTATTTAGGACTCTTCCAACCTACCTTTTAAAACTTTTTCATATTCCCTTCATATATATGTATGTGTTTATGTGCATATGTAAAATATTGCAGAGTGAAGTAAGCATAACCAGGAGAACATTTTATACAATAAAAAAAACTGTAAAGAAATGAGTTATAACTTAAGGCTAATTTTCATTTTTGTCCTTTTATCAGCATGCCATACACATTGGTTTGGGTTTTATAGTTGTTTGGTTTCCTTTTGGTTCAGACCTGTAATTTTGTCAGTGAAGGGAACTCCCTGCATGAAAGCTTCCTTCACTGATATGGATAACACTGACACAGCAATTCATCTTGACCTTATCATCTTAGAGACTCACAAGCCACTGAAAAGTGAAGTGAATTCTCTATAGTCACACAGCTATTGAATTTCTATCAAACCCAGGTTTTTGTAACTCCAAAGGCAATCCTCTACTCCAATTGACTTAATTCACTTAACTTATTAAATTGAATTTATTTTAACCCTCTCATTTGACAGCTAAGGAAACTGAGACCTATAGGAATTAAATGACTGTCCTAATTCACATAGCTAGTATAGTAGCAGAGCTGGGTCTGAAATTCAGCTATTCTCACTCAAAATTCAGTAATTTTCCCCTTTCCACCTTGATTCTATTCCTTGGTCATGTTCCTAGGTCCCTCTGATGTTTAATAGTCGGTGATTCTAACATGCATATTAAAAAGTGATTGACTCCAGTCATTTTGGCCTTGCTTTGTCCTTTATATAACAGAGGAGAGAGACAGACAAGAGAAGAAGGGGAATAAAAGGAGAGACATAGACAAAAAAGAACAGGGGGAGGGAGAAGAGAAAGAAATTTTCTAATTCTTATTGGAGATGCAAAACATTTGATAACCCAATAAACAAGATATCACATCTAGTAATTTACTATGCTTCCTTTCTAGTTGACCAGGAAGCTTGAAAGTACATTTTAGTTTTTAGCAAAAGAGACTGTAGTTTTCTCCACATTCAAATGTGTCCTTTGTTGTATTCTAAATCTCATGTTCTATCATGGCAGAGAGCTAATTAAGAATGTAATGCTAGAATTAAGATTCAATCAATTCTTTTCTTTCTTCGACTTGTCAAGAGATTTAAGAGACCTGGGATTTAGTCATAACTGCTACTTAGTAACTTTTTGATCTGGAGAGAATCACTTCCTGAATTCCATTTTCTCTTTTTAAAAAATGAGAATATTGTATGTAATAGGTCAGTGGTTCCCAAACTTTCTTGGTCTACCACCCCCTTTCCAGAAAAAATATTACTTAGCCCCCTGGAAATTAATTTTTTTTTAATTTTAATAGCAATTAATAGGAAAGATAAATGCACCTGTGGCCATCACCGCCTCCCTGGATCACTGCAGCACCCACCAGGGGGCAGTAGCGCCCACTTTGGGAATCACTGTACTAGGTGATCTCTAAGACCTCTTGAAACCCTGACATCCTGATTTCTACAGTTTCTCATAGGACCAGTACTCAATGTTCTGGGTTCCAAGTTCTTGCCAGCCAACTTTACTATTTGTTATATGTTGTAAGGTCACTTGTGGTTCTACAATTCTATTTTTTCTAAAACTATTTTTTAAATTTAGAAAAGAAATCTGGAAGATACCTGCTCTGTAGAAGATGCTACAATGTTTATTTACCGAACTCTGTAGAAAAACCAAGAACTGAAAACCCTAGGGTGCTTATGGAATTCTGCTATTTGGAAGAATATTGTGAATTTTACTCTTAATTGATTACCAGACAGCTTGTCTGTATTCAAAAGCTGATGAGGAGGAGACACATGGTACTTTTAAATATTGTTCTTGGGTAAAAATAAATGCTGAAGAGAAATTAAAAGACTGTTTTCAAGGTATCAAGCTTCTGTCTTTTCAACTTGCATCACCCTAGAACTTTGATAGGCAAAATACAGTTGAATTATGTCCCCCTTTAAGTCATCCCTCAGAATCTTCTAGCTTTTTTCCAGGGAACAGGAAAAACCTGCCCTACCAACCCTAAAAATGTTATGCTTTTGCAAAGTACTTTTTTACAGAGAGATTTGCCTGTCATAAACTACTTAGGGAATTCAATAACATCATTGGCACAGTAGACTCAGAACTAGGTTATAGTTTAAGAACTTTGGAGAAGCAAAGAGGTCTCTGAACCTGTATTGTCAAAGGCCTCAACCTTGGCATTTAACAAATAGAATTAAAGATTTTTCAGATTGAAAGAAATTTTAGAATATAGGCTGAGTGTAGAATGACAGAGCTGGAAGGAACCTAAAAACAGAAGATGGCAAATCTGGAAGGGACTAAAAAAAATTTTGTTCAACTCCTTTATTTTACAAATGAGAAAAGTATTGCCCAGGAAGATAAAGTGAGTTACTTGGTCACTGTCAGAAAGATATTCATTAGGCCTTAGGTCATGGCCTGGATTTCAGGTCCTTATCAGCTGTAACCAGGACTTCTATCTCTCTGTTACTTATGTGGAACTGAGGACTGCTCTCTAAATGAATTAAATGCTGAATAAGAGCTTGTTTTTGGATAGATAGAGCAGTTCTCCTCTGCTTAGAGAAAGTTGTCATTTCTTCAAAAGTGAGACCAGTGAGGATATGACTACAGAAGGAAATTAGTATTCAATCCAGTAAACATTTTTAAAGGCTCTACTGTGTGCTGGGTACTGTACTGAGTGCTAGAGACACAAGGACAAAAATGAAAATTCTGCCCTTTAGGGAGCTAGGAGAGATGTTAAAAAGCTGGAAAAAACTTTTCTAGTATAAAGGGGAAAGCCCTGGAGTTGAATCAGACCCTCATCTTGAGTTTGGCTCCTAAATCTTCCACTTACTAGCTTTGCGACTTGGACAAGTGAATTTACTTCTTGAAACGTTAGGTTTTTCATCTGTCAAATGGGGATACTTAAATTCCTAACTTCATGGGCTTTTTTTTTATGGAAATGAAGTGGGATGTCAAAAGCAAAACATTTTGTAGCCATAACACTTCATATGTTTGTGAGATGCTAAAATTATTTCTTTTAGAAATCACATTAGAAGAGCATGTGGGCAGTACAGTGCCACTGTCTCCGTTATGTAGCCCTGAAGCTTGGCATTGTCATCCAATCTTATTTTTACATTAATCCTCAGAGGCACCGAATAGTATTATACATTGGGGATTGAATTAGACAGATCTAATCCATCAGTGACCTTCTTTGCTTCTCCCTAGGAATGCTAGCTTTCATATCTCATATACACATATATCCTATTCTCATAGAATAAAAACAGATCATGAAACATGGATGCTTACAACTGAAAAAGAACATAAAATTGTTAATAAGGAAGCTTAGAACATAGAGCACAGAATGCCATAGCTAGAAGAAACCTTAGAATAGGGAAATGTTAGAATTGTACATTTCTTTAGAGATCTAGCCCACTTTCAGTTTACATATGAAAAACTGAAACACAGAGAAGGAAAATTGCCTGCTCAAGGTCACATAGCAAAGGAGTAGACCAGACAAAACTAGAACCCATGTCTTCTTACACTCAATACTCTTTCTACAACATACTGATAGAAGCTTTTGTTCTCTATAAATGACATGAAGGAGTAGATATCTTTTCCATTAAGAACAGGGGCAGCTAGGTGGCTCAGTGGATTGAGAGCCAAGCCTAGACAGGAGGTCCCGAGTTCAAATCTGGCCTCAGACACTTCCTAGCTGTGTGACCTTGGGCAAATCACTTAATTTCCATATCACAAAGGATTACTGGAGTTAGCGAGGTGATTGGCCGTGTATTCAAATATCTGGAAGAGGAATTTAAATTGTTCAGTATAGAGCATGGAATTAGGACCAATGTATGGGATTTTGAGGGCATAATTTCAGTTGAATGCAAGAGAAAACTTCATAGCTATTAGAACTGTTCCACTATGAAATAGGCTCCCTTGAGGATGGCAAAAAACAAGCCATCTGTCCCTAGAAATATTCTAGATAACCACTTGTCCAGGATGCCATAAAAGGAGTTACTATGTAAGATGAGTACTAAAAAATCCCTTAGAAGACAAACAAGTTGTCCTAGAATTTCAGAAAAACTTTTACCTATTGACATGTTCATACCCAGATAACTAAGCTGGCCAGCCTCTAAAAAACTAGATGACTAAGGTATAGTGTTTATGAAGCATCACTTAGCAAACCTAGATGATTAAATGCTAGGCTAGCCTAGTCAATAATTCCTAGGGTAAAGATTGGCCCCTTCTCCCATTATCTCTTGAATTCTTACTGGTTCTAGTGCAACCCTAGACTTAGGTTGTAAACAAGGTAGGTTCCTGGAATTAGGGTTGGGAGTCATAAGATATCCTAAGCAGATCAAGAGTTACCTCAGGAAGACTGGTCTTAAATATGATAAAAGATGAAACTAGTGTTTGAAGAATATAGGAAGATAGGAACCCTACTATATTATTGGTAGATAGCATTGCAAATTGGTCCATCCATTCTAGAAAACAACTTATAATCATGAAAGAAAAGTTATTAAACAATTCATTCATACCCTTTGATCCAGCAATCCCACAAGGGGGTCAGAGACAGAAAGAAAGAATACATATGTTCGAAAGTGTTTATAGCTACACTTTTGATGATAGCAAAGAATTAGAGATAAAAGGTACATCTGTTTGAAAAATAGCTAAACAAATTGTGGTATATGAATGTCATATTGCTATACCATAAAAAACAACCAGTGTGAAAAATAGGGTAATATGAAGAATTGTATGAAGTGATTCAGAGTGAAGAAAAGAGAACTAGGTGGACAATATATACAATGATTATAGTATAACCAAAAACCACACTAAAAAGCAACTGAACTCAAAAATTGCAAGGAAACATGTATGTGAATAATAGCGTGCTAGAGTTGGCATCAAGACCTGTTCATATTCTGTCCTGGGCATTAGCAAAGGGGCTTAACTCCCGTCTTCATGCATGGCTTTCTATGTGCTGAGCCACCTAGCTGCCCCTCTTCCAATTACATTTTAATCTTGTTTTTTGCAGGCCCTGAGTTTTATACCTCTGCCTTAAGGAATAAAGAGAATTACAGTTATAGATTTTGGAGAGGACTGGATGAAGTCATTGTTAGCAAGCAAGCAGACCCTAGAATGTTAGCATTTGCGATCTGAGACTTCAAAAATTGTATATTTGGACCAGACCAGGAAAATCTTGAAAGCAAAGCTAAGTACATGTGTTATTCAATAGGCAATGGGGCATTATCAAAAGTTTTCGAGCAGAGAGAACTAATGTGATCAAAGCTATTCGTTAGGAAGATTACATGAGCAGTAAAATAAATTGGAAAAGGGAGGTGGAAGGGGGTGGTAATGAACACCCATAGAGGCTCATGGCAGTGAGAATAGAAATACAGGGAGAGCCTCAAAGGGTTTTGTGGCAGTAGTATCAGAACTTTGCAACCGATTAGTTTGGGGACATAAGGTAAAAGAACAAAGATTTGCCCTTCTTAAACCTGATTTTTCTTAGTTTGGAAAATGTGTTGCTTTGTATTGGTTTGTGGTAGAACATTCACTTTTCAGAATTGAGCTATGTCCCTAGGGCTTATGTTCGGCCAGCAACCAGGCAAATTGTAACCTGCTGCCTCAGAAGAAAAATCTTTGGTTTTTGTTTCTTTTACCTTAAAAATATTTTAATGAGTTTTCACACTTTAAGTGTCAAAGTGAATTTTTCCAGGACTACTTTGTTTAAGAAAAAAATCTGAAAGTCTCAAGTAATTAGTCTTGTCTTTATATGAGGAAATATTTCCAGTAAAGCTTAGATGGAGTTGACAATAATGAGGTGGGAGAAACCTCCATTTAGGCTGACAGGTTTGGTGAGAGGGGGGTTACCACAAACCTGAAAAATACTGCTTTTGCGACTCCTATAGTTGATATGAATCATTTTTATTATTAAAACCTCCAGGCTACAGGATTATAGCCAAATTTCAAGTTGTGGCATCCTTGTGTTTCAGAATGGCAGAGGATAAAGAATTACTGGAGCAGACCAAATTGGGCATAGTGCAGCTGGTGCAAAGAATAATGGAGCAAGCATGACTTGGAGTGTGCAAAACTAAATTCTTATTGCTGTTTAGAATCTTAGATTCATAGTATGTTAGAGCTGGAAGAAATGATGGAATGTCAGAGATGGAAGAAAGTTAAACACAGAAAACAGAATTAAAGAAACTTTAACAGACTTTAAAACAGAATTTTAGAACTTCAAGGAATCTCTGAGACCGTCTAGTCCAGGAGTTGGCAAACTCTCGCCAGAGAAGTTAATTTCAACTTTTCTTAGCTACAGGGGCATACGGAAACAGCCAGCAATCTGTAGTTTGCCCTCTCTCAATCTAGCCCAGTGGTTCCCAAACTTTTTTGGCCTACCGCCCCCTTTCCAGAAAAAAATATTACTTAGCTCCCTGGAAATTAATTTTTTTTATTTTAATAGCAATTAATAGGAACGATAAATGCCATCACCGCTTCCCTGGATCGCTACAGCACCCACCAGAGGGCGGTGGTGCCCACTTTGGGAATCACTGATATAGCCTAACTCCTTTATTTTACAGATTAGGAAACGAGCCTTAAAGAAGTGATTTGCTCAAGGTCATATGGGCAGAACAATGATTAAAACTCAAGTGCCCCAATTCTTTGTTAAATTATCTTTTTATTAATAGCTAACATTTATATATTAGCTACTATGTGCTAAGCACTCTGGTAAAACTATACAAATATTATTCATTTAATCTTCTCAATTCCTCAGGTAATTCAAGTCATTCACAATCTGCTTTCAAACTACTCTTCCTTGTACACTTACAGACATTCTTATCTAGGGATCTGTTTCCTTTCAGGCCCTTGACAGTTCAACCAAACTCCTTCTTACTGTTCCTCACCAACATTTTCTTTCATTTCTTTGCAGAGGCCAACTCCATACCTGTTGCAAACTTTCTCCTCATTTCTACCACTTAGCTCCCCTAATAATTCAAAGTGCAGCTCAAGTGCTCCTTCTTGAGACTTTTCCTGACACCCTGCTTACTAGTGTCACCCTTTCTCTCCCCATCCTCCCTAAAATTTACTTTAATGGGTACGTATTAGTGAGGGAAAACTAAGCTCCTTGAAGGCAAGGATCATTTTATTTTGTCTATAAATCGCCAGTGCCTAGTACGTAGTATGCAATTAATGAATGTTTTTGGTTGATTGATTGATCCGTCACCCCCTAAAAACATCTACCTTTGATGGTGGACACAAATAGTTCAAATCATAGAAGAGTTTTAATTTGGATTTTTCATTAATAGTTCCACTTATAGTGGAAAAGCCTGATTTGTAACTTTACCAGTGATACCATCATACAATAATGGAAAGAGCTTTAGATTGAGAATCAGGCCACTTGGATTACGGTCCTACCTTTGCCACCAACTAGCTGGGTGTCTCCATGGGCAAGTCACATATCTTAGGGGAATGTCGGTTTCCATGGATCTCTGAAAAGATTTTTAGCTTTAACATTTATTATCCTATTAATCTGTGTTCTCAAATCACTTCCAGCTCCATTCTTTGCTATATATGTTCTAAGATTCCTTCCAACTTTAAGAAATGGTGGTCCTATGACCTATAAAGAGGTTCTTATGGTACACTAGAAAGAATTTGGACTGGGACTCAGAAGACTTTGGCTCAAATCCTAACTCTCATAATTGGTAGCTATTTGACCTTGAACAAATAACCTCATCTTGCCAGACTTCATTTTCCTCATCTCTAAAATAGGGATAAAACAACCTACCTCTCAGGATATTTTGTTTTTGAGGAGAGCACTCTATAAATAGTAAAATACTACATAATTATACTTTATTATTATTATGACAACAACATTGAAAACATTCACCAGGGTCACAAAGTTGAGGCTGTTTGTGAAAGCAATTTTATACCAGTTGGGAAAATAATGTCCATTTTCTTTGAACTGTACCCTTAAAGATGAATTTATATGAAAATTACTTTATTTATAAAAGAAAGTTATGTGGGTATATTCTCTAAGTTCTTAGTCTCTGATTGTCTGGCTGTCTCCTCTCCCTCCCTCCCTCCTTCTCTCTCTCTCTTTGTCCCTTACCCCCCTTCCCCTCCCCACCCCGTCTTTCTCTCTATGTGTGTATAAATAATCATATCATATTGTACATAGTGTACATAATTATGTTGTGTCTATATATGTGTATATAATTATTTCATATATAGAGGTACACATATATGAAGTGTTGTATTCTGTAATCTGTTTTCCATATTCATATAATCTGCTTAGCTGGCAAATAAATGTATATGACTTTTCTTCTGGAAGTGGAGAGTTTTTATATGAATTTCTGAGTTAAAAGCAACAATAAACTTAGGATGCATTTTAGAAGAAAAAGCATCATAAAACTCACAGTAGAATTTAGCCTTTTTTCTAACCTTGGATCAGGATGATAACCCTTTAAATTTTCCTCCTGGTCTCATTTTACCATATCTAGCTCTTCCTTTCTTATATGAGCTAATTGGGTCTGAAATGTAAATGCATTCACTGAACTCATACTGAGAAGTCAGACTCAGGATAAGCATATACTCTGACAAATCTTTTTTCCTGGGCAGAAAAGAAAACAGTTGGCTTGTATAGTGAACCATTCTTCCTTTGCCTGACTGGAGCTAGGCACACTAAGTCATAATTAAACAAAAGATTAAAATTCCATTTGTGTACAAGATAGAATTTGACTGTTAGAATGCTGATTGATTTCCTTGGTGGAATTTGTTAAGTTAAAAGCTCCACAGACAACTAAAGAAGCTATTTTCAGGAATCAATCTAAATCTATTTTCTGTTTATTTATATATATACCTTCTATGTTTATTTTGTGTCCCCCTAACACCCCTCCACTTCACACTTGGCACCCCTGATGCTTAATCTCTACTTTTCTCTCTCTCCTTGTTCAGTTGCTATAGCAAAATGAGATCTAGGAACTAAAAAAGAAAAATTTAAAAAAAAAAAAAAAAAGGTCTTTTAGACCATCAGATTCAGAGTACCTAGGATAATAGCTTGACTTCAAGGCCATTGTCATTTCCATTATACCACCTATTCAGAAGTAGTCAAGTCTATTCTAGCCTTAACACATAGCAGCTGTGTGATCCTGGGAAAGTTATATCCTTCCTAAGCCTTAGTTTCCTCAGGTATGAAACTGAGATAAAGATTTGTGCCCTTATTTCTCAGTGTTGTTCTTAAGAAAGGGCTTTGTAACCTCTAAAGCACCATAGGGATGTGAGCTATTCATTTGAACTCTTATTAGAACTCTCTCTGTTTTCCTGCCTTCAACCTTTACAGTATTCATTCTATTAGATCCGTGAACTCATGCATGCAGATACTCCCTCCAGTGATATAAATCATAGTACATTCATACCAGCCCATCTTGCTTGACGAGGGTAGATTAGTATGGTGTCATGGTAGTGCAAAGGGCACAGAGTTTGGAAGACCTGAGTTCAAGTACTGCTTCTGTAAAATAAAATAGTTGGATTTTGCTGAATCTCTAAATTCCCTCCTAATTATAAATCTGTGATCCTGTGACTCTTGTACATCTCTTCCCTTAAAGTCACTGCAAAAGAATCTACTTAATGTGCTGAATTACTTCCTTGAGTTCTCTTGGCGTTAGAAGAATACCAATGAGGCACCTGAATTATCCATCTTTATTTCCTGCTGACACTATGACCAGCCTTCTTTTTTAAACTTACATTTCTTTTTCGAAAGGTTCTTTACCTACGGATGGACCCATGGGGCATATAAATAGATTCCAGGAGATCCGTGGATTTGAATGGTGAAAAAAAATTATGTCTTTATTTTCACTAACCTCTAAGTGAAATTTAGCATTTCCTTCAACAGTCAACAAACATTATTCTGAAAAGTTGTTGGGTTATTCCATACTGCTCAAAGGGTTCCATGACACCAAAATGGATAGGAACATTTGTTTTATGAAATCCTTAAAGCTACTTTAAAAAAAAACAAAAAACCTTACCTTCTGTCTTAGAATCAATACTGTGTACCAGTTCCAAGGCAGAAAAGCAATAAGGGTTAGGCAGTGGGAGTTTAAGGGACTTGTCCAGAGTCAACCAGCTAGGAAGTATCTGAAGCTAGATTTGAACCCAGGACCTCCCATCTTTAGGCCTGGCTCTCAATCCACTGAACTACCTAGCTGCCTCCACACAACTTCTTTATAATTTCTCGTACATAGTATTTTGCAACCTACTTACACATACCATGACCTTCTCCGTTGCCATCAGGATAACATTCAACTTCAATTCTTTGGAGACTATAGTATTCTGCTACTCATAGGCATGTAACTTCACCAGAAGAACAGTAGTGTTAAAGAGATGAATCTTTGTTTCAAGAAGATGCTTGAGATCATTAAAAGAACTTTAAAGTTTCCCATTCTTTATTCACTTGGTTTTTCCATTGTTAATCATTTTGCCAAATCATTTTGAGTAGTCATGGATTTCACTAGGAACGTTTGAAATATCCCAGGGCTCAATATGTAATGCAGGGTTGCATCAAAAGCTCTTGCTTTTGCAAACCAACTGTAGCAGCCCTGACAGTTGGAAAAGGATTAGAATGTTGAACCAGCCAGGGGGGCTGGGCTCACAGGAAACCGTTAGAGCTAGTCTATAAATATCCCTGGAGTATCAACTGAAGGGCCTTTTGCCTTTGGGGCATTTTTGGACCTTGCCTCATTTCTCTGGACTTCTCCCTGACCTCTCTATTTATATCCTGCTATTTCCCTGGATTTCCCCATTGGGCCCTGGGAGGAAGGGTGGTCTGGTGGGTGGAAATTGTGGGATTTAGCTTTTGTAGGCAGGAAGGACAATCTAAATCAAGCTTTCCCCTAATCTAGTGATCAGATAAATCCTCACTACCTCAAGGCAGTGAAACTATCCCTGACTGAGGGAACCGGCCTCTCTCAGTCTGACTCCCTCTTCTGTGACCCTTCCCCCTGTAACAGCTTTCTCCTTAGCAGCAGTTACAAAACCCTCAAACCCTTTTCCCTCAGCTTACCCCTGGCATCAATAAATCCCCTTTGATATTTACACAAAGAGCCTCTGGTGAATCATTGTACTGAATACTAGGGAAAAGGATGAAGAGGGAAGGAATAACTTTCCTTTTATTTCTTGAGGGCAAACCTAGGCATCCATCTTGGGCAGGAAGTACCCAGCTGAGACTTCCTGTAGATTTCAGTTTCACTGGCAGGGAGGAGCCTCTTGACTCCTCCCTCAAGGGACCTTAGAAAATAACAACAAAAACCCTTCAGCTAGACCCATATCATTTCTGACTGACTCTATTCTTCTTGTATCATAGAGATAGCCTGCCTGCCTGAAAGACCCAGCCTGTTTCCTCCCAGTACCCTCTGTCTCTAGCCTCTGTGATTAGTCTGTTTGAGCATCCCTTCCTATATTCCCTATTCATCCCTTACCTTTTCATAACATATCTACTTTTCCTTAACAAATAAAATTATCATAATGTCATCCACAGATAGCATCTTTTTTTGATAATTCAAATTCCAGAAAGATTATTTTTCTATATTGAATATTTTCTTTTTTTAATTACAAAGATATTTTATTTTACCAATTACATGTAATAACAAATTTCCACATAAGTTTTCTGAAGTTAAATGATCCAAATTGTCTCCTTTCCTCCCTTCCCTCCCCTTTCCCAGAGCTGGCAAGCAATTCATCTGGGTTATTCATGTATTATCATGCAAAACACATTTCCATATTTTTCTTTTTTTTTAATTTAAACATTTATTAATATTCATTTTTAACATGGTTACATGATTCATGCTCCTACTTTTCCCTTCACCCCCCGCATTCCCCCCTCCCATGGCCGATGCACATTTCCACTGGTTTTGTCATGTGTCCTTGATCAAGACCTATTTCCAAATTGTTGGTAGTTGCATTGGTGTGATAGTTTCGAGTCCACATCCTCAATCATGTCCACCCCGATCCATGCGTTCAAGCAGTTGTTTTTCTTATATGTTTCCTCTCCTGCAGTCCTTCCTCTGAATGTGGGTAGCATTCTTTACCATAAATCCCTCAAAATTGTCCTGGGTCATTGTATTGCTGCTGGTACAGAAGCCCATTACATTCGATTTTACCATAGTATATCAGTCTCTGTGTACAATGTTCTTCTGGCTCTGCTCCTTTCACTCTGCATCAGTTCCTGGAGATCTTTCCAGTTCACCTGGAACTCCTCCAGTTTATTTTTCCTTTTAGCACAATAGTATTCCATCACAAGCATATACCACAGTTTGTTCAGCCATTCCCCAATTGAAGGACATACCCTCCTTTTCCAGTTTTTTGCCACTAACAAAAAGCGCAGCTATAAATATTTTCATACAAGTCTGTTTATCTATGATCTCTTTGGGGTACAAACCCAGCAATGGTATGGCTGGATCAAAGGGCAGGCAGTCTTTTATAGCCCTTTGAGCATGATTCCAAATTGCCAGCCAGAATGGTTGGATCAGTTCACAACTCCACCAGCAATGCATCAATGTCCCGATTTTGCCACATCCCCTCCAACATTCATTACTCTCCCCTTCTTTCATTTTAGCCAATCTGCTAGGTGTGAGGTGATACCTCAGAGTTATTTTGATTTGCATTTCTCTGATTATTAGAGATTTAGAACACTTTCTCATGTGCTTATTGATACTTTTGATTTCTTTACCTGAAAATTGCCTATTCATGTCTCTTGCCCATTTATCAATTGGGGAA
>NC_058131.1:387343376-387376688 GCF_016433145.1 Gracilinanus agilis | reverse complement strand
TCTCTTAGCCAGTACCATATTGTTTTGATGACTGCTGCTTTATAGTATAGTTTAATATCTGGTACTGCTAGGCCTCCTTCCTTCACATTTTTTTTCATTATTTCCCTTGATATTCTTGATCTTTTGTTATTCCAAATGAAATTTGTTATAGTTTTTTCTAATTCAGTAAAGAAGTTTTTGGGTAGCTTGATAGGTATGGCGCTAAATAGGTAAATTAATTTGGGTAGAATTGTCATTTTTATTATGTTAGCTCGTCCTGCCCATGAGCAATCAATGGCTTTCCACCATATTGTTCTTTTTTAAAGTGAGTAATCTTAGAAAACCAAAACCCCAAAATAAAAACCCAGATAAATTAAAGTGAAAAATCTTATGCTTTGATCTGCATTCCAACTCCCAACAGTTCTTTCTCTGGAGGTGGAGAGCATTCTTTGTCGTAAGTCCCTCAGAATTGTCCTGGATCATTGTATTGATGTGAGTATCTAAGTCTATCACAGTTGATCATTTCACAGTATTGTTGTTACTGTGAATAGTCTCTTGATTCTGCTTTATTTCACTTTGCATCAGTTCAGGTAGGTCTTTCCAGAACTTTCTGAAATAATCCTGTTCATTATTTCTTACAGCACAATATATACCATCACCATCATGTACCACAACTTGTTCAGTCATTCCCCAATTGATGGTCATCCCTTCAATTTCCAGTTCTCTGCCACCACAAAAAGAGCTGTTACAAATATTTTTGTACAAACAGATCCTTCCCCCATTTTTTTTTTTATCTCTTAGAGCTAGAGACCTAGTACTGGTATTACTGGGTCAAAGGGTATGCATTGTTCTGCTAAATCAAATGAAACTTTTTGTAGTCAGTAAATTATAAACATAATAGAATCTTGTGATCTACATCTTTCTGTCAATTGTATAATGGTAAGCTATATTGTACCACAAAAACTGATTAAGAAAAACTTTGTTGAGACAACTCAGTGGATGGAGAGCCAGGTCTGGAGCCAAGAGGTCCTGGGTTCAAATTTGACCTCAGATACTTCCTAGCTATGTGACCCTGGGCAAGTCATTTAACCCCCATTGCCTAACCCTTACCACTCTTCTGACTTGGAATCAATACTCATATTGATTCTAAGATAGAAATTAAGGGTTTTAAAGAAAAAAAAAAAAAAGAAAGAAAGCCTTCTTATTCCCTGTGCCAAATAGGTGGCAAAATGGATAGAGCCCTGGCCCAGGAGTCAGGAAGACCTGAGTTCAAATCCATCCTCAGGAAATATCTGTATGACCCTGGGCAAGTCATTTAACCTCTCCATGCCTCAGTTCCCTCAACTATAAAATGGAGATAGTACACCTTTCTTCCAGGCTTGCTATCAAGATCAAATGAGATCATATTTGTAAACAATGCCTAACAAATGGTAGATATATTCTCATATACTTACCAAGGAAACCTTTGATCCACAGGTAGATTTATTCTGTGTGTGTGTGTGTGTGTGTGTGTGTATGTGTGTGTGTGTGTGTGTGTGTTTACGAAAGGAAGCTAATTGGTTGGAAGATTTTCTTCATTGCCTTAATTTATTTTTTCTCCTTCATGTAAATGCCATGAGCCTTCTTAACATGCTTAAAATAGTATCTGCTCAATTATTTCTCTCCTTTTCCTGTACTTGGTCTAACCCAGGTGCTTCCATCTCGTTGTTTTTTTAATGCCATTTCTTTTTCCTCAAGAAACACTTCTGGGATTATGATGCTAGAGGCAGCTAAATGGTTCAGTGGATAGAGCCTGAGGTCAGAAAGATCTGAATTCAAATCCATGTTCAAGATACTAGCTGTATGACCTTGGGCAAGTCACTTAATCTCTGTATTAACTTACTCATCTGAAAAATGGGGATAATAACATCTGTTGAAGGAATTTAAATTAATTTCTAACTATCTTATATAGGCTTAAATTCTGAATGATTATGGGATATACCAACTATGTTTTTCTCATGTTTGGGTTCATCTTTAAAATGCCTTTTTTTACTGAATTTTTAGTTAGAATATAACTGGAGTAAAGGGGATGGGGGACAGTGACTTTTTTTTTTAATTAGGCCTTGAAATCTAAGTAGAAATGTACTTGATGTGAGAAATCAGTTATTTTGAGAACTTTGAAGCCCTGAAAGTCCAAAGTAGAGCCAGAAGAGAAACAAAGATTGGCTGGCCCAAATGGAGGTGGAAGAAGGGGAAATGACATGGAGGTGTAATATTCCAGGGTAAGGAGTCACTGAGAGAAGTTCCAGAGTAAGATGGCAACCAAGAAGAGTAGCTGTTGTCAAAGTTCTCAAAGTCAGAAGTAGAACAATATTTGTACTACCTACCTCACAAGTTTATCATGAGAATCACATAAGAAAATATATGCGTAGTTCAGTTTGTTTTATCCATAATGCTTAGAGCTGGGCACATAATAAGTGTTAACAGTGAATGGAAAATTGGACTTGGGTTCAGTACACTTGGGCCACTTTTTTTTTTAATTTGAAAATTTTTACTTAATTTAGAATATTTTTCCATGGTTACATGATTCATGTTCTTTCCCTCCCCTCCTCCCACCCCCTTCCATAGCCAATGAGCAATTCCACTGGGTTTTATATGTTTCATTGATCAAGACCTATTTCCATATTCTTAATATTTGCATTAGGCTGATTGCTTAGAGTCTATATCCCCAACCATGTGATCAAGCAGTTGTTTTTCTTCTGTGTTTCTACTCCCACAGTCCACAGTTCTTCCTCTGAATGTGGATAGTGTTCTTTCTCATAAGTCCCTCAGAATTGTCCTGGGTCATTGCATTGTTACTAGTAGAGAAGTCTATTACATTCGATTGTGTCTCAGTGTATCTGTCTCTGTGTATAAGGTTCTCCTGGTTCTGCTTCTTTCACTCTGCATCAATTTTAGGCCACTTATTTTAACCCTGATGACCCTCAGTTTCCTCATTTCTAAAAGGTGACAACAAACAGTAGTTTGTTGTGACAAAAGTGCTTTGTAAACCTTGGAGTTCCATGACAGTGAGAAGAATTGCTGTCATCATCCTCATTTTGCAGCTCAGAGAAATTAATTGATTTATCCTATGTCGTGCAATTAAAGAGTATCAGAGACAAAACATGAATCCAGGTCTTTTGACTCCAACTTCAGTGTTCTTTTCTACTCTCCCATATTGTCCTTCACAAATAACTATGGTACTAGGAGAGAGTATAGTAAGAGTAAAGGAGTGAAGCAGTATGAATGTGATGTCAAACTTACATTAGCATTTGAAAGGCAAGTAGGCATAGTAAAAAGGATGCTCATTGTTGATCTAGAATACCTGGATTCAGATCTTGGTGCTAATATGAGTTTTGTGACTGGGAGCAAGTCCCTTCTCTCTGCTCTTCAGTTTCCTCCTTTGTAAAATTAAAGATAATAATTATTTCCTTATCCTAATTCACAAGGTGGTTTGCGTGGAAAGTGCTTTGTAAAATGTAAAAGAATACAAAAAATGTATGTGTCATAAATACACATTGAAATTCATTGATGAAAACCTGACAAACATTCCCTGAACAGAAGAGTTTCACTTTAGAAGTTGTATTGGTAGGCTCTCTTCACTCCATTTACTTCTTCCCGACTTTGGTGGCATTTTCTTTTAGGGTCAACAAAGAAAACAAAGGAAAGACACCTATTTTGAAGATGGCCAGAGGAGAAAAGACTGGCATGATATAGAAGCAATCTGGAAGGACGCTAAGAGAGTAGGTATGAACAACTATGTTTTCATTTTTCCTAGCAAAGTAAGACATTCTATATTCAATTTACTCTCAGGGTAGTAAGGAAAGAGATGAGCAGCTACATCATCCCAAAGGGAAAACAGTTACAAAACTGAAACAGAGAGCTCCCACAGTCCTGCTCATGCAAAATGATCTCTCTGTTTTTGACTCTAAAGGAGCTTTAAAAGCATTGACACATAAAGTGGTTTTGCCATATGTGATATATACCACATTGAGACTTCTGATTGGTTGATAAAATCCCTCATTGATGCAGTTTAAGGGGGTATTCTCTAACGGTATATTATTGGTATATTCTCTAATAGTATACACTCAGTATATTTTCTCATGATATATATGCTCTTTCTTCATATATTCTCTTGTGGTACACTCTTTCTTGGTATATCTTGTTGTGTATTCTTTCTTAGTTTATTCTCTTGTGGCATACTCTTGGTATATTCTCTTGGGAGCAACTTAAATGCAATATGGGTGTAATGGAAAGTTCCTAGGCTTGGAGTCAGTAAGCCAGGGTCCAATCCCACTTGGCCACTTCCTACATCTGAGCTGCAGTGTCCTCTTATGTAGGATGGCGACAATTGAACAATAGCTGATGTTTACCAGTGAGCCAGTAATTCTTATAGCCTTAAATATAGCATTGATTCCCAGTCCATCAACAACTTTTACCAGCCCATCATGCAGAGGAGCTACCCCTTCTGGAGATGTGACTTTGACCTGTTGATTCCCTCTGTAATCAGAACCCTTGGTATGGTCAAATGATTCCACTTCAGAAGTAAATGCAGTCTTATCAATAGAAATTTTCTTGCTGTCCACATCCAGAGAAAGAACTGTGGAAACAGAAATGCATTAGAAAAATATGTGATCGATCACGTAATGTGATAGGGATATGATTGGGGCTTTGATGTTAAAGGATCACTCTACTGCAGATATGAATAACACAGAAATAAGTTTTGAACAACAATATATGTGTAACTCAATGGAACTGATTGTTGGATTTGGGAGGGAGGAGGTAAGGCGTAGAGGGGGGAATCATGAATCATGTAACCTAACCATGGGAAAATATTCTAAATTTTAAAAGGGGGAAAATTTTTTCTTTGCCAATCTACCCTAGGCCTTTACAGTCTGAGACTGGCCTCAGAAACTTACCCTGTGCATTACCTCCTCCCATATATAAAAGTCCTTGAGAGCAGAAATTGTCTTACTTTTCTATTTGTATCTCCAGGGCTTAGCACAGTGCCTTGCACATAGTAAGTTGTTAATCATTATTTTGCTTTTTCTCATTCATTCACAAACCAGTGACATGTGTACTAGTACTGTAAAGTTTACAAGGTGCTTTAAATGCATGTCATTGCCACAAGAGCTCTCTGAGGCAGCTACTTTGGCAGTATCAGATCAGTACACATGAGGAAAACACCACCTTGTTCTCATACAGCAAGCAAGAGTCTAAGGTGGAATTCTAACCTAGGTCTCCTGGCTATAGAGCCCAGCTCTTTTTGATCCCATTTTGCTATCCCTTCTACATCATAAATATATTTTGAAGAAAGCTATTTGTGCATTATAAATTGCTATAGCAATTAGAGTTGCTATTGTTGTTACTTTTATGATTTAAAAAAATTTTTTGCACTTTGTCCCTAGGAAATGGAGAGCAAGGAAAGCCTTATCCCATAACAGATGCAGAACGGGTGGACCAGGCATACAGAGAAAATGGATTTAACATTTTTGTCAGTGATAAAATTGCTCTTAATCGGTCCTTACCTGATATTCGGCACCCAAAGTGAGTATACCTTCTTTGAAACTTTGATGAACATTTCTTAATCCCCATTCTTACTCTGATAACATCACTGCCTGTCAAATGAGTTCACATGATGTTCAGAACCTTTATGATCTGGCTCTACTCTCCCTTTCCAGCCTTTTCTCAGCATACTTCTCTTTACCTACTCTATACTCCAGCTACTCTGAATTATCTAGTAGTGCCTATCTATATCTTGCCTCCTCTTGTTCTTGTGCCTTTGCTCATGGCACCTTTCATGCCTAGAATGGACTCCATCTGCATCCCCATGGCCCAGGCAAGGACTGCTGAATTCCCTGTCTTGCTTCAAGACCTCTCTGGTGCTACCATCTTCTCTGATGCCTATTTCCCATCTTATCTGAAAGTGATAATATTTTGTCTGGATCTCAGTCTTTCCCTTATCATCAAATATTCTAGTTATTTGTCAATGTATCTTATCCTATCTTCCCATCCTCAGCATAATGCAAGCTTCTTTGAGAACAGGAACCATATCTTACTTCATCCTTATATCCTGGGTCTTGTTCATAGCAGCTTTTCTACACAATACATTATATCTTTTTTCAATATTAATAGGGTTGAAGCAAAGATTTCAAAGCCTTGTAGAGACTGTAGATTTAGATTTGGCCATTCAAATGATATAGTTTAAGCAATAAAAAAGAATATGAGTGGTATAGTAGAAAAAGCAGCGGATTTCCAGTGAGAAGATATAATTCAGAGTCCCAGATCTGTATTTATTAGCTACGTGACCTTGGGCAAGTCACTCAGTCTCTCTGGGCCTCTGTTTTCCTTATCTTTAAAATCCATCTGCTTCCCAGAATTCTTTGTGAAGAGGGTGCTTTTAAAACTAAATTTCTGTAGAAAGGTGAGCTGTTATTATTAATATCCTCCCAGCAGTTTTTAGCAGGTATCATCTCTGCTGCTCAGATAGTAGGCCCTGCCCAAAAGGGCAGTGCAGTCTGTGGTTCTTTTTCTCCCAACATCCCTAGAGTTCATTTGCTGATATTCCTGTGGGCAGGCACCAATATGGGACTCTCCTCCTGTTGTTGCAGGTTTCCTCCCTAATCTACCTTTCAGCAGCCATGTGGCTTAACTATTTATAACATGACTGAACTTAATGCTATAGTTATCTCTGAATGTCAGTCAGTTCACAATAGTCATTTAACATCCTTAGCCCCTTATAAATTCCATGGTCAGCTCCTTGATTTTTCCATGTCACAGTTTATTGACCCAAAAAAAGAAATTCATTTTATTTCATTTCAATACGACTTGTTACCTTTCTTCTAAATTAAATTTCACTTTTTTACTGGACGTCAGGAGACCTAGATTCTAGCCGCAGCTTGGACACTAAAGATTATTGTGCAAATCACTTACCCTTTCTGGTGCTCAGTTTTCCAAAGCTATATTTAAGTGTACGGGAGAGTTCTTAAAGTGGTATGGGAGATTTGTAGATAGAGATCGTTATGAAGAAAAAAGAGGAAAAGAAATAAGATGCACACAATATATAAAATAGCTCTTGAAATGGCATAAAACTAGAAACCAAGAGTACCCATTAACTGGAGAATGTTTGGAAAAACTATGATATATAAATGTAATAAAATGCTATTATGCCATAAGAAATGATGAAAGGGACAGTTTCAGAGAAACTTGAAAAGACTCATATGAACTAATGTGAAGTGAGCAAAAAGAGAACAATTTCAACAATAACAACATTATAAATAGCTTTGAAAGACTTAAGAACTGTGATCATTGTAATGACCAACCACAATTCTGCATGCTGCTTACCTCTTGACTATAAAATGAGACATATTTTTGGAGATAGCCATTTTAGGAATTTATTTTACTTGATTGCCCATTTTCGTTATGAGGATTTCAGGTTTTTTCCTTTTTTTGTAATTAGCTGGGGGTAGGTAGGGTTGGGAGGAAGAAAAAATGGATTTATATTAATTGAAAAAAAATTTTTCAAGATGGATTGCTGGTGGTAGTGAGAAGATCAGGGAATGATTTATAAAAGAAAAGGTGAATTTGAGTCTTAAATGAAGGAAAAGATTTCAAAGAGTACAAATGGGGAAGCAAACAGAAATCCATTGCAAGGATAGGAGGTAGCAGGTATAAAGAAAGGCATGTATGTGGAAGAAGACCTAACAACAATAGGGAACTGTGAGTCACCCATGATGGCTAATACATTGAAAGCTTAAAGACCAGTAAGAGATAGAGCCAGAAAGGTGGGAAGACATCAACTTATGGAAGGTCCTAAATAGCAGATTAAGGACTTTAGACTTTCATGGACAATGAGGTGTCACTGAAGGTTTCAGAGTAGGAAGAATAAAATAATCAGAGAGCACATTGGGAAGATTATGCTGGTAGCATTTGGAAGGCAGTCAGAACCACAAGTTATTTCTGAGTTCTTCCTGGACAGTTATGGCATGGTAGAATTTTGTCCTATGATTCAAACACTGTTTATAGGTGCTAGAGAGAACATGACCCCCAATCATTTGAACTGGCCCAAACTTAACTTATGATAGTTTTCCTTTCCAGGAAGCTCAGCTGTGCTATAACTAAGACATTCATCTGGTGACCCAGGGGCAGGTGGAGGGGGGTTATCAGAAGAGGACCAGCTCATCAATGAGGCTCTCTTCCAACATGGTGGGAAAGGGAAAAGGCAGGTTTTGTTAATGCCAGCTGGCCAGCTTCGCCATGCAGTGCAAAACCCAGATAGCTCCCAGAAGCTTTAAGTCATTAGGTCCAACCTGTTTCAATTCCATTTTCAGAGGAAGTTGTATTTACTGAGGCAGTTTCTGGGGAACAAGAGGCAGCTGTTAAAAACAAACAGCCCCCTCAATCTAGTATCTGACACATGGCTGCCAGAATTCAGTGTGTAACTGAGTAATGATGACAGTTTCACTAAAGACATTGTCTAAGCTAAAAGGAAATTGGACTTGTTCTTCTTATACCCTAATTTGCCCATGAGTTTCCACTGTCACCCTGAAATAAAACTTCCCACTGTGGGGAGGAGAAGCTCTTCAAAACATTTGTTGACTTTCTTCTAAAGAGCTTGGTTTCAGACTCAAATAGGTGACTTGGGTGATTCAAAAAGATGGACCTCAGCATAGAAAAAGAGGACTTTTGGGCCATGAGAACACTGCACATTTAAAAAAATATGTATATGGTTGTCTTTTGCTTTTACATCCCCTTCATTTTCAAGTAGATCCTTCTCTTCTTCACTCTCTTATCTAGCAAGCCATCTTTTCCAACAAAGATTTTTTTAAAGAGAAAAAAAAATGCAATTCAGCACCTTAATCAACAAGAATTTAAGTGAATCCTGTGTAGCAGGCTCCATCTAAGGTCTGATGATACAAAGATAGTCTTTCTAATGGAGGAAACAACATGTACTTGGATAAGTATATGCAAAATATATATAGAACTAATACAATAGAATTTGATCAAGAACTATACCATTAGCTGAATTTTGTAGTTTTGAGAGGCAGGTTAGGAGCAGGGGTCAGGAAAGGTTTCATGTAGAATGTGATACTTAAGCTGGGTCTTGAAGGAATAGTTGAAGAAAAAGAGGGATTATATTCCAGGCATGAGGAACAGCCAGTCCAAAGGTGTGGAGATGGGAGATGGAGTGTTATGTGTGTAGAACAGTGAGTAAGGCCAGTATGGCCAGATGGAATGTTATGAGAAGAATATAATCAGCCTGGCAGGGTAAGTGTGGAAAAGGGGCAAGGACATTGACAGGGAGAGGGCAAGGATGACACATAATCAGACTTGTACTTTAGGAAAATCAACAGAGTTTGGCTTTGTACACAATATTCCATACCTACAGGCTCTCACTTCGGCAAAGCAAGAAGATAAGTATATTTTCTCACCTCTTCAGGGGTTAAACTTTTTGCTCATTATAATCCCATAGTGGAGAGCACTGCAGTTTCTTCTTAAGATACTGACTGAAGGAAGGAAATGAGCCTTTATTTAAAGTACCTACTATGTGTTGGGCATTGTGCTAAGCACTTTGCAAAAATTACCTAAAGTTGATCCCAACAACCCTGGGAGATAGCTGCTTATATCATCCTCATTTTACAGTCTAGGAAACTGAAGCACAGTTAGTAATGGTCCACAGTGGAATTTAAACTTGTCTTCCTAACTCCAGGCCCAGCGCTCCACCACTGTGCCACCCAGCTGCCTTGTTATCAGAAATGAAGTACCAAGATGAAGTAGCAGAATGGTCAATGGTGGAGAAGAGAACACTGGCACTATCAGGGACCTTAAACCACTGAGTCTTTTCATCATAGAATTTAGAACTGAAAGGGGAAGAGAATTTAGGGATTATCTGGTCCAGTCCCTTCATTTTACAGATAAGAACATTAAGGCTGAAAGGTTTTAAAAAATCATACAAGAAAAAATATCAGTCTACCATATTAAAATCAAAGGGTATATTATCAGTACCACTTAAACTCTCCCTTTTCCACCTGGGTTCACCTCCTACTTCTTTACCCTCATTATAAACTGGTGGACTGCCTTATTAGACAGACTATTTTCTTCCTCTCGCTTTATCTACCTTACTGTAATTACTTCTTTCATCTTTATGTGATTCTGTGGAGTAGTGTGTGTGTGTGTATGTGTGTGTGCGCGTGTGTGTGTGTATAGCTTCCAAATTGACTAATTTTGAGGCTTACATATAGTAAAATAAATAATACTGTTAATCTCTACTAAAAATTGTTAATAAAATACTTTTCAAGTCCATTATCTCATTAGATCTGCAAAGTAGAGTTCTCAGATTTACATAGTAAGATAACATCTGGGTTACATAATTTTTAGTTTTTGTATTCCCAAGCAATTAGTATAGTTCCTTGTATATATTAAGATTCTTAATAAAGAATAACTGAATTCAACTGAAACCCAATTCTTGTTCCAAGTCCATTCACTATGCTTTAAGTCATTGATGGTAAACCTATGGCATAGATGCCAAAGACGGAATGCAGAGCTCTCTCCCTGTGGGCACATGACTGCCCTCCCCCACCCTTGCCAGAATTTGTTACTAGAAAGGCAGAGGAACTCAGGTGGAGCTGCTCCCTCTCCAGAGCACCTGATGACATTTTTTCACATCCCCTACCCCTCTGCCCAGCAGCCAATGGGAATACAGTGCAATGGGGTAAGAAAGACAGCTCATAGGCAGCAGAACTGGAGGAAAACAGAGTGCTTGGGCTAGGGCCACTGGCCCCTACACTCCCCCTCTCTACACTGCTGAGGACATTTCTCACTTTACCGCCCCTACACCCAGCAACCCAAAAAGAGTGCTTCCTCCTTCCCCTGTGTGGGGTAAGGGTGAGGGAGGGGCATGGCTCTTGATCTTGGGGGGGGGGGGGTGGAGAGGAGCCTGGCACTTCATCTCTAAAAGGTTCACCATCACTGCCTTAAGTTAGTATCCCTTTCCTAAAGAAGCTGACATAAAATAGTAACTAACATTAAATGGACATAACTGGTCAAGTACTAAAGCAACTACACATTTGTAATTGGAGGGAGTCAATGGTTTAAGTTCATTTTGGAACTCCCAAATGATCCAAATACTTTAACCTGTCAAAATCCTATTACCTGAGGACTTACTGAGTTTACAGCCCACAGAGAAACAAGAACTTGGTGGTTGACAGCCAATTATTAACATTGTGTGTGATTGTTTTTCTCTTTTGTTTTAACCCAGTTCCTTCTGACAGCTGAAAGAGAAGAGTGTAAGGGAAGATTTTGTTTGAAAAGCTATTATTACCATTGGTTTAGCATTACTCAGTTCTTTAACTCTGTTCTCTCCTATGTAGTTTTCTTGTATTATAACAGCATAAAAGGACTTTCCCTGATTTGAATGTATGTCCAGGATACATGAGTCTGGTATTTGCCAAATTAGTGACCATGTTTTTGTGCAACTGATAGTGAGGGAGAATGAATCCCAGAAAAATGAAAATTATTTGCCTAAAGACTCAGCAAGTTAATATCAGCCCTCAGAGTAGAACTCAGGTCTTCTGATCCCTAGTCTAATTTTCTTTCTACTGCAAACCATAAATCCTCATATAATCTCAGAGTCAAAAGGGATCATATTTCCCTAGCACTAAGACATTCAACAACAGGTTAAGATGAGAATATTTTCTTTCTCGGGCATTAAATCACAGACTATTTGAACTTCAAGGACATCCATGATTTGGTTTAACCTCCTCATCTTAACATTTGAGGAGACTGATGTTCACAGAGATAAAGTTAACTTGCTCAGTTATGCAACTAATTGATAAAAAGAATATCTGAACTTTTGTTTTTATACTATTTCATATGACTGTCTATCTGAGAAGGCAGGATCCCCTCCCAATTTCTCCTCTCTCCAATCCATGCTCCATATAACTTGAAGATTGCTATCCTAAAACTCAGGTCTAGACATGTCATCCCCCTGTTTAAATACCTATTGCCTCTTGGATAAAATACAGACCCATTTGGTTTGGTTTAGTTTTTTAATTTAATTTTTTTCAGTTAGCAAAAATTTGTTTTCTCTCTCCAAGGGTACCTCCTAAGGGTAGGAGGGAAAACCATTGTAACAAATATGCATAATCAAGCAAAACAAATTCTGCATTGGTCTTTTCCAAAAACCTTGTGTCTCATTCTGCACCCTGAGGCTATTACCCCTCTCTCAGGAGATGGGTAACATATTTCATTATGGGTCTTCTGAAATTGTGGTTAGTCATTCTGTAGATCATAATTTTTGTCTTTCTGTTTGTCTTATAATATTGTTGTTATTGTATGAATTGCTCTCCTGGTTCTTCTCACTTCACTTTGCTTAAGTTCTTAAAAACTTTCCCATATTTCTCTGAAACTGCCCCTTCATTTTTATGATGCAAAATTTCCCATTACATTCATATACCATGATTTGTTCAGCCATTACCCAATTGATAGTCTCCCCTTTAGTTTCACAATTCTTGCCACCACAAAAAAAAAAAGCCCCTATCAATATTTTTATATATCTGATTCCTTTTCTTCATCCTCTGATCTCTCTGTGTATAGATCTAGGAATGGTAGCCTTGGGTTAAAGGTTATACAGAGTTTACTAGCTTTGGGGGTGTAGTTCCAAATTGATTTCCATAGTGCTTCAACTATACAGCAACCTCTGTTTGGAATTTAAAACCCTTCACAGTTTGTCTTTAGCCTGTCATTACATACTGATTATCTATGACTACTACACACACATTTGACACTCTTTTTTCTCTTGTGTATTGTCCAATCTCCTGCCTCCACACCTTTGTGCAAACTGTTCCCATGTGCCTCTAAAGTTCTCCATCCTTGATTTTGCCCTTCAAAATACCTAGTATCTTTCAAAATTCAATTCAAATGCCACCTCTTTAAAATGGCATTTCCTGATACACTTACTTGTTATATATGTATTATACAGAGGCAGCATACCAGAGTTCATGGAGATCTGGCCTTGAAGTCAGGAAGACCTGAATTTTAGTTCTGCTTCTGACTTGCATAAGTTGTGTGACCTGGGCAAGTCACTTAATGTCAAAGTGCTCTAAGCCGGTGCCAACCTGCATTGGTAGAAGGAAGTTTCTTCTTTCTTATTCCCTTATTCATAGGAATAGAGGCCAGAACCAGCTTAACTAGAACCAATTGTTAAAGTTTCATTGTGACTATTTATACCTCATAAATTGGCAATTCTTAATGACCAGGGAATGGACTGATAGCTGAGTTATACATGTGTATTTACACATACATATGTATATATGTATGTGTGTATATAATATATTTTTAAATACACAGAAAGAGATGTATATTCATGAGATGGAAAAGAGGATAAGTTCAGGACCTTGTTCCATACTGTGCCCCTTGTCTGAATTTGAAGTCATCTTTAATTCTCCAGTTGAATTAAATAAGCAGTTTATTTAGTCTGCTGTTGCACTGTCTACTTCCCTTAACACATTATTTGATTTGTGTATCTGTTAGTGGACTGTGAAAGCCAGCTGTGTGTGGTAAGCACAGTAGCACTCTGCTGTGTAATTGCTATATTGGATTTTACTGTGTGGCCTTCAGGCAATTTATTTATTACAACTCTTCTTGCTTCAATAAAGCCTCCTCAGAAATTGGATAGAAAGCAAGATCTTTGAGGATGGCTAGTTGTCTAGAGTATTTCTTGGCTGAAAACCCAACCAAGTTAAAGGAGTAGACATTTTGTAAGAGTTGCTTTCATTTATTCACTAAGTCAGACTTAATGGAGCTGGAAAAGGGCCCAGGGAAGGGTAACTAAACTGATTCTAAAAATGCTTCTTACTCCAATCCTTTAATAGTTATATGTGGGCGGGTACTCCTTCCACCAGTGCAGACTCAGAGCTGTCCACACATTATCCTGGATGATATATATTTGTGTTCTTCCATGAATCCTTTTTAGAGAATCTGTCCAATGTGCTGAAAATTTTTCTCTAGTTCTTTCCAAATCTTGGCTAGACATTTATTGGATGGAGGTCACCCTAGATTCTCAAATCTTCAGTAGAACATAGTGGCAGGCTTTATTATGCTGAAAGAGGCTTCTGCTTTCCAAGTCCTCAGCCCTAGCCAGAAATGGACAGATGCATCCCAAGGAATCTAGACACTGGATGATAAATTATTTTACCTGGAAACAAAGAAAAATAAAAAATAGCCCTCAGTCCTATAGGAATTCTTCACTTTTTAGTGGAAGCCCACTTTTGCTTCTAGAATGATGGAGACAGAGTTGGAGGAAAAGTAGGCAAAAAGTCGTAGGAATCACTTGGCTTTTAGACTATTGATGTTATTTTAGTCTTTAATGTTGTAAATGGTAACCCCAAAACAGCCCTCCTAAATTGAGTTCATCATCACTTGAAAGAATTATACCTAACTATATGGGGAAAAGCAAATAGATGAAGGTCTATTGACCAGAACATGATATTAACTTGGATAGTCCATGGAGTTAACCAGTCTAGTACATATAGCATCAACAGACATTTTGAATGGATGATAATCAGGGCCCAGAACTGAAAAAGAAAAGTCAACTGGATTGCCTTTGGGGGATTGCATAATGCTCCTAGAGACTCCAAGCTTTTCCTCATCTAAAACATCAGTATTCTTCTGGGCTGCTCCAAGGCTGTATATCATTAAAAACTGCAGTCACTAAAAAATTAAGTTGCCTCAGGAACAGCTAGATGCCATAGTGGATAGAGTACCAGGCCTGGAGCCAGAAGGGCCTGCATTCAAATTCAAACTTCCTAACTGTGTGACCCTGGGCAATCACTTAACCCCAATTACCTGGCTCTTACAACATTCATCTGGATTAGAATCCATACTTAGTATCAATTCTAAGATAGAAGGTAAGTATTTAAAAAAAAAAAAAGATGAACTGTTGCCTCTTGCCCAAGGACACTCAGGATGCATGGTAAGAATAAGTAAACCACAACATTATCCACAAAGAAATGCAGTGGAGAAAGTGGCATATAGATTGTCATTGTCCCAGGCACATGTAAGGGAGAAGTGATGGACAGGTCTGTGTGCTCTACCACTTTCCAAGTTCTAGACAAATATTCTTGGCATATCACATGGGAAAAGGAACAGATGAGAGTACCACACTAATGGGCTTCCAGATGCATGAAAGTAGAATGGGGGCAATAATGTTTATCCCACCTACTTCACAAGGCACTAGTGGAAAAAAATACCCCATAAAACATTTAAGAACTATACACATGTGAGTTCATATTCCAGGTCAGACATTCTATGAGCATATGTCATTGAATTGCCTCATATGCCAACATTCAATTAAATGACTCCCTAACAATTGCTGATTTCATATGTTCTGAGATCCCTTCCAGATCTGACATTCTGTGTTTTATATTCCAAAATTCTAAATTCTAATGTTCTATTTTTAGTTTAGTTCCAGTAAAATGGTAATGCACTTGAGAACAGAAAATATTTATTTTTTGTCTTTTCTGTCCCCAGCAGTTAGCATAGAACCTGGCACATAGACATTCAATAAATATTTGTTGAACTGAAATTAAATAACCATTGTTTATTGAGGGTGTATCATTTGCCTGGCATTGAACCCATAGACTATGATGGAATTTTCCCAGAAGCAGCTCCAAATTCCACACTGAGGGATTAGCAAAGAACAATGCATTAGAGTGGACAGAGTTTTGGACTGGGAATCAGGAGAGCAAAGTACCCATTATAACAATTTATTTCTGGTTTCACAGAAAAAGGAGACAGAACATCCTTAAGGGACTCTCCCTAATTATAATTTATTGATAAAAAAAAGTAAAGGATATGTGTCCATCTGCTTTATATCCATGTGGGTCCCTACCTTGTGTTTCTATTCCGATATATGCAGGAGCACATGTGAACCAGCTTTACCAAGGCTTTAGAGTGATCCCACATGGCTTATTCCCTCCAAATTCAGTTTACAACCACACCAATGTAGAATAAGAAGATTTTTATTTACCTAAGAATATATCAGTCAGAAATAAACCAGGTACAAATGCATTCTCAGGTAGAGGTGGAGTCAAGATGGCAGTATAGTAGCATAATGTGAAAGGTAGGCAATGAGAGGGAATTTCCACGTTGTGAGGGGGCAAAATGGCACAAGGAAAAGCACAGGTAACCCCTGGAGGCTCCAGGCCCTGGCAGTGAGATTTGAGGCTTAGAGGCACTGGACTCACTTGGCAGCAGCTGCTGCAGTAAGGCAGCATGGCAGTGAAGATAGTCTCAGGGCAAAACACTGAGAAGCAGCTACACAACCAACACAAAAAAACCACCACAGACCTACCCCTGGAAATCCCAAGCCCTGGAGGTAAGGGTCAGAGCTCTATAGTACTGGGCTCATTCCTGGGGCCCCTGACAGGGAAGTAAAAATAGCCCCATGGCATAGCCCTGCTAGCCAAAAGCTAAGATAGAAATGACTAGCAACTTGCTAGTCCTCAAGCGGGAAAATGAGTAAACAGCAGGAAAAAAAAACAAACTTGACCATGGAAAATTTCTACAGAGAAAAAGAGCAAAAAACAGAAGCATCAGGAGAGGGTGAGAAACAAGTAAATACATACAAACTATCCCAAAAAATGGAAACTGGTCACAAGCTCTGGAGGAATTCAAAAAGGAGTTCAAGAACCTAGTAAGACAGAAGAAAAATGGGAAGAAAAGTGAGACAAAGAAATAAAAGTAATGCAAAAAGAAAATAACAGCTGAAAAGGCAAAATTGGCCAATTGGAAAGAGAAACACAGAAATCAAATGGAGTAATAAGCAGATTAAAAATCAGAATTGACTTTCTAGAAGAACAGGCAAAGAAGTTCAGTGACAAAAAGAGTGCCATGAAAGGCAGAATAGACCAAATCAAAAAGGAGAATCAAAAGATTATGGATGAAAATCAATCTTTAAAGACTAGAATTGGGCAAGTAGAAGCTAATGATTTCACGAGACATCAAGAAATAATAAAACAAAACCAAAAGAATGAAAAAATAGACAAAAATATGAAATTTCTCATTGCAAAAACAAGTAACCTGGAAAATAGATCTAGGAGAAGACAATTTGAGAATTATTGGACTACCTGAAAGTCATGACCAAAAAACGCCTAGATGTCATATTACAAGAAATTATTCAAGAAAACTGCCCTAATATTCTTGAACAAAGAAGCAAAATAGATATTGAAAGAATCCACAGATCACCCCCTGAATTAAATACCCAATTGACAAATCCCAGGAATATTACAGCCAATGAGAAAATACTTCAAGCAGCTAGAAAGAAACAATTCAGATATCATGGAACCCCAATAAGGATTACACAGGATCTGGCAGCTTCTACACTGAAGGCCCGCAAGGCTTGGAATATGATATTCTGGAAAGCAAGAGAACTGGATTTACAACCAAGATCATCTATCCATCAAAACCGACTATATATTTTCAGGGTAAATTATGGGCATTTAACAAAATAGAAGATTTATAAGCATTCCTGAAGAAAAGACTAGAATTAAACAGAAAATTTGATATTCAAATACAAAATTCAAGAGAACCATAAAAAGGTAAATAAGAAAGAGAAAAAATTTAAGGGTGTCATTAAGGCTAAATTGATTATATTTCAATATGGAAAAATATCTGTAACTCTTAAAAATTGTTTTCATTATCATAATTGATAGAAGAAATATATATATAGGCAGGGGGTATGGTACTAAGCTATCTAGGATTAAAAAAATTTTAGGGAAAAAAGAGGATGGCTCTAAGAGAAATATGAAAGAAGTAAGATGGAGTAAATTATGCCACATAATGAGATGCATGGGGGAGGTGGAGGGAATAGTATTACAAGAAGGGGAGGATGAGTGTGGTGGCAGGTAGTACCTAAACCTTACTCTCATTGGATCTGATTCAGAGAGGGAAAAACAGACAAATGCATTCTCAGAGTGGTTAAGTTTTTTTGTTTTGTTTTGTTTTATCTTTAATAACTGCATTCTAGCATTTTTGTCAATATGCCTCCCTCCCTTTTGCAAATGGTTAAAGCCTAACTAGATTGCTTCACTGACCCCCCTAACCTGCTATGCAACCTCAAACAAGTCATTCCCCTTCTCTGGGCTTAAATTATTTTCTATAAAATGAGGGGATTGGATTTGGTTATGGATTCCTAAACTGGGGTCTGAACTTGATTTATATTTTTTTTAATAACTGTGTTTTTTAGTCATTTTTCAGTTGTGTCCAACTCTTCATGACCCCATTCAGAGTTTTCTTGGTAGATGCTGAAGTGGTTTGACATTTTCTTCTTCAGCTCATATTATATAGATAAGGATTTTTGAGACAAATAAGGTTAAGTGACTCCCCCAGCTAGTAAGTATTTGAAGCCAGATTTAAACTCAGAAAGATGAGTCTTCTTAAGCTTAGGCCCTATACTCTGTCCATTGCATCACCTAGCTGCTTCTTGATAACTATATCGCAGTATAATTGACTTCCTTTGCAATACTGTGTATTTTATTTTATATATTTTGTAAATGTTCTAGGAAGAGGTCTATAAGCATTATCAAATTGTCAGAGGAGTCAGTGACAAAAATACAATGTCTCATCGGACTAGATAATCTCCAATGTCCTTTATAGCCTTAATATTCTATGATATCCTGTAAGAGACATAGAGCTGAGGGACTGCAGATCTTTGAAAACTAACCTGGATCCAAAGAAAGATTTTTTTTCCTTCTGAGAGCCTAGCTTGGTATTTCTTAGACCTAATCATTTTCTGCATTGCTGTGTCACTCAGCAGCTGAGCTAGTTCTCCTTCCACCCATCCCCAAGCTTAGAGTTGTTAAAAATTGTAATCATTTATATCATTCTCTGTTTACAGTTGCAAAGGGTTTTGTATCTGATGCCTAATTTAGTTCTCACAACAGCCCTGTGCAGTCATTTTTACAAATGTTATTATGCCCATTTTACATTTGAGCCTGCTGGTGATGAGCTCTTCCTAAAGCAGACACAATCTGTTGCCAGGACTGTACTCAAAGCCTTTGCAGCTTGACAGAACAAGTCTTAGTTTGTGCTCCTCGGCCTAGCCCAAGGTCATCACCATACCATAGTGAGACATTAGAGGAAGACTGTCTTTTTATTAGATGGCTTTTGTTTTATTCACTTCCATTTCTAAATATGCACCCCTCCCCAGTGATCCATTCCTTGTAAAAAGGAAAAGAAGAAAAGAAATTCAGTAAAGACCGACAACCAAGTTAGACATTATGACATTATTATATTCTGCACCTATTGTCCTCTTTCCCCCTCTACAAGGAAGAGAGGGAAAGAATTTTCTTATCTCTTGTAGAGTAGGATTTTATGGATGTTCATTCAAAGTATCATGGCCACTTGGTGATGAATTCAAGAAAAGTAAATTATGGCCCCTTGTTTCTGTGAAGAGCCCCTTCTGTAACTCAGGGACACCATAGCAGAAAAGGGGTTCAAGGATGCTAAGCTGTGCATGCCTTTTAGATGATTCAGAAATATTACCTTAACTATTAGTATTCTAAATATAAGATCCATATCTAATGACCAATAAGCTGACATACTCCTGGAAGAACTGAATCATTATAGATTTGACATTCTCATAATTAAAACCAAAAGACAAAAAAGATGTAGCTAAATTGAAGGATGGTTCACAGGCTCTTCTTGGAGAGACACACTTTAAATATATATAAAATACCTAAAATCTCCCTCTTACAAAAGGAGTCAGAGGATTCCAGTTTATCATGCATCCAAAGGCAACAAGAAACATAATCACTGTCATGCTTATATTAAATAGTTATAAAAATTCCTCCATGAAAATAATTATATCTTATATGTGTTGTAGAGGATTAAGAGGTAGAAAATTTCTTCAAAGACTCAATTGAAAAATTTCAAATTAACTTAACTTACTTTGATTAGAGAATAAATGACTTAGTGGACAGGAAGCCATCTTGCTTTGGAATCAGAGAGCATTGGGTTCAAGTTCTGCTTCTGACATACTTTGTGAGTGTCTCAGGCAAATCATTAACCTTCTCAGTGTCATAGGCATTGAGACTCTTGAGTTTTAAATGAGTTATTATTATGCACTGGTAGATGTTTTCCCCATTAGGAGTTTCCTGTGCCACTGAAATCACAGGTCTTGCTTTTTAAAAATGTTCTGATACTCATTAACTTCAATATAAAACTGCTTCAGAGATAAGAACAATAAAAATGTTGGAAAATATGATTCAACAATAAATGATAAAGAAGGTTATCAACCTTGAAAAAAACAGAACCACTAAAGTAGTTAGAAAGGACACGTCTTTAATCAGGAAAAGAGACAATGCTCAGATCAGCTACTACACAGAGTCAAGCACTAGATACTACAAAAAGCCAAAGCTCTGGGACTCTGGGAACAATGTCTCCAGGAAAAAGGCCCTCCAAAGAATATTTTCCCATGAGCTGAAGAACTTGGGGGTCTTATATACACTTTTGGAGAATATAGGAAAGGAAGGTTCAATTGATTAGCTTTACAGTGGACACAAAGGAAGGAGGAGTCCAGCCTGGGAGGCTATTGCTTTACAGTAGATACAAGGAAAGGATGATTCCAACCAAGGGCTGGACTACCTGGGAGAGGTCTCTGATATAGTTGGAGAAACTTCTAAGACAAAAGGGCACTTACTTGATTATATCGACTAATTCTATCTAAGCTGAGATCATTGGGTATTTTGAGGTTTATTATTCAATCTAAGACAAAGTAAGTCTGGGACTTCCCTTAAGGCAAATTCCCAAGGGATTGGGGCAAACTTGGGGGTTCCATAAACAAAGTTGACAAGGTCAAAGACTATAAAATACCCAGAAGCTTCTATTCCTTAGGAATGATTTCTTCACAAGAAGAATCAAAAGTGCCTGGTCCATAGTAATAATACTTAATAAATGTTTAATCTAAGAAAGCCCTGGACATAGCACACAGTAACATCACAGAAAATGAAACTAATTATGTTTTAGTGGGCAGGAGTCATTTATAATATGGAAACCTTTACTGATCAGATTTCTAAGCACAACCAGCCTACCAGCTTGTTGAAGCAAACATCCATATTAATAAGAACTAGAATGAATAAAAACAAGAAAAATTATAATGAGCTGTTGATGGTGACAAATTTGAAATGGTTAGAGAAAAAGACCAACACCAATGATAGCAATTTCATATTTAAACAGCATATGCCAGTTGATATAACGAGGAGACTATGAAAGAGGGTAAAAATTGCCTTAGCCAATACTTGACTTATTTGCCAACTGGTATGTTACCATTGTTGTCAAAGCTGACATTAATTTAGAATCTAGACTCATTTGTAAAACTTTTCAGAGGATATTGGAAGATTATGAACAATACCACTTCATAAAACAGCAGGAGCTTTGGACAGAAAAATCAGTTTAAAGAGTTTGGCAAGGGACCCAACTAAACAAAGCCATCTGAGGGCATTTAAGAATGAAACTAGAAATATAGACAGAAGATAAAAGATCTGGAAAGATTTTTTTATAACAAACTCTTTTCATCATCAAGGGCAATGTAAAGACTTTTGAACTTTAACATTCCCAAGCATGCTTACAGAGGAAGTAGGAATGACTCCAAAAAGAACAAATGCTGGGAAAGCAGCTGCACTAGACCCTATAAGAGTTCAGTGCTGGAGTTGACACCATTTTGAAGGCAGTTAGGTATTGATTTTCAAGGTATCTCAAGGAAGAGAACCTACTAAAGATGTGAAAAAATATATTGCACCTTATTGTTCACAAAAGAAGGTGACTAAGAGAATATCAATAACTGTTTGTCCATATACCTACTTTTCTGGCTATGTAAAATGTTAACAAAAATAATCTGTACATGTATCAAGGTCATCTTTGATGAGAGAATAAAACGGGCTTTTGTATGAAATATTCCATGGCAGGCCACATCTTTACCTATCACACAATTGACTGAAAGGTAGAAAGAATTCAAGATCTCATTATAATTATTGTTTGTTGACTATAAAAAAAACTGAGGTAGGTGAGCAAAATGCTGCCTTAAAGACTCTTTAAATAAGTATATCCATATAAATATCAAAATTTACTAGGTATCTTGAAAGATATAACAACAAATAGAAACTTGTTCAATCTCTGTCCAGTTACTCATATGAATGTATCAAGGCATAAAATAAGGAGGCATATGGTTACCAGAGAATTTGTTACTGTCATGTAGAAAATCTAGAAGAGTCCAAGTCAAACATGGATTTCCTTTTAATGGTGAGATCCTCCAGATTGGCCCAACTATCCACACAGGAAGAATTGAGTAGCTGAACAGTGGTTACTGTCCAGATTAATATGCAGTTGAATAGATAACCTGGAGATCTCATCCATTGGTATGATTATTTTGAAAAACATTTCAAATGGATAGTTAGTCCCAGATTAGAACAGAAGGAAGGGAGCAAGTTGAATTTCTTCTCTTTGGAAAATTACCAAGTTCTTTTAATGACCCCCAAGTTCTTTCTGAAAGAAAAGCCCATCTTTTTAACACCAATATTTGTCCATCGTTGTATGTCTTGCAAGTCATGGAACACTATAATCTCTGAAGAACTGAAGTTCACACAAAGAACATCAGAGAGGTGAAAGGTGAGCACTAGCATAGTAACAAGAAAGGAAGCAAGGGAATTTTAAAGGGTATGATCTAAGGAATGTGAGAAAAGCATAGGTTGTACACATGAAGAGAAGAAGGAATAATCACAGAAAGCCATCACGCTTCATTATAAACTTATTAAGTTCAAGGAAGACTTCCAATAATTAAGCAGACCCCTCATTGGGGCTCTTGGGTGTTCAGGTATGAGAAATACAAAGGAGTCACACAGGTAATAAATAAATAAGCCAGAGATCCAGAAGTAGGACTCAGACCTCAACTATGCTACTTTTCTCATTTTTACAGAGTGTTGGTCTTTTAAATGCATCCATTTTTTCAAATGATCCAAAAAACAACTCTCAGAGAAATTGCAAGAATTGTCTATATTCTATTGGGAAGTCTTTCAATAGGACCAAAATAACCCTCTCAGCAAAACTTTTGTAAGGCACTTTTAGTGTCTCTTGCTTTAAAGTGATATATGTTTAAAGTTAGTCTCTTTTGTACCCTTGCAGTAGCTCCAGGGCTAAGGAGACTATTTCCAGAAGATTGACTCCTGCTTTTTGTTCTTTGAAGTCTGCAGTGTTCAGAATATGTTTCCTAAATTAGGATTGGCATTGCCATCAAACAGACACTTTCTTGTCTGAGCACTAATGGGAGTAGGGTAAAGGAATAGAAGTTAGAAATATTACCAGACTGAATGCTCGTATGTTATTTGTCCTCACTCCCACCAGCTCTACTATAGCAAAGATATAACTTTTGCACTTATTGAAAGGCTAAAAAGTTAGCTAGTTCTGGAAGGGATTATAGAACACAGAATGTCATAACCAGAAAAGAGACTTTAGAATGCTGAGTTTAGTTCAGCACTCATTAAAAAGCCACTGCCAGATCCAAGGCATTGTGCTTAGTTCTAGGATACAAAAACAAAAAATCAGGGTTTCTGCTCTCATTTCTACTTAATTGATGCATTATATACAGTTAGGTGAATACAAAGTAATTTTTTAAATCATTTCAGTAACAACTCTAAAGGCAGAAAAGTGGTAAAGGCTAGACAACTGGAATTAAGTGACTTGCCCAGGGTCACACAGCTAGGAAGTATCTGAGGTCAGATTTGAACTTAAGTCCTCCTAAATCCAGGCCTGGTTCTCTATTCCCTAAACCATGAAGCTACCCCTAGAAGACAATTTAAGGAGGGAGGAGGGAATCAGGGAAAGCTTCATGGAGGGGTAATGCCTAAACTAAGCTTTTCAGGAAGGCACAAGCTCTAAAAGGCAGAAATGAGAGTCCAAATTCTAGACATCAGGGTAATTAGGTTGTGCAAAGATGTAGGGAATAGAATCTCAGGGGTAGAGAACAGCTATAGGTCTAGTTTGGCTGAAATGCAAAGTACATGAAAGAGATTAATGAAGTAAATCGTGCGGAGTGAGTTATGGCCGGATAGTGAAAGATATTAAATGCTAGGTTGAAGACATTACATTTTTTTCCCTAGAGGCAGTAGAAAGTCTTTGAAGATGTTTGAGCAGAAGAGTGACATAGTATGACTTGATTCTTGAGAATATAATTTTGGCCACTGTGTGAAAGATAGAGAGCAGGGATAGCTAGAAAAGATAGATGAGGTGGGAAGTGGGGAGACCAAATTGAAGAGGGTATTATAATAGTCTAACAAATGATAAGGGTCTGTGTTCTGTAAGTGAAGAAAAGGAAGCTGATAAAGAAAGGCCATGGAAGAAAAATTGATAGCATTTGACAACAGATTTTTTATTATTTTTTAAACATTTATTAATATTCATTTTTAACATGGTTACATGATTCATGCTCCTACTTTCCCCTTCACCCCCCGCACTCCCTCCACCCATGGCTGATGCACATTTCCCCTGGTTTTAACATGTGTCATTGAACAGGACCTATTTCCATATTGTTGATAGTTGCATCGGTGTGGTAGTTTCGAGTCCACATCCTCAATCATGTCCACCTCAACCCATGTGTTCAAGCAGTTTTTCTTCTATGTTTCCTCTCCTGCAATTCTTCCTCTGAATGTGGGTAGCGTTCTTTACCATAAATCCCTCAGAATTGTCCTGGGTCATTGCATTGCTGCTGGTACAGAAGTCCATTACATTCGATTTTACCATAGTATATCAGTCTCTGTATACAGTGTTCTTCTGGCTCTGCTCCTTTCACTCTGCATCAATTCCTGGAGGTCTTTCCAGTTCACATGGAATTCCTCTAGTTTATTTTTCCTTTTAGCACAATAGTATTCCATCACCCGCATATACCACAATTTGTTCAGCCATTCCCCAATTGAAGGACATACCCTCCTTTTCCATTTTGTTGCCACCACAAAAAGCGCCGCTATAAATATTTTCGTACAAGTCTGTTTATCTATGATCTCTTTGGGGTACAAACCCAACAATTGTATGGCTGGATCAAGGGAATGCCAAGAATAATTTTACAGTTACAAACTTCTGTGGCTAGGACAATTGCAATTGTTTGAAATAATAAAGTTTGAAGGAGGGTAAATTTAGGAAATATATGACAAGTTTGGATTTGGACATGTGGAATTGAAGATGCCAGTGGGAATCCAGGTGGAGACGTCCAGATACTTTTGGTGATGTATGGAACTAGACTTCAGGAGAAAGATAAGAGCTTGGCATATTGATTTGAGAATCATCTGCATATAAAATGATAATTGAATCCATAGAAGCTGATGGCATCACTTAAGAGAGGCAGTCAGTCAGTCAGTACACACTTACTAAGCACTGTGGATACAAAGAAAAGCAAGAGATGTAATAATGATATATTTTGAGAGGTGTTTAGTTGGTAAAGGGATGACAGACTTGGATGTGTGTGTCTGTCTGGAGCTCTCTCCCTATATATCACTATTACTGGGATAAGAGGGAAATTCTCTGTAAAAGATGGATTACCAGAGACTGGGCAAGCAATGGTAGCTTGAGAGGGGTCTTTACTTGTGGGTAATGTTGGTGGGATGCCAGGCTTGGTAAGCCCAGATCCCCTGTAAGCAAAAGCCGACCCCCCCCCCCGGGTTAAAACATCACAGCAGGGGGTCTTGATCAGATGGCATGAGCTGCTATTGAGGAGTCTCTGATCACTAATCCCCAAAAGGTCCTTCTTCCTGGCCATTCAAATGGTCAAACCAGAAATTCATCTTCCCTCCCCTATTTCTTACCCTAATCTAAAATCTATACTATTAGAATATAACAGGGTCTTTGATGTAAGGCAAGTAAGGGTTGAGAGTCTTCAGACTCAAAGGTTGTCTGAGGCCTAATGAGACCTGAATATCTCTCTCTCTCTCTCTCTCTCTCTCTCTCTCTCTCTCTCTCTCTCTCTCTCTCACTAACTCACTCTCACTCTGTTTTTTAAAAATATCTTATTTTTTTGAAAAATTTTCCATGGTTACATGATTCATATTTTTACTTTCCTCTCCAACCCCCCTTACTCCTCCCCCCATAGCCAACTCGCATTTCCACTGATTTTAACATGTGTCATCAATCAAGACCTATTTCCATATTATTGATAGTTGCATTGGTTGTGGTCATTAAGAGTCTATATCCCCAATCATGTCCGCATCAACTCATGTGTTCAAACAGTTGTTTTTCTTCTGTTTCCACTCCTGTAGTTCTTCCTCTGTATGTGGGTAGCGTTCTTCTGAATCTCTTTCAGGCTAATGGTTGAGGCTGTCAGGAAACACCAGGCTTTTGGGGTATAGATGTCCAGAGAAAACCCTTTGGGCTGGCTCTTGATCAGTCCTGGGTGGACAAGCCTTCGTCCTTTCTCCCTGACATCCCAGATCCAAAAGCCCCCTTAGTTCAGGTTCTCTTTCCCAAGTCTGTGCCACTCAAGTCAGCTTCTCAACATTCCAAAGGTTCCATTCACCCCAGTCTTCTGTTTTCTTGTTGTGTGACTTTCCAAAAGTCACTATGTAAAAATACTTACCTAATATTATTATTATTTTCTATTCCTAAATAATGTCCCACCCCCAAAATAGTAAATTTCCCTAACTTTCCCTCCTATGCTGATTTATAAGCTATCCAATTTATTTTAAGAGAGTTTCAGGAAAGTTTGGGTAGAGGATGAGTTTTCTGGGTTTGTAACAATGTTGCAAAAGTAAAACAATTTTCAACACAATGCTTTGTTAAGAACAATGCCTAGTTCTCAAATCTGAACTAATATGACAGTTTTCCTACTCTAGGCTATTTCTAAGCCATTATCCTAACTACCTATTTTCCTAATACAATTGTTATCTTATTGCTACCATGAATCTGTTTTCAACTATCTACTTTAATATTCTTACCTACCTACCTAAATACAATTCTCTATCTTATGCTTATGCTTTTCTCTGCACTAATTAAAGCTTGTGATCTGAATTTTCCCTAAATCCCTATCTGTGCTGTCCCTGTTTCTATTCTAGTTATATGCTATATGTTTAATTATGATACTCTATGTACAAGGTTATGATACATTATTTCCAACCCTATAGCTACTTTTGTTAACCTATGTTACATGTATTTATAAATTTACAAACATTTATGTACATGTGTTACATTTTATAAATAGACCTGGAATTTTGACGTTTAGTCAGATAAGAAAATCTGCTGATCTTCCTAGTTGGCTAAGATCTTTATGGGATTTAGTAATTGTTTACATATATACACATTCTGCAATTCTACAACTTAATACACTCATTTATTTACACAAGGTCCTTGCTATACATCAGTTTTGTGCTATGTTTGTGTTCTTGTATGTTGTGATGGATGTATATACTTACCCAATGTTCAAAAAAACTCATTCCCTACCCAAACTTTCCTGAAACTCTCTTAGAATAAATTAGATAGCTTAGAAATTAGCATAGAAAGGAAAGTTAGGGAAATTCATTATTTTGGGGGTGGGACATTAGTTAGGAATAGAAAATAATAATAATAATGTTACATAAGTATTTTTACATAGTGACTTTTGGAAAGTCACACAACAAGAAAACTGGGAATTGTAAGAGCAGACTGGGGTGAGTGGAACCTTTGGAATGTTGAGAAGCTGACTTGAGTGACACAGACCAACAGCTGAGCTGGAGCAAAGCATCTTCGGAAAGAGAACCTGAACTAAGGGGGCTTTTGGATCTGGGATGTCAGGGAGAGAGGACGAAGGCTTGTCTGCCCAGGACTGATAGAGAGCCAGCCCAAAAGGTTTTCTTTGGACATCTATACCCCCAAAGCCTGGTGTTTCCTGACAGCCTCAGCCATTAGCCTGAAAGAGATTCAGGTCTCATTAGGCCTGAAGGGGTCAGCAGACTCAGACATCCTTTGAGTCTGAAGACTCTCAACCCTTATCTGCCTTATATCAAAGACCCTATTATATTCTAATAGTATAGATTTTAGTTTAGGGTAAGAAATAGGGGAGGGAAGGTGAATTTCTGGTTTGACCATTTGACTGGCCAGGAAGAAGGACCTTTTGGGAATTAGTGATCAGGGACTCCTCAATACCTCTACCCTCTACCTACCTTCAGCTACCTTAATCATTATTACAATAAACTTGATTCGCAGTCAGATAAAAGGAGACTTTATTCAGGGGGACACTGAGGGAACAAGGGGTCTAAGAGGCTAGCAGCTCATGCCATCTGATCAAGACCCCCTGCTGTGATGTTTTAACCCGGGGGGGGGGGTCGGCTTTTGCTTACAGGGGATCTGGGCTTACCAAGCCTGGCATCCCACCAACATCACCCACAAGTAAAGACCCCTCTCAAGCTACCATTGCTTGCCCAGTCTCTGGTAATCCATCTTTTACAGAGAATTTCCCTCTTCATCCCAGTAATAGTGATATATAGGGAGAGAGCTCCAGACAGACACACACATCCAAGTCTGTCATCCCTTTACCAACTAAACACCTCTCAAAATATATCATTATTGCAGAGAGTATAAAGAGAGAAAAGAATAGGAATAAAATAGAGCCTTGAATGACAGCTATTCTTAAAAGGCTGGAAATAGAGCATGATCTAGAAAAGGAAACTGAGAAATGATCAAACAGAAGAAGTATAATGAAAAACATAGGTGAAGAAATGCATCCAGGAAGAAGAGTGGGGTCAAAACTTGCAAAATGGAATGAAATGGAATTAAAAAACATTTAAGTGCTTTATTATGTGCCAAGCACTGTGTGAAGTAGTAAAGCTACAAACAGAAAATTGAGATTCCCTGTTCTAAATGAGCCCATGTTCTAATTGAGGGAGAGAATAGGAAGGAAATAGGAGACAGACATTTTTTTATGTACCAAGTACTTTACAGATATCTCATTTGATCTTCACAGCAACTCTGGGAGGTAAGTGCTAGTGTTATCCCCTTTTTACAGTTGCAGAAACTAAAGCAAACAAAAATTAAAAGACTTGTGCAGGGTCACAAAATGAATAAGAGTTTGATACCAGATTTTAACACGTTTTTCTGTTTCCAGGTCCAGCAATGTATAAACTGAGTCACCTTCATGTTTAGTTCTTGATATATGGGTAATGAGTATTGAGAAAAAGATTTCATAATTAATGGAGAGATGGAGGAGGGAGAGAAGAGAGGAAAGAAAGGAGGGAGGGAGAGAGAGAAATTGAGATTCCTTTAAACCTACTCTTAGTATGAGATGAACTAAGTAAGGAGACTAGGTATCCAGTCTTACCTAGGAGACAATGACTGGTGTCAGTAGGAGACAGTAACTGATGAGGCTGTACTTAAAATAGCTTGGGTATGTGTGGGGCTGAAAATGATGTTAAGTAGAGAATGAGGAAAGTAAGAATAGGAATTAAAAATGGGGTGGGGTGGGGGGAATACATAGTAGAACTCTAAGACCTACCCTGTTTCCTGTCTGGTATTTATTCCTGGTTTTGAAGAAGAGGAATGTTATCACTACTTGTCATGCAGAGGTGACTCCTTATGCTCCACCTTGCATCTGGAAGGTCCAGAAGATGTGGGTTAGAGTCCTAGTTCTGCCATTTATTAGATGTATGACTTTGGATAAGTTACTTAACTTCTTAAAGCCTCAGTTTCATCTATTAAAATGAGAATAACACTTGTATCACATACAGCATAAGGTGTTTTGTGAAGATCAAATGAGATCACGGATATTAAGTGCTTTTGAAACCCCAGGCATTATTATTTTCATTTAGAAAGTATATTGGGAGTGACAAATCTTATTTCAGAGATCATTTACTAATTTGGAAGATCTTATGCTCTGTTCTGGGAAAAATAAAGAAAAATCAGATATCTCTTCCCCTTAGGAAATTTACAATCTAGTGGATCTAATGTCAGATCAGTCATTTAGCATTTTTTGAGCTTTATCTTTATTCTTTCCCCGCTTTTCCTCCCTTCCATGTAGTTGCAACAGCAAACTGTACTTAGAGAAGCTCCCTGACACCAGCATCATCATCCCATTCCACAATGAAGGTTGGTCCTCTCTCCTGCGAACAGTCCATAGTGTATTGAACCGTTCTCCACCAGAGCTAGTGGCTGAGATTGTGTTGGTGGATGACTTCAGTGACCGAGGTAGGCCATTACCTATCTTCCTTTCTTTGCACATAAAACAGACTTTTTGGTCATTAGTAAATTAGTAAGTGGTGATTAGATTTGGATGAATGAAAAGTGATTTGCTTGTAGAAATAGTCAATAGTTAATAAACATTTATTAAGCATCTACTATATTCCAAACACTGTGCTAAGTGTGGGGATATAAAGATAGGTATAAGGCAACTCCTGCCCTCAAGGAGCTCTCAGGCTAATGGGGAAAGACAGTACACAGAAAGCTAAAAAAATGTGATGGGTGGTGGGAGAGGGTCTCAGAGGATGGCTACCTACTGCAGGAGCATGATGAAGTCTTACAGCCACAACGGGAAATGATCTGAGATGTGTTTCAGAGTTGATTCTGTTTTGCAGAATGAAAAGTTTCTGGAGATCATGAAAATCTAGGTCAGCTGAGTGGGAAACGAAGAGGTGAATTCCTTGAATGCCCTCCTTAAATGGTAGAGGATTAGGGAAGAGCTCCCATATATCTAACTCTCCACCCTCTACAACCAGAAGGAGGGAGGGACCCCAGACACAGCGAGTGCAGTGGAGGTGTCAGTTTCATTGTTGATTTCACCTTGCAGAATAATAAGTTTCTGGAAGTCATAAAATCCAGAAGGTCAGCAAGGTGAGAAAAGTGGTAAATTCCCTTGTAACACATCTTACTGTTCCTACTTCCCTCTGCTATATGCCAGGGGCCTGGCAGAACATGCATATGTGTTTATAGGTATATACATATATCATATATTTATACATGCATGTATATGTTACATATGTACATGCATATAAAAGTTATAGATTTTAGAGAATCTGGTCTAAAATGACTCCACCATGAAGTAGAATCTTAATAGTAGGTTCTAAATTAGCCAAAAGTTTCAAGAGGACTGAACCTTCTCATTGAATTTGGAGTCATGAGATCTGAGTTTAAAACCAGATCTTCTATTTATAATCTGTATAACCTTAGGCAAGTCATTTAACTTCTCTGGGCCTCAGTTTCCTCATTTGTAAAATGAGGAGATTGACCTAGATAGCATCTGAAGTCTCTTCTAGTGCTAGATTCATGATCCTATGATCTGCCATTACATCTTTTATTTGTGTAAACAATTCCTTCTATTCTTATTGTAAAGTTTCTAAGAAATGATAAATGATAGTTTTAAGTGGCCTCTTAGAGTAAGGAAGGACTTGCACTAATAGCAGAACACAAAAGCACAGATAATGAAGCACCATTTTTTATTTAAACTTTCTTAACAAAAACTCTTCCCACTTCTACACTCTCTTCACAATCTTTCCCTTACCTTCATTCCCCCAACTCTTTTACCATTTCCTTCTATTTTTCCATCTCTTTCTTTCCTTATTCCTCAATCTCTCTTTCCCTTTCTTTTCCCTCCCAGCATTTTGTTCTCCTCATCCCCACTTTCTGTAGTCCTCTATTCTATGTAAAACCTCTAATGTAATATCTTAGAGGTGAAAAGAACCTCAGAGAGAATTTAGTTTAGACTACTCATTTTATAAATAAGGAATTTGAGATTGAGGGGGATAAAAATCTTTTTCCAAGATCACAGTGAAGTTCAGTTAGTGTTCTTTACCATAAATCCCTCAGAATTGTCCTGGGTCATTGCATTGTTGCTGGTACAGAAGTCCATTGCATTCAATTTTACCATAGTATATCAGTCTCTGTGTACAGTGTTCTTCTGGCTCTGCTCCTTTCACTCTGCATCAGTTCCTGGAGGTCTTTCCAGTTCACCTGGAACTCCTCCGGTTTATTATTCCTTTTAGCACGATAGTATTCCATCACCCGCATATACCACAGTTTGTTCAGCCATTCCCCAATTGAAGGACATACCCTCATTTTCCAGTTTTTTGCAACCACAAAAAGCGCAGCTATAAATATTTTCGTACAAGTCTATTTATTTATGATCTCTTTGGGGTACAAACCCAACAATGGTATGGCTGGATCAAAGGGCAGGCATTCTTTTATAGCCCTTTGAGCATGATTCCAAATTGCCAGCCAGAATGGTTGGATCAGTTCACAACTCCACCAGCAATACATTAATGTCCCAATTTTGCCACATCCCCTCCAGCATTCATTACTCTCCCCTTCTTTCATTTTAACCAATCTGCTAGGTGTGAGGTGATACCTTAGAGTTGTTTTGATTTGCATTTCTCTAATTATTAGAGATTTAGAACACTTTCTCATGTGCTTATTGATACTTTTGATTTCTTTACCTGAAAATTGCCTATTCATGTCTCTTGCCCATTTATCAATTGGGGAATGGCTTGATTCTTTTATACAATTGATTTAACTCCTTGTATATTTGAGTAATTAGACCCCTGTCAGAGTTTTTCATTATAAAGATTTTTTCCCAATTTGTTGTTTCCCTTCTGATTTTGACTACATTGTTTTTGTTTGTACAAAAGCTTTTTAGTTTAATATAATCAAAACCATTTAATTTACATTTTGTAATTTTCTCTAACTCTTGCTTGGTTTTAAAGTCTTTCCTTTCCCAGAGATCTGACAAGTATATTATTCTGTGTTCACTTAACTTATTTATAGTTTCCCTCTTTATATTCAAGTCATTCACCCATTCTGAATTTATCTTGGTGTGTAGGGTGTGAGATGTTGATCTAAACCTAATCTCTCCCAAATTGTTTTCCAAATTTCCCAGCAGTTTTTGTCAAATAGTGGATTCATGTCCCAAAAGTTGGGCTCTTTGGGTTTATCGTACACTGTCTTGCTGATGTCATTTACTCCAAGTCTATTCCACTGGTCCTCCTCTCTGTCTCTTAGTCAGTACCATATTGTTTTGATGACTGCTGCTTTATAGTATAGTTTAATATCTGGTACTGCTAGGCCCCCTTCCTTCACATTTTTTTTCATTATTTCCCTTGATATTCTTGATCTTTTGTTATTCCAAATGAAATTTGTTATAGTTTTTTCTAATTCAGTAAAGAAGTTTTTTGGTAGTTTGATAGGTATGGCGCTAAATAGGTAAATTAGTTTGGGTAGAATGGTCATTTTTATTATGTTAGCTCATCCTACCCATGAGCAATCAATGGCTTTCCAATTGTTTAGATCCAGTTTTATTTGTTTGGAAAGTGTTTTGTAGTTGTTTTC
>NC_058131.1:387250907-387338395 GCF_016433145.1 Gracilinanus agilis | reverse complement strand
AATTTCTTTTTCTGATATGGGATTATTGAGGTATTCTATTTCTTCTGCTGTTAATCTAGGCAGTTTATATTTTTGTAAATATTCATCCATATCTCTTAGATTGCTATATTTATTGCCATATAATTGGGCAAAATAGTTTTTAATGATTGCCTTAATTTCCCCTTCATTAGAGGTGAGGTCTCCCTTTTCATCTTAGATACTGTCAATTTGGTTCTCTTCTTTCCTTTTTTTTTATTAGATTGACCAGTACTTTGTCTATTTTATGTTTTTTCAAAATACTAGCTTATAGTCTTATTTATTAATTCAATAGTTCTTTTACTTTCAATTTTATTAATTTCTTCCTTGATTTTTAGTATTTCTAATTTAGTTTTCATCTGGGGATTTTTAATTTGCTCACTTTCTAATTTTTTGAGTTGCATGCCCAATTCATTAATCTCTGCCCTCCTTAATTTGTTAATATATGCACTCAAGGATATAAATTTCCCCCTGAGTACTGCCTTGGCCGCCATCCCACAGAGTTTGGTAGGATGTCTCATCATTGTCATTCTCTTCAATGAAATTGTTGATTGTTTCTATGATTTCTTCTTTGACTAATTGGTTTTGGAGAATCGTATCATTTAATTTCCAATTGGTTTTTGATTTGCCTGTCCAGGTGCCCTTACTAATTATTATTTTTATTGCATTATGATCTGAGAAGGTTACATTTATTATTTCTGCTCTTTTGCATTTGTTTGCAATGATTTTATGCCCTATAACATGGTCAATCTTTGTGAATGTACCATGTGCAGCTGAAAAGAAGGTGTATTCCTTTTTGTCCCTATTTATTTTTCTCCACATATCAATTAAATCTAATTTTTCTAGGACTTCATTCACCTCTCTTACCTCTTTCTTATTTATTTTTTGGTTTGATTTATCTAGATCTGAAAGAGGAATATTTAGATCTCCCACTATTATGGTTTTACTATCTATTTCCTTCTTGAGCTCTGCCAGTTTCTCCTTTATGAATTTGGATGCTATGCCACTTGGTGCATACATATTGAACAGTGTTATTTCCTCATTGTTTATACTGCCTTTAATAAGGATGTAATCACCTTCCCTGTCTTTTTTAATCATATCTATTTTTTTTAATTTTTTTTTAACCCTTAACTTCTGTGTATTGACTTATAGGTGGAAGAGTGGTAAGGGTAGGCAATGGGGGTCAAGTGACTTGCCCAGGGTCACACAGCTGGGAAGTGTCTGAGGCTGGATTTGAACCTAGGACCTCCCATCTCTAGGCCTGGCTCTCAATCCACTGAGCTTCCCAGCTGCCCAATCATATCTATTTTTACTTTGGCTTTGTCAGAAATCATAATAGCCACTCCTGCCGCCTTTTTCTCATTTGACGCCCAAAAAATTTTGCTCAAGCCCTGAACCTTAAACTTGTGTATGTCCACCCACCTCATATGTGTTAGCTTTCAGGTTTTAATCTCATCTCTGCCTCTTCACTTCCTCTGTCTCCTTGGGTTTCAATTTCTTCTTTTGTAAAACAAGGAGAGATGGATTAGGTGATCTCTGAAGCCCCTTCCATCTCTGTATCTTTTAATTCAGTGAACAGACTATATTAGAACTTACATTAAGACAGAGACAGTATCTCCTTTATCTTTTATATCTCACCCAAGCTGAGCACTGGGCCTTTCATATGGTAGAAACTTAATAAACATCTCTCAGAATGAACTTCTTGCCAAGCTTCAGTGTTACAAATTGAATTTATCATCCCTCCCCCAGAACCTGTTCCTTTCAATTAATTTAAGTCGTTCTCTCAGTCAGCCAGGCTCAAAACCTCATTAACACCTTTGACTTCTTTTTTCTCCCTATCTCCTACATTTAAGAAGTTGCCAAATTCTTGTTGATTCTAGTTCTGAGATAGAATTCTCTCAGATCACTGTCTTGATTTGGATCTTACACAGTAAACAGTAAAAAGCTGCTAAAGATTTTTGATCAAAGTATATATATAACATGATCAGATCTATTCACCATAAAGATCTAGCAGTGATATAAATGGATTGGAGATAAAGAGAATGTAGAGACAGGAGGGGCCTGTTAGAAGGCCCTTTGGAGGGAGTATTAGAGTGCTAACAATGAAAAAAAGAAACTGGATGAATTCAAGAGGAAATGAGAAAATAAAATGACCTGATCTCATCTTTTTAAATGAATGATTATAAGAGGTGAGGGAGAAGGAAGAGTCAAAGTGGGTAAATATTAGTAACATAGACCAAAATAGTGAAATATGAAATAACAGGTTTAGAGGAAAAGGAAAAAAAAGGTTAGTTTTAGAGATATTGTATCTGAATTGCTTGTGAGATATCCATTTAGATGTAATCCTGGCAGTTGGAAGTGCAGATCAGGACTCAAGATAGAGAGTTGGGAGTCATCTCAATAGAGGTGGTAATTGAAAAATGAAATCTCACTCAAACTTTAAAAGGAAGAAATTTAAAGAATGAAAAACTTTCTACTTAGGATTTAACTACCTCAGATAGGACTAGAAATCCTACCTAGTTCAACCACTCATTACATTTTGATAGAATATTAAAATACTTTTCTGAGAAGTAGACCTAAAAGTAAGCAAATATAGTATCCGTGTATTCAGTAAACCCAAGGACATATCTATGGAAGAAGGACTTGATTTATCAAGAACTGGTGATAAAATTGGCTTAGATCATATACCACATAACATGATGAACTCTAAATGATTAAGAAATCTAAATGTAAGCTATAAAATCATTAGAAGATTAGAAAAGAGTCCTCTATAGATCTGTGATTGAAAGAATTCATACCCAAACAAGGGAGAGACAAATCACAGAAGTCAAAATAGTCAACTGACTATATAAAAATGTTACACAAACAAAATTAGTACAACTAAAATAAGAAAACAAACTGTTCAGTAGGCAAAAAAGTTCACCTAATATTTCATATAAATATATCTAATATATCCAAGATGTATAGGGTATTGATACAAATGCCCAACCACCAATTGATAAATGATTAATGGTTGTGAATTACTATTTTAAAACATTTCAGACTCTCAATAGTCATATAAAGATTGTGCCCCAAATCATTAATTAAAGAAATACAGATTAAAACAACTCTGAAGTTTCACCTCATACCCATAAAAATTGACAAAAATAATAAAAGACAGAAATAACCCCTGTTGGAAAAGTTATTGGTAGAGTTGCAAATTGGTCCAATAGTTCTGGGAGCTCACAGTTCTACCCTCTGAACCAGTAAAGTTTCCCAGCTGGTTGTCAATGACCAAGTCTGATTACAGCCTATATTCAGACATGACTATGAGGAAACTTGTCTTATTTGACTATGCAGAAGTTTTCTTTTTCTTTCATTCTCACGGGTATTAGGGAAATGAGATAGGAGGGAGAAAAGGCAGATTTTTACTGGTTGAAAAAATTGATAATTTTTTCAAATTGCATTGCAAAGAAAGCAATCAGGAGAAAAGTGCACAGTAACTACAGTAAGTGTGCAAAAACACTAAAATTCAGCTAAGCATATTAAAGGCGTGATTAATCTTGTTTCTAAAAGACATAGTGTGAGTTATAGCTCCCTCCTCTTGATGGAGAGGTGGGGAACAATGAGTACTGAATATTGCATGCATTGCCAAGTATGTTCGCTGTGGCTGGATTTGCTCAACTTTTTTTTCCCTTCAAGATGAAGGAAACTTATTGGGGGAGTAAGAGTGCTCAAAAAAAGAGATGGGCAGACTTCCCCTGTTCTCAGTGTGCCTGTCTGTCTTGTTACCACAGGAGCCTTATAAATCAAGACTAATAGAAAGTTACAAAAAATAAAATAAAAGCAGCCAAACATGGTATTTCTGTTGGGAGAAAACAAGTAATCATCTTAATTGGAGCTTACTTTGAGACAATTAACATTGCCATCTGAGGTGGTGTTGATTCCTTTTTTTGCCATTAAGGACCACAATGATCACCATTTTCCTAACCACCATTTTCAGTGAGAAACTTCCATTTACCCCAAAAGCAAATTTTGCACATATAATAATGAAGTATCTTAGCTGGAAGAGCCCTCAGTGCATGGGCTGTCTGGGTTGGAGTCTGTTTCATTTCTGGAGTTTTTTGATTCAGTCAGGTAATACAGGATGTGGGCTTTGGCCAAATTAATCCCCAGACCAAAATAACACCTGATTTTATGACTGCCCAAACACAGGTGGTATTGGTAATCCCAGTTTAACTAAGATTAAATAGTGAAGTCACTGAGTTTGAGTTTTAGCTCCCCCTATTTCTGGTCTTTTTTAATCCCTTTTCAGCACCAACTACTAACACTAAATACTTGTGCTCTAATTCTAAAAGAAAATAATTTGATTTGATCAACTAAGTCACATATACAATAGAAAGAAGCTGGACTCTGGGAGTCTGAAGACTGTGTACTAGTTTCTAGTACCAGTTCTGCCTCACCCTCACTGTTACAGTGCCTTGCGTATAGTAGCATTTTGATAATCACTTTTTTAAAAAATACATATTTATTCATTAATCTTACATGATCATAGATCTTTCATAATTGCTATTGAATATCTCCTCTCCTTGGCTGTGTCTAGTTAGCATGAAATGCTAATTATTCTAAAGGCCTTGAACTTGAAAGGGTTCCAGTAGTTAAATTCTGATCCTTGGCCACTAATTACACCCTGAGCCTATGCTGGTCTCTTGTCTGCATCTCATCAGAACATCTCAGTATATCATCATGCATTTAAAAAGAAAAGAACTAGGGGCAGCTGGGTAGCTCAGTGGATTGAGAGCCAGGCCTAGAGACAGGAGGTCCTAGGTTCAAATCCAGCCTCAGACACTTCCCAGCTGTGTGACCCTGGGCAAGTCACTTGACCCCCATTGCCTACCCTTACCACTTTTCCACCTATAAGTCAGGACACAGAAGTTAAGGGTTTAAAATAAAAAATAAATAAAAAAAGAACTAGATTCGAAATCAAAAGATCTGGATTTAACTTACAGGTCATTGAGTCAATGAATACTTCCTGCAGTAATACAGTTGCAATCCTTTCACATTTTATCCTGTACAATCACAACTCTTGTCCAGGTCTTCCCAAAAATCCTCCACAAGGAGGCCTCCCAGCAGACTGGAATCCTTTCTCTAGAGTTCTTAACTTTGCATAGATACTAATGGAACATTCTTGCTGTACACCAGTGAAACTTTATTCTTACTCAGGCTGCCTCCTTTTCTTGTTCAGTCATACAAATCTGATGACATCCCCTCCTCATTTCTGTTACATTACAAGCTATCCACGCACACCATTCTCTCCATTGCTTTTGGGTGACATGAAATTTTAATTCTTCTTTGACCGCGATGTTCAGTTCCTTACAGCCATAGAACATCTATGAAAGAATAGTTATATTGCCTCCCTCATCTTGGTAGAGTGGTGGTAAAATATGGTTGCAGAGCCTAAAGTGTAAATGTTCAGGTGTTATTGGTATACTTCCTTATTACATGAGAGAGTGCTACTGGTGAAAAGGTGTTACAGAGAAATGACAGTAAAAAAAATAAAACACATCTCAAAACTTTTATTAAAAAGAATATTGAGGGCGGCTGGGTAGCTCAGTGGATTGAGAGTCAGGCCTAAAGACGGGAGGTCCTAGATGTGGCCTCAGACACTTCCCAGCTGTGTGACCCTGGGCAAGTCACTTGACTCCCATTGCCTAGCCCTTACCACTCTTCTGCCTTGGAACCAATACCAATACTAGGTATTGGTTCCAAGGCAGAAGGTAAGGGCTCAAACGAACGAACGAACGAACGAATGAATGAATGAATAAATGGGATTTTTAAGGGAAAAAGAAAATTAAGATTTAAAAAGATGGATTTTTGTTTCAAAGAGAAACTAAGCTTTTAATCAAAAAGTAATGGTCAGTTTCCCAAAAGTAATCTTGACTATTTTCTTCCTGTTAATTCTGGGCCCAGGTCATTATACATCCACAGTACCTGTCCAAGATAAATATTATACCCTCATGGACAAGTTCCACAAGTTATACATTCAAATGCATGTCATGGTCTGGACCTTTGCCATTCTTCATCCATTTGGTTTTTCCTTCATGGATGATTAAACCGAACTCCTTTGAGTAATTCTTGTTCTCCTTTAAGAGGCTCTACAGTATTGAGCACAGTTACTTCCAAAAGCAAATGTTGGATCTTTGGTGCCCATAGCATCTCCTGGGATTCTCTATTCCAGTCAGACTCAGCTCTATACATCCTCCAATGAAAGATGCAAATACCATTGGTAGGCATAGAAAATAAGTTTTGTTTTATATCTCCTATGTATTAATCATTAAAGAGTCATCAAATGAAATTACCTCTCATTATATCTTCCTGTATTATTTAGTATTATCTCATATTAATTTGACACACTTGGGCAGGGAGGAGCCATTAAGTCTGAATTTTGTTAGACTGAATAATACTCTTTATGTAGAATATGAAGGTTGGAAAAATGTTTTACATGTAAATATCTTTTGACTTTTCCAACAACAACCTTGAAAGGTAGGTAATGCAGTTTTCCTTATTCCTATTTTACATGTGAGTACATTGAGACATAGATCAAGTAACTTGTTCATGGTGACACAACTAATAAGTGTTAGAGAAGAGATTTGAGTCTAGATTTCTCCTCTGTTCAAGTCTGCTATTCTTTTCCCTCTATCTCACTGCCTCTCTCATACTCATTTTGTGGCCTTGGATAAATACTCTTCCCTCTCATGGCTTCAATTTCTTCATCTGTAAAATCTGTTTTTGCCTACCTCCCAGCTTAAGGATTAAATGTAGTCATAAATTTAAAAATGTTTTACAGTCAGTAAGTGTTATACAAGCAATGCTTTGAATGAGTACTGAATAACTGGTATTCTAGCATGTTGGTGGGATAACAAAACATTTCAATTTTATTTTTCTTTCTTTCACTGCATTTGTGTTTTCTAGCTAATATAGCATCAGCATCTAAAATTTTAAAGGCACCAATTCAAACGATTTACTGATACTTCTCCTTTTGAAATGGTTATTGATTCCAATTGATATAAGGAAGAACACTTTGAAATGTATTCTCTCTACATTCTGGGTTCTTTGAAGATAGGAATTTAACTTTTTTTCACAGTTTCCTACAATCTTAGATTTCTAACAAATGTCAAAGTGTTTGGCAAATGCGCCATTAAGAAATACATGCATTAGTACTGTACCTGTTTTACAGACTGAGACCCTAGGCATGTTTTAATGCCTTTTCTGAAGTTAGGCAATTTAAGACTTTGAGGCATTCCTCCCACTCACCTGTCCTTACTCATAGAGCCATAAATATATTTTGTTTCCCCTTAAAAAGCTTAGAACAGGGGCAGCTGGGTAGCTCAGTGGATTGAGAGCCAGGCCTAGAGATGGGAGGTCCTAGGTTCAAATCCGGCCTCAGACACTTCCCAGCTGTGTGACCCTGGGCAAGTCACTTGACCCCCATTGCCTACCCTTACCAATCTTCCACCTATAAAGTCAATACACAGAAGTTAAGGGTTTAAAATAAAAAAAAAAAAAAGCAAAAAAAAAAAAAAAAAGCTTAGAACAATGTTGGGCCTTACTAGGTACTCAATGAGTAGTTATTAAGTTGATTAAAATTTTGTTCCCTATTCATTTATAACAGACAGAAAGATCACAGAGTGACTCTATTCAACAAACTCTCTGAAAATTGGAATAAAACAAATAAGAAGTTAATGAGAAAACAAGAAATACTGAAAACAGATTCAAAAGACTGAAAAATAGAGTAATATGTATTGCATCTCTTCTCTTAAAAACTGAAAACAACTCTAGAAGAAAAAATCTAAAAACCATTGGATTACTTGAAATCCATGACTTTAACAAAAGAGTGTAGGTACTATATTCTAGGAAATCTTGAATGAAAATTGCCCAGATCTGTTAGAACCAGCAGGCAAAGTCAGAACATAAAAAATATACTGGTTACTTCCTGAAAGAAGTCTCCAAATAAAAACTCCCAGAAAGTGTAATAGCCAGAATCCAGAACTTCTAAGTCAAAGAAAGGAAGGAAAGAAAAATGTATTAAGCCACTAACCTACTATGTGTCAGGCACCATATTAAGTCCTTTACAAATATCTCATTTGATCCTTACAACAACCCCACTAGGTAGGTACTATTAAAATCCCCATTTTAAAGTTGAGAAAACTGAGGCAAATAGAGGTTAGGTAACTTGCCCAGCATCATACAGCTAGGAAGTATCTGCGGGCAAATTTGAACTTGGCTTCCTGGATCCAGGCCCTTTCCTTTATCCAGTGAGACACTCAGTGCAGAACTGCAAGCAGTTAGAAAGAAACAGTTAAAAGTACTAAGGAGCCATAGGCAGGTACATACAAGATTCAATAGTTACCGCTATACAGAAGAGGAGAGCTTGGAGGGTATTATTTCAAAAGGCAAAAGATACAGGCCCAAACCAAAAATAATTACCCTGAAAAGATGAATATAATCCTATGGGGGTTAAAATGAACCTTCAATGAAACTTCTAGGCGGTCCTGATTTACAAAACAACTTAATAGAAAATTTGAAATACACACGCAAGCCAAAAGAAACAATAAAAAGGTACATATGTGAGTAATCAGAAGAGTCTAGGTAAGGACTGAAGTAAGTGGGGCTGTTACTGACTTCACTAGATTAACTAAATTTAGTACAATTAATTAAAATACACTAAATGAGTGCCCAGTAACTATATCTTAAAGTAATTACCATTCACTAACTCAGCCCTTGAAGATGGGTAAGGTCTTGAGAAAGTGGGTAACACCAAGATAGAGGAATGGCAGTTATTCAGTTACTACCATGAGGCAGCCTCCAGCCAGCTGGGGAATTAAAATGAGACCTTATATAGCTCAACTAGGGTTCTTGTAGGTTAAGGAGAACAGACAGGAAGCAAAAACAATGGTTTATTAAGGTAAATAATTAGGGAGATAGGAACCAGGAATCCTTAACTAGGTTAACTATGGACAGGGATCAGAGACAAGGGAAACACTGAATCTAACACTATCAAGATCCAAGCAAGATGGGGTAATTAGAGTCTCACTCCTGGATCCTTATCCCTCCAGTGGTGGTCTCAGATGTCCCAAGGTCCCAGATGATAATCAGCCAGTAATTCTGTAAAATTCTATAAAAACAAAAATAAAAAAAACACACACACACACAGTAAATAATCAGCCAGGTAACAAACAGTGAGCTGGTACAGAAATGATGAAGATCCACCCTCCAAAACTGTAAATCCAAGCTCCAGCTTGCACTTGCCCACAGAGTAGATGGTATCCTGGTGATGCTTTTGGGAGTTCAAAAAACAGATTTCCTCCTCAGTTGCAGCCAGCTGTCCCAGAGCCCTGTGTTACACACACTGCTGTATTCTAAGGCTTCACAGAATGTTCAGCTCATGCCACCCTGCTTGGCAATCTTTCTGTCTACACTTAAATCTATCTATTTATCTTATTTTATAAGTTTGCCTACAACAGTTCTAAGCTAACATTGTAATTGGAAAGAGGAAACAAGTGTCCCTTTAGAATCTTAAAGTTATCAGGTGTCATGGAATGAGTTAAATCAGAAGAAGTAAAAGTGGTCTATGTTTTAATGAGAGAAGAAATGAGGAGGAGGAGGGGGAGGAAAAACAACACTAGGGAAGAAAATGGAAAAGGATGGAGAGACATACTACCTAACATAATTGGAGATGCAAGTACAAAACTATACAAACAAGAAGGAAGGAGTGAAGGACTTGAACTTCACTTTCATCTAAATTGAACAAAGGGCATTATAGGTTATGGACAAGAGTAGATTATGAATATGGAATTAAAAGGAAAGGAACAAAGGTAAGAAACTATGATTGAAGTTGAGATGAGGTGAAGAGAAAAGGGGCAAGGGTGGGGAGCAGAGGAGACTGCATCAGTCTTAAATTGCTGGTACCAAATACACTCCTTATTCTCAGTCTTCTTCATAATTAAAAAAGAGGGGAAAGTATAATATAACAGAAGAAAATACACAATGATCACAGTTAAATGAAAATGGGATGGCATAATAGATGAGAAGACAGAATCCAACAATGTGTTGTTTACAAGAAATGTACTAGAACCATAAAGATTTCCAGTGTCAAAATAAGGGATCAAAGCAAAATCTGTTTTGCTTTAGATGAACTCAGAAAATAAAGAGTAACACTCATTATTTCATACAAATAACAAAAATAGACTTCATTAAGAGAGAGAAACAAGTAAGCTGTACTTAATGGTTTTATAGACAATAAATGAATACAACTATTTAACATATTACCTAATGACCTGTCATCCAGATATTTAAGGAAATGCTAAACAAGCTACAGGAAGAAGACATTAAAACTTTAAGAGTTGGAGACCTTAGCATACTCCTTTCAGACCTAGACAAATCTAACAAACAAAAAGAAAAAAGTTAAAAGAGCTGAATAGAATTTTAGAAAAGATAGATGTGGTAAGTCTCTGGTGATTACTAAATGGGAGTATAAAGTAATAGTCATATATTTCATACTGAATGGCACCTTTTCAAAAATCAACTTTATATGAGGCCTTTAAAACTAAACAAACAATGCAGAAAAGCAGAAATATTAAACGCATTATTTATTGACCACAATGCAGTAAAAATTACATTCAGTATCATTAAAGAAAGGATTAAAAATTAATTATGAGCTAAATAATTCAATGCCTAGGAATTATTCAAAGAATAAAGCATAGAAACAGCAGAACATTTCATCAATAATTTTGACAACAATGAGACAATACACAGAATTTGGGAGATGCAACCAAAACCTTCTGAGAAAAAAATTTTTTCTCTCTTTTTCTCTAAACACTTTTCACTAATGAAAGAAAGAAAGGAGAGATCAACAAATTGGTCCTACAACTAAAATAAGCCCCATAAAGACAACATATTTTAAGTCTTAATAAAAAAAAAACCCAAGCAAAATAATTACCAAAATAATATAACTGGGCTAGGTTTTTTTCTAAATCAATGAAATAGATAAACCAGGGGCTGCCGGGTGGCTCAGTGGATCGAGAGCCAAGCCTAGAGATAAGAGGTCCTAGGTTCAAATCTGGCCTCAGACATTTCCTAGCTGTGTGACCCTGGGCAAATCAGTTAACACCCATTGCCTAGCCCTTAACACTTTTCTGCCTCGGAACCAATATACAGTATTGATTCTAAGACAGAAGGTAAGGGTTTGAATAGATAAACCATTAGATATTTGATTTTTATAAAAGAAAGAGGAAAACCAAATATCAAAAATGAAGAATTCACAACAAAGAAAGCAGAAATAAAGGAAATTATTAGAAACTATTTGCCCAACTATATTCCAATAAAAAGCAATAACAAATCAAATGAATGAATATTTACAAAAATATAAAATGCCCAGGTCAACAAAACATGAAATAGAGAAATAAATAACCCAGTCTCAGAGTGGTGGGGTATGGGTATCCATAAATGACCAGATGCATTTACAAATGAATTCTAGCCAAAACTTAAAGAATAATCAATTATCATAGTACATAAACTGAAGGGAAAAAAAGGGAAAAGAAGGCCCACCAAATTTTTTCTAACATTTGTGACCAGGTTGAATTTCTATCAGGAATGCAAAATTAGTTCAATATTAGGAAAATTAATTGGGGGGAAAGGCAAACAAACATTTATTAAGTAGCTTCTATGTATCAGGCACTGGGCTAAGCATTTTATAAGTATTATCTCATTAGTTCCTTACTACATCCCTGTGAGGTAGGTACTATTATTATCCCCATTTTACATTTGAAAAAACTGAGGTGGACAAAGCTTAGATATCTTAATAGATTAAGTTCTCATTTGTAAAATGAATTGATTAGAAGTGATAATCTTAAAAGAATCTTTCCACCTGTAAACATTCTCTATTCTAGATTCCTTTCCAACTTAGAAGTTCTATTTTGTGATTGCAAATCCCTTCTCTCTCATTATATGACTATATAATAAAGCCTTCCTTATCAGAGGAGTTGATTCTGTTAGATTATCACATCTTTGATTTTATGGAAATGAGCCTTCTAATAAAGACTGAAAAAGAGAAGCCTAATTGCCTCCCATATAATTTATTCAGACTTCCATGACCCTCAGCAGGGATTAATTAATAGGTTTCAAGTTAACAGCAGCCATTTGTGTCAAGGGGAATTTAGTGATACCACTACCTTGAGGTAGTCTTCAAAAACTTGAACAAAGAAAGATCATATTTGAGGTTTGCATCATAGAAAAAGAGAATACCACTGTCATTTTAGTGGTCTGAAATGGTTGGTTGGTAATAAATGAGTCACAGTCAAAGATGATAGCTGTAGATTTCTTTTCTTTCTTTTAGTCTTGACTTTGATAGAGTTCCTGACCAGAAAATAGTGTATCTGTAATGTCATCATGCCTCTTATATATCTTGTCTGATCTCATAGAAAAACTCCATTGGAAAGATTTAGCAGCTGAATTAGGAGGAATTGATTTCTGATTCCAGCAGAAGCTGCCACAGGCTAAGGGAAGCTGTATTAATCTTTGTGAGCAAACAGTGAGAAGTTCCAAATTTACTGAACCCATTAACTAATCTCTGTGTATATGGTAATTGCTCCAGCTGCACAAGCTATGGAGGGAAAAAATGCTCAAGTGTTCTGGGTCTTACAGAAAGTTCTATTGAAATCCTTCAAAGCCCAGCTGCAATGCCACCTTCTCCATGAAGCCTCCTTTGATCTCAAGAAGTGACCTCTTCTTCCTCAGGTCTCACAGGGCATTTTACATTTCTGATCTGTTTTTTCGTATACCTATTTGTATTCATATCTTTTCTGTCCCACTAGGCTGTGAGTTCCCTGAGAGTCAGGCTGCTGTTCATCTTTCACTTTCACTCATTGCCAATCACAAGACATTGTATATATTGGACACCAAAAAAAATGTTCTTTGAAATATCGGATTTGGGAGGTTTTTAAATCAAAGGAGCTAGAAGAATGGGAACAAAATTTTTTATAAAGAACATTGGGAACCATGCCCCTAGAAAAGAGGCTTCCTTGCTTTGTAGAAAAGTTAGAGGAAGGGATTAACATTACATATCCTGTCTGATGTGATCAAGGTATAAGTTTAGCTGAACTGCTTTTTTTTCTCTTCTGTTTTTTATTCTTTGCCCTAATGTACAGCTCACTGAGTAGGGGAGGAGAGCCATATTAAGAAGTAAAAAAGATTATAAAAAACAAAAGTATCAATAAAATACTTTTTTGAAGTATGGGTTTTTTAAAAATATATACTAATTCTTAAAGAGTGAAAAAGGCTTAGGGCTTGAGCCCATGAATCAGAGGAAGCCAGTCATTACCAACCTCTACTTCAGAGGAAATCTAGCAAAATCAGGCTGTGCTGCCCAGAGCCAAGAGCTGGCTGTGATCATTTGTATGATTGATCAAATCAAAGAATTTTAGAGCTGGAAAAGACATATATATATATATATATATAACATTAGGCCCAGAAATCACACATCCATAAAATGTAATTTCAGAGGTAGCATAGATCCTGGAACATACAGTGTTAGAATTAAGGGAATATTAGAGCTCAGTACCCTCATTATAAAGAGGAAGAATTTGAGATTTGGCATGGTTAAATGACTTAGATCAAATAGTAGGCAAATTGCAAATCCAGGATTAGAGACCAAGTCTCCAGATGAAGTCTCCAATTCAGTGTGTCAGAATATCATGTATCATCATGTCCTGCTTCTTCGTTCCTTGCCTTAGAATATAGATTTGTTAATGGTCTCCAACTTCAGTCTCCAAAGGGAAATGATATAGAGAAGAGCCCTAGTATAAGGAGCCGTTCTTAATAGCACCCCCAACCTGTCTTTTTTTTTTTTAATCTATGCACAGAACACCTGAAGAAACCTTTGGAAGATTACATGGCCCAATTTCCAAGTGTGAGAATCCTCCGAACCAAGAAGAGGGAGGGACTCATAAGGACTCGGATGTTGGGGGCTTCCGTGGCCATTGGAGATGTCATTACATTTTTGGATTCTCACTGTGAAGCAAATGTCAACTGGCTTCCACCTTTACTAGGTAAAGAGCACAGTAATGTCCTGAATGATTGCTGGACAGTGAATATAGGCTCTCAGTCTCTGGCTGCTTTTGATTTGTCTCTATATGCACTGAATCAACAGAAACATTTATGGAACACAGTGTGTTCCCAGATCTGTGTTGGACACCATGGTAGAAAAATATAAAATGTGATCCTTTCCTTCAAACAATTTACCATCTTGTTGGGAATTGAAGATTAAGGGCCTGAAATTAAAGGGAAAAGGGAAGTACATAAGAAGGAAAGAAGGAAGGACGGGGAAAAGAGAAGAAAAGTTAAATTTTGGGGGCTGGGGTATACTTAGTATGAGTCATAATGAAATAACCTCATTTCCTTCTTTAAAGATTATCTAATAGTTCATGAAGATATCATAAACATAGTAGTCCTGGATTTAAGGAAGTTATTTGTGTGGTTAGGGGATTCATAATTGACTGAATAATCATATTCAAGTAGTGGTTAATAAATCATTGTGATCTAAAGGGAGGTCTCAAGTGGACTCTCTGCAGGCAAGGCTTGAATGGTAGGGAGCACAGGCTTGGAAAAGAGAGTCTCTGTTCTTTTCAACTTTTGTATCAATGATTTGGATGTAGGAAGAGATTTGGCCTCTTTAACAGATCTATGAGTGACAAAGAACTAAGAAGAGTGATTAATATGTTGGAAGACAAAATAAAGATCTAGAAAGATCAAAACAGTGAAATAATAATCCAGATGCCATTTTACAGGGATAGACTTAAGTGCTACCCATGGGCCCAGAAATCATAAGTTCAGGCTACAGGAAATATGGCACAGTAACTTTTTGGGGGTGGGGGGGAGCAGAATGAAGGTTTTAGAGACTATGAACTGAGCAGGAATAAGCAATATGATGTCAGGTTTAAGAAAACCAATAGTGGGATATTGTAGAGATGGTACTCACTTTGGCTAAGGGACTGGTTATCCCTTCAAACTCAAAGCTTCTATTATTCTGGGATCAGAAGTACCATAGGAGGAAATGAAAGAAAGGGATGGTAGAAGGCTGGTCTATGGTAGTGGCAAGGAGTATTGAAAACAAATGTGAAAACATTTTGTAGGAATATGTAGAGTGTCTTAATGATGAATATAGACCAGTGATTCCCAAAGTGGGTGCTACCGCCCCCTGGTGGGTGCTACAGCAATCCAGGGTATGGTGATGGCCACAGGTGCATTTATCTTTCCTATTAATTGCTAGTAAAATTTTTAAAAAATTAATTTCCAGGGGGCTAAGTAATATTTTTTCTGGAAAGAGGGTGGTAGGCCAAAAAAGTTTGGGAATCACTGATAGAGGAACAGGAAAAACCAGAAATCACACCAATGTTTTGCAACCTGTTTAACAGAGATAGGGAAGTTGGCAAGAGACCTAGTTTGGTTGAATAAGAATGATTTTAATTTGAAGTATTTTGAGTTTGAGGTGAAGATGGGCGTTAGGCTCTAGAACTTCCTCAAGGGATCAAGACCAGAGAGCTAGATTGAGGAGTCATCAGCATAGAAGTAATAGTTGAAGGCATGAAAGTAGATAAACCTAGTAGCCAGAGAGTATTGAGAGAAAAGAACAGAAGATTAAGAATTTGGCATTGTAGAAACTTCAATTTTTAGGAACCTAAGTGAAGAAGAACCCAATAAAGTACAATAGGGAATATAGATTTGCTGTCTAACACAAATCAAGAGAATATCTATCACCTACCTGTGAGCTTCTAACCCCAGATGGCCAGTGTCCTGGATGAAAGATAAAGCCCAGTATTTCTAGGAAATATTCTTCATTTAATTAAACCCAGAGAACATATACATCTGCCTCTCATTACAAAAAACACACATCATTAAATTGCATAATTTATAGTGTTTTGGAGGAGTATGGCATTTGTGGGGTCATTCAGTGACTCATAAAAAGAATTTAGTGATGTGACACAAAGCTGAGCTTCTAGTCTAAATAATCCTTAACCATGTTTCTGTGGAAGTATATGAGGGTAATTTTTATAATCAGCAAACACACATGGAAAAATAATTTCCTTTTTTTTTTCATAAGATGATATGTGCCATGAGTGTAGACATAAGGCTGTCTCTCCATTAGTACTAATGAATGATAGATGGGGTCATAACTTTCATCCTTAAAACCATAATGTCTTTCTGCACAATTCAGACCATCATCTTTTGAAACCAACAGTGTGTAGATTATTTGCAGGCCTGAATAGTCAATCATCCAATAGAAAACTACAATTAGGGGGCAGCTGGGTAGCTCAGTGGAGTGAGAGCCAGGCCTAGAGACAGGAGGTCCTAGGTTCAAACCCGGCCTCAGCCACTTCCCAGCTGTGTGACCCTGGGCAAGTCACTTGACCCCCATTGCCCACCCTTACCAATCTTCCACCTATGAGACAATACACCGAAGTACAAGGGTAAAAAAAAAAAAAAAAAAAAAAAAAAGAAAACTACAATTATTAGAAAAACATAGTGATCTCTTAAATTTCTGTCATTCTTTATGGCTTCCAAAGCCCTCTCACATACATTGGCTCATTTGTTCCTCACAACAACCCTATGAAACAAGTAATGCAAGTATTCTTGTCGGCATTTAACAGAGGAAAAAACTGAACAGTTCAGTGGCTTTCCTGAGGCTACACAGCTAGTGGGAGAACCAGAACTCAAAGCAAAAGGTTTTCCAACAGGTCCAGCTCTTTCCACTTCCTCACACTCTTTCCCATTGAAGGTTCTGCCCCAATGAACCAGAAGGAAAGATATCAGAGCATTGGTTTAGCTTTTCCAGTATTGCCCTTAACACAACAATCTAGACCCTCATGACAAATTATTCTGCACCTGATAATTCAATATGAGTTTTCTAGATTTTATTTATTTGACACCCTTTGATATATCATTTGGTTAGATCACTGTAGATATTTTCTCATTCAGCTAATTTGTGTTAGTAATCCCATTCTTACAGTTTATAAATACCTTCCTTAAAATAGTACTGTGAATTAGGGAATACTATTGTCATCATCATCATCATCATCATTATCCCTGTTTTACAGATGAGTAAACTGAGGCTCAGATAGGAGAAATGACCTGCCCATAGTCACATAGTTATAGCAAATACTTGAAAACTCTAACTATCCCAGCCAACCTTGTTAACAAAATTGAAGTATAGACAAACTTAGACTTTAGTTGAATGGCAATAAGGAAATTATTTTCAAGATACCTGTAGGTAGTTTAAATCTCCATTATAAAAGGGATCTAATTTTTTCTTTAATAAATGTTTCTTGGCCTCTTTAGACCGCATCGCATCGAACCGAAAGACCATCGTGTGCCCGATGATTGACGTGATTGATAACAATCACTTTGGGTATAAGACACAGGCTGGGGATGCCATGCGGGGAGCATTTGACTGGGAGATGTATTACAAGAGGATCCCCATCCCTCTGGAATTGCAGAAACCTGACCCTAGTGATCCATTTGAGTAAGTGCATGAAACTCAGCCTACTTACTAGAGTCTGACCAAAGTTCCTGCCATTTTGCCAGTAAATCTGAAGTCACAAAACCATAAATTTAGGTCCAGAACATTAGATGTCATCCTCAAGTTCAAGCTCTTCATCTTTCAAGTGAAGAAACTAAGACTCAAAGAGGTTAAATGATCTTTGTTCAGAATCTCACATCAAGTTAAGTGTCTGAGGAAGGCTTTAAACCTAGGCTTCCCTACTCCAAGTCCAATACCATTCCTATCTCATAAATCGTGTAACAAAGTGTGAATCCAAGTTCTTCAAGCAATACCTAAAAGAGTAGTTTACAGTCAGATGATTAGAATTGAAATTAACATGTTGGCTCAGCTAATCGCATAATTATACTGATATTTATGAGAAATGAAAAGTAGCTGCTTTTCAGAAACAAGTGGGAGGACCCCCAAACTAGCAAACAATATCTACTTCCTTCTCTAGTCCAACTGATCTCATCATTCATAAAAGGGACCCCAGAAGTCATCTCATCCTATTCCTTTCCCTTCTGTAATATCTCTAATAGAGTGGCTACTAGTCAACTTCTATTTGAATAGTTCTAGGGATGAGGAGTTCATGACCTCCCAAGACAGCCCATCCCATTGTTGGAAAAGTATAATTGTCAAAGAGTTCTTCCTTGTAGTAGCTGAAATTTGCTACCTGGAAACTTTCCATGACTGGTCCTTGATTAGACTTTTAAGGCCAATAAAAACAGTATAATTATTTTTCATTAATTTTTATGTGACAACGCTTCAAATAATTAAAAGTTGCCCATATCTTTTTTTCATGCAAAATATCCCTAGTTCATTTAATCAGTCATCTTTAGAAATTTCTGCTTCCCTTTTTCCTTCATTCTAAATAGGATACCATGCCATTTTTAGAGACTTCAATATTTTCCTAGTTTGGTTCTCCCAAAGTCTTTATCAAAGATGTCAAACACATGAACCACAACACTTCAACATACATCCTGAACCAGATTTAAATGTAATTGGGAAGTATTTAACATAATAAATAAAAATACAGTAAAACAAGGACATTAAATTTTAAATATAAATCCATATATGACCCACAAGAATCCATAAGTAGGGATTAGTGGCCTCCATTTCCACTTGAGTTTGACGACACTAATCTGCATCATAATCCACATATAAAAATGATAAAACTCAATTTCCTGGAATACTTACAGGATAAAGTATTCTGGTGACTTGAATTTTGGGGGGATTGAAAGTTAGTTTGAACCCTGGTTGTTGGGAATCTTTGTAAAATATCTGATCTATTTCCTATATTAATTACAAAATTAGAATGTGAAATAGGAATCTTTCAGAGACTTCGGCACCTAATGATAGTAACAATTCTAATTTCTGCACTACTTTATATTTTACAAAGCACTTTTTCCCAGAAACCTATGAGATAAATGGTGCAAGCACCACTACCCCCATTTCACCAAAGAAGAAACTTGAGGCTCAGAGAGGTAAGGTGACTGAACAATAGCCAACAGGTCTGGGTCTTCCAACACAAAGAGAGTTCTTGCTGTTCTACCCCTCATCATTCTGATCCTTAATTATGGCTATGTAACTATTCATAAAGTATATGAGAGTCAGTGGCATGTGTAATGATCCCAAGAAACATCTATAGAGTTCTGTCTATATAGAGACTATTAATAGATAGATATGTATCTATCTATATGTATATGTAGATAATAACTAATAATAATAGAAGTAGCTAACATTTATATAGAACTTACTATGTGCCAGGCACTGTGCTAAGCACTATATAGTGATCTTATTTGATCCTCCCAACAGCCTTGTTGAGATGCTGTTATTATCGCCATTTTATAGATGAAGAAACTGAAGCAGACAGAGTTTAAGTGATCTAACTAGGATCATATGGCTAGTAAGTGGCTGTCACTTTTGAATTCATGGCTTTCTGACTCCAAGCCTGCCACACACTATCCACTGCCACCTAGCTGTCCAATATATGTCTGCATAGCGAATAAAAATGTATCTACATAGATCTCTCTCAAAATAGACATTGATATATATGAAGTTAAACTTTAAACAGGAAAAAAAAAAGTTAACTAAAAATACTCACAAATTGAAAAGCTGTCAGAGCTGGAAAGTACCTGAGAGTTCTGTGTCCAATTTTGACTCCACATATTAGAAAGGGGGCCAGCTAGCTAACGCACATCAATAAAGAGGCAATCCAAATGGGCAGAGAACTGGAGACCATGCCATACAAGCATTGGCCTGGAGAAAAGAAGATATATAAAGGGAGATGGGACATCTACTTTCAGGGATTTGAAGGGCTGAAATATAGATTAGAAATTAGACATATTCTCCTTCATCTTAGAGAACAGATATAGAAGGTAATGGGTGAAAATCGAAAAGCATGAAATTGAAACTCGACATAAGGAAAAGATTACACTGTCCAAAAGTAGAATGGGCTGATGCAGAAGATAGCATGATTTCAATGGTAGTATTCTAAGATTAGGAATTTTCCCCAATTTGTTGGAAATGTTCTAGAAAGGATTCTTGATTGAGTATGAGGTGAATTGGCTGGCCTCTGAGGTCCTCTCCAATTTTGAGGTTTTGTAGTTTTGTGAGTTCATTGAGTCATAAGGTTATAGGACTTAGAGCTGGAAGGAAACAGGAAAGGTTTTTGGGCTCATTTTGCAGAGGAAAAAGTGGAGGCCCAGAGAGGGAAAGTAGTTTGCCTTGTACTCACAGTGTAGTTAATGGTAGAGACAGTACTAAAACCCACTTCTCCTGACTTAGCTGATAAAGGACAAAGGATATAATAGATATCCCCATAAATTAGAGAAAGGCCACAAAATAAGATATCCCTGCTTTATAGAGGGGACAAATGAAGCCCAAAATGGTTATGACTTGGCTGAAGACACAAAATAAATTAGAAATAAGACTGGAACTAGAAACAGATCGAACTCCTGGTCCAGCACTCTCTTTAGTATCCTTTACTACGTACTTTTGGGAGGGTCCAGTCTGTAGTGATCCCCTTTTGTTTGCTGTAAATATTAATGTTGTGTAAAGTCTTCGTAGTTGATTAGGTTTTAAAAAGACTTTTAGGGGGACGCATACTCCATGAGTGTAGATGGAATTGGAATTGCCACCAAACCATTTTGGTTAGGATAGCTAGGTGGCACAGTAGATAGAGCCCTGGGCCTGGAGTCAGAAAGATTTACCTTCCCAAGTTCAGATCTGGCTTCAAACACTAGCTGTGTGACCCTGGGCAAGTCACTTAACCTTGTTTGCCTCAGTTTCCTTATCTGTAAAATAAACTGGAGAAGGAAATGGCTAACTACTCCAGCTACCTTTACCAAGAAAACCCCACGTGGGGGTCACAAAAAGTTGGACATGACTGAACAACAACATTTTGTTTTGAGAATTTACCTTTTAAGTGGGTGGTTCAGAACAAGATGTGTCTACGGTGGTGGTGCTGGTGGTGGTGGTGGTGGTAATGATTCTCATGGGACTGTCTGTACATTTCAGTTATATGTCATATTGAGACCCATTTCCCCCAACAGGTCTCCTGTAATGGCTGGAGGACTATTTGCTGTGGATCGAAAGTGGTTCTGGGAGTTGGGAGGGTACGATCCTGGTCTGGAGATCTGGGGTGGAGAACAGTATGAAATCTCCTTTAAGGTGAGCAACTGTCTCTCAAAGTCCTTTTGTCCTTAGGACCAACCAGTGCAATTGCCCACTGGATATGTATCTGAGCTTACTCAGCCTTGGCATGTGTGAAAAATGCCAGAGTCCCTGCTGCCAATCAGCCCCAGGGCCCAGAGAAGATCCCTTATTTTGGTATTCAAAACCCCCCATTATCTGGCCCCAGCCTGCCTTTTAATTCAGTTCAGTTCAACAAGTATTGATTATGGGCAAGGCACTATGCTAAGTACAATCCAGTTTTATTTCTTGTTACTCTCTTTTGTGTATTCTACACATAATTAAGTTAGACTACTCTCCATCCCTTGAATCCATCCTGTACTTTTCATCTTCCACCCCTTTGTTCAAGATATTCCTTATATCCAGAATGCCTTCTTTTCTCTCCCATTTATTCCTCCCGTGTCCTTACCCCAGACAAAACTGTGACATTCTAACCATCCTTAGACATAGTCCAAAGTCTGCCTCCTTTGAGAGTTTTTGCCTATTCTCTCTCTCAGCCAAAATCCATTTTTTCTTTTTTTGATTTGATAAAACATGTGCATTCAGCCTAGCCAAATTTGTATTCTGCTGATTTGTGTCCGTTGTATCTTCCTAGCCTGATTATAATCTCCTTGAAAACAGACATCATTTCTTAGGTATTTTAGCATGTCTTCCAGAACCACACACAGGGCCTTCACCATAGTAAATGCTTAGTAAATATTGAAGGAAAGAGTAGATGAGGATGATGGACAAAAAGGAAGGGAAGTTGGTTGAATCAAGAAGAAAGAATATATGAAGTTTTTTGAGATTGATTCATAAGGAACACAGTTTGGTTCCTTTTTGCTCTCTTGAAAATATCTGCCATCCAAAGAATGCTGTCTAACTCCAAAGGAAGAACTATTGTAGTCGGAATGCAAATCAAAGCATACTATTTTTCACATTGGTTTATTTATGGTTTTATTTTGGGGTTTTGGTTTTATATGGGTATTCTCTTACAACAGTGACCAATATGGAAGTAGGTTTTGCATAATAATACATGTATAACCCAGATTGACTTGCTTATCATTTCTGGGAGGGGGGGGAAAGGAGGGAGGGAGACAATTTGGATCTTATAATTTCAGAAAACATACTGAAAATTGTTATTATATATAATTGGGAAAATATCTTTTTATAAAAGAATTTTTTATTTGAAAAATTTTATTTAATTAATTTAGAATCTTTTTCCATGGTTACATGATTCATGTTCTTTCCTTCCCCTACTCCCATCCTCCTCCCATAGCCAATGAGCAATTCCACTGGGTTTTACATGTCTCATTGATCAAGACCTATTTCCATATTATTGATATTTTCACTGGGGTGATTGCTTAGAGTCTACATCCCCAATCATATCCCCATCAACCCATGTGATCAAGCAGTTGCTTTTCTTCTGTGTTTCTGCTCCCACAGTTCTTTCTCTGGATGTGGATAGTGTTCTTTCTCATAAGTCCCTCAGAATTGTCCTGGGTCATTGCATTGCTGCTAGTACAGAAGTCCATTACATTCAATTGTGCCACAGTGTATCCCTCTCTGTGTATGATGTTCTCTTGGTTCTGTTCCTTTAACTATGCATCAATTCCTGGAGGTCATTCCAGTTCACATGGAATTCCTCCAGTTCATTGTTCCTTTGAGCATAATAGTATTCCATCACCAACATATACCACAATTTGTTCAGCCATTCCCCAATCGAAGGGCATCCCCTCATTTTCCAAATTTTTGCTACCACAAAAAGCGTGGTTGTAAATATTTTCATACAAGTCTTTTTCCTTGTTATCTTTAAAAAAAAATTTTTTTTTAATCTGTCATCACTTGATAGACAGCAAAATGGACAGGAATCTGTCTTTACATGAAGATAATAGTATGTTTTTAAAATGTCAGAACTGGAAGGGATCTTGAGGTGGTATAGGGAATAGCATGCTGGTGGGGGAGTCAAGAAGACCTAAGTTAAGATACTGCCTCAAACATTTACAAGCTCCCTAATCCTGAGCAAGTCCCTTAATTGATCTCAACTTCAGTTTCCTCCTCTATATATTGTCAATAATAATAGTACCAGTGTTGTTCTGAAAATTAAATGTGGTAACATTTGCAAAGCAAATTTTTTTTTACAAACCTTTAAAGCACAATATAAATACTGGTTATTATCATTGTTGTTATTCTCCTGATCCTGATTGCAAATTTTCTGAGAACTAGAACCAAACAAGCACTTACTGGCGTCTCTCAACACTTAGTGTTGTTCTGGTTACATCATATGGCTTTACAAATGGATCCATACAATATTAAAGTTGGAATTACTACCAGTAGTCCTGTGATCTGATTGGTGTGGGTAGGTACTCTTTTCATAGATGCTGGTAGCACTCACACAGAGCACCTCATCCTGGGAAATTTTGGCCTTTGTCTCCCATAAATCTACAAGTGCATCTTTTCAACAAATTTAACTATTCTCTACATTGTGGGCTCAGCATAAGGTTCTTCTAATATAAACTAATATAAACTCTTTTGTGGACACCAGTGCTAGCCAATTCAGCAGAAACTTAATAAGTGTAAGCTGGGCTATTGTGTGTTGAAGATACAGAAACAAAAAGCAAAGTCCCTGTGCTCAAGAAATTTACCTTCTCTTGAGGATAGAACTCGGGCTGTAGGTCGTCAGCTCTGTCTCTCACCACATCATAATAATAGAAATTACAAAGCCTTTTACTATTTGCTACATGTTTTGTCTACTGGATCTCACTTGATCCTAACAACAATCCTGAAAGGTAAAGACTGCAGGTGCATTTTTTATACATGGGAAAACTGAGGATAAGAGAGATTAAGGAATAAGCAATCAGTAAAACTTGTCAACTGATTCATTTGTTGGTTAATTGATTAGCTTCTCCAGGGTCACACAACCAGCTTTCCCCCAACTTCACATTCAGCATCTTTTCATGCTCTTACCATCTTGCCTACAGGCTGCCTCTACCTAACTGTTGAAGGGCTTCATAATACAAAAAAGGTTAAGAAACTTTGTTGAAGGGGGCAGCTGGGTAGCTCAGTGGATTGAGAGTCAGGCCTAGAGACAGGAGGTCCTAGGTTCAAATTCAGCCTCAGACACTTCCCAGCTGTGTGACCCTGGGCAAGTCACTTGACCCCCATTGCCCACCCTTACCACTCTTCCACCAAGGAACCAATACACAGAAGTTAAGGGTTTAGAAAAAAAATTAAAAAAAAAAAAAAAGAAACTTTGTTGAAGAGGATCTTGTCAAGTTCTTCATTGAATTGTTCTGTTGCTTCATCCTTTGCAATAGATATGAGTGCATAAACTAAAATTCCCTTCATGATAATCCTCTTGCCTATATTTTTGAATGCCACAAGGGAAAACGATTAAACATCCCATGAAGTGATGTCCTATTGCCCTCAGATACAGGATGACATTGGCTCCAATAATTTCTTTATTTAGCTCTCCAAGGATAACTTGTGAGCCATCCTTGTTGTATTTAGCTGAAACTCCCAGTTATATTTATAGTGACATCATTGATGTCAATGATATGCTGGTTCATTGGATAGATGAATTCAATTTATAAGTCTTCCTTACAAAATGAATGCAATTCATTTTTTAAAGTAATATATCAACTAAGTCAAAGCAGCTAAGTGGCACAGTAAATAGAGTGCCAGACCTGAAGTAAGGAAGACTCATCTTTCCGAGTTCAAATCTGGCCTCAGACACTTACTAGTTATGTGACCTTGGGCAAGTCACTTAACCTTGTTGGCCCCAGTTCCTCATCTATAAAATGAGCTGGAGACAAAAATGGCAAACCACTCTAGAATCTCTGCCAAGAAAACTCCAAATGGGATCACAGAGAATAAGACATAACTGAAATGACTCAACAACAAATCAACTAGGTCACTGGAAGAAGAGCCCACACTTAGAGTCCTAGTAATTAACTTATTATGTGTACAAGTCTAAAATTGCTTTGTGCCTTCTTTTCCACTATTCCACCCCCTTCACTTTGAAATTGTATAAAAATGGTGATACACAGGACTGAGAGCCATTTTGCACTTTAATCTGTTGTAAGAGCCACCACAGCCAAAGCATTCATCCTTTAGGGATCAGCATGCTAGTGATGAACATCTCTGTACTTAGCTGTGCTAGTACTTGGACAACAGATTCAGTCTCTCTCCAGAGCCTTTCTTAGAAAGTTCCTACTCAGCTAGAACCTGCCAAAACTTGTGCTCCACTGGTGTGAACAAGGGTTACCTCCTTGGCATGATGAGACACTGGAAGGATTTCAGGATCTTAAACTGTAAAGCATAGAAGGTAGAAACTAGATAGGTTGCAGAACAGAAAATATATCATGTTCAAGCTGGAGGAGAACTTAGAAAATAGAATCAAATGCCAGAAGGCAATTTATCCAATGTCACATAACTTGTTAACAGTAGAGTAGAAGCCAATATACAAATGCAGGGTGGCATATCTCATACACAACCACTGCTTTTGTTCTTTAAACTTGTGGTGCATTCAGAATTTGTATGGAGACACTGCCCTAGAATTGTGATGAAATTTGTATTAGTCTGTAATTGTTATATTCTCCTGGATTTTGAAATCACTTCCCACAATCATTGTTTAAACACTGCTGATCAATCAGTTGAGGATTAACTGATTTCTATTCAAAATAGTGTGGTAAAACTGGATGTAGTTCCACCAGTGCCCTTCAAGTCTTCCTATATTATAAATAAATTGAAAAAGATTTCTTCACCAACAGAGTTTTCAAACCCTGAATGATTTAACTCTGGCTTTTTTTAAAGAGATTTCTCTCATTTTATTCATCAAGCAATTCTAGAGAAGCAAGTGGTATTTTTCTCCACATTGTATTTATTTACAAAAGACTCATTTACAAAAGCTTATTTTGTCTCTGTCCAATGATTTGAAGGAGAAGCAAGCTTCTGTTTCCATTTGATCCATTTATCTCTTTGAGCTTTAATGGAGAAATGAAATGATATCATGTCCCTTCCTAAACTTTCATGGGATACTTTTCTGCTTTCTCTTTTTCTCTTATCCCTCCCTTTTGGAATTGCCCATTTCTGGTGCCTTATGACAACACACTAACATGTTATTTGTCTTTTCTACTGTCTTACCAGACCCCTGCCTGGTCTGTGGGGAATAAGACAATTCCATTCATCTCTCTACTACTCCAAACAAATCCTGTGTGTTCTGTTTCAGGCCTGAATTTCAGGCCTGAAATTCAACTAATTTATGGTGAGCAAAACTCATCCTGATTAATGTCTGCTTTAATATCCTTTCTTTTGGGGGAGCAAAAATGAAGGTTCCTCCTGAAAGGCCCATTGTATTTTCAGAAATTAAGATGGGCTCACATGCAGCAGAGAGTGAAAAATTTGGTCATTAAATTTCTAGAAGACAAGGGCAGTCTTAATGAGAGAGACTTCGAGATTAAGTTGATAAGATGGTGAATTTTCAAGAGAGCTTTCAGCCCTCTTTAGAAGAACTACCCTAGTGGCCATCAAAGAGCCCTCCTAGATTGGGAACAGCTAAGGAGTGCAAAGACGACTTTGTTCTAACTGTTGGTGTCTTTGCTTTGCTATTTAAACAAATATATTTGCTCTTCTAGAGCATCAAACACCAATAATACCTTTTACTTAACAGTAGTTGAAAGAATATTTAACTAGGAATCAAAAGTCCTAAGTTCCAGACCCGGCCCTTTTTCTCACTAGCTTTGAAAACTAGTGTGCTTTTTAAAGTTTTTGCTTCTTCATCTATAAAATGAAGGCAATAATGCCCTACCTCACAAGGTTACCGTGAGAATAGAAGAAGATGAGAACAGTATGTTTACACAACTCTTTATTGTTTATAAAATATTTTATCTTTACATCATAAAAGATATGGAGGAAATATGTGCTTCAGGAATCAACTGGACTAAATAATTCACATGTCTCTGGCACCTTATGGTTTATAGTAACTCACAATAATAGATAATAACTAAAGGTAATAATGTCAGTATTATTGTGTCCACTTTACAGATTAAGAAATTGAAACTGGGAGAGGTTCAGTACCTTAAGTAGGAGCACCCAGTAAGCATAAGAACCCAAGACTCTGACTTCAAATCCAGTGCTTATTCCTCCATATTAGGATGACTCCAGAAGTTCCTGACAACTCTCGATCAGTTACCTTCCTGTGGGACTCAGTTAGCTTTTCTGTGCTACCCAGACACAGATATTGCCTCCTAACTGACCAACTATCTTGCAAATGAATTCCATTGAAACTTCTTTCTCTCCTCTCACTGAAGTAGGGTCTTACATACAGTATTCTGCTCCTTCAGAGACTCTTGACAGATGGCCTGAGAATCCTTAATGTTTTATAGATCTACAGAGAAGAGCCTCCAAAAGCTCCAGTTTCACTTTTGTGAGTTTGATTCCTCTTCAGACAAGTCATATTGTACAGTTCCTTGCTTACAAAGCTATAGAATTCCAGCAGACTCAGAGCCACTAAGCTAATTAACAAGTGTATAATCATGAGGCATTATGACAGTTCCGGGTTCACAGAGAAGAATAGAAATGTTGCCCATCAATCACCCTAATGATATGGAAAGAGCACTGAAATGGGAACTAGAAGACCCAAATCTTTGTCCCAGTGCTGCCATTGATTCACTGTTGTATTAGGCAAGTTGATTAGCCGAGAATCTTAAAATATCAGAGTGAACAGAATATTAGAACATAGTAGAGATGCTGTTAGAGCTGGAAAACAAGAGATTATGAGAAGAAAACTAATAACATAAAGCATAGAGATAATCCAACTGTGCATATGTTTGTTTGTTTGTTTTTAAATCCTTACCTTCCATCTTGGAGTCAATACTGTGTATTGGCTCCAAGGCTAGGCAATGGGGGTCAAGTGACTTGCCCAGGGTCACACAGCTGGGAAGTGTCTGAGGCCAGATTTGAAACTAGGACCTCCCGTCTCTAGGCCTGACTCTCAATCCCCTGAGCTACCCAGCTGCCCCCGTGCATATGTTTTGAGTGAAGAAACCAAAGCATAGAAAGGAAAAGTGAATTACCCAAGATCATGTGGTCATGAGAGATCTTTGACTCCCAGTCTTTTATTGTCTTCTCCTACACTTCCCTGAAAGGTTTCCTTTTTTTGTTGTAAAAATCATTCTCCTCCCCTCTTTCCGAGTTTTACATTTGTCTGACTACAGCTTTTTAATTTTGATGATTGTTAGATGCCCTCTTCAGTCTAATGACCCCATAAACAAGGCAGTTTCACCTAGATGGAGAAAGCTTATTGAAAATCCTGAAGGCCAAGTGCCCAGCTAACTGCTGTCTATTCCTATATTGCATTTTTCTGAATTAAGCTTCACCCATTAGCTGGTTCCTCTTGATAGCCTTGGTTATCAAGTTCTTTGCAAGCGATTGCCATCCCAGAACAAGTTTAGGCCTCTAACCATTTGGATCATTTTCCCATTTATTCTCATGGTAAGTTGCCAAGTCACAAACCTTTGAGCTCCTAGAACAGTATTTTTAAATGACAGATTTTTTATATGCAGTTAAAAACAAAAAAGTAGCATTATAATTAAGGTAAAGCCAGCTCTTTTTTCCTTCTTTATGAATCCATTTTCCTTTACTGCTTTATTCTTACTCTAATCTTAAATTTTCTTTTTTTAAGTCCTGTTTCCTTATCTGTAAAAGGAAAGGCAATAATACTCTACCTCAAGCATATTGGGAGGAAAGAACCATGTAGCACTATAGTTATGTGTCCTGCTAACCTCTGAACTGTTTGTATATTTGGCTTCTGCTCTTTGGTCACTTCCAGGCCCACCAGGATGGGTTAGGTAAGATTTATTAAAGGCTGAGCCTTCAGCAGACAAGAGGAACTGTGCGTAGGGCTGGAGGAAGAATGGAGCACCAGAAATACCAGTGAAGATGGGATAGGAAGCTGATGGTCCAAATCAGAGAGGAAATCCAAAGAAGATGGAATACTCTGCCTTTGAAAATAACAAATACTGAGAGCTAGGAGCATAAACAAGTTAGGACAGATAAAAGAATTTGATTCGTTAGATATTTCTTCCCCCTGGACTGCATTAATGGAATAGATGGGGAAGAAGTTTTTTGGTGCTATTCTCGGACCAGAGCCAGATGAGAGATCCCTTCTCATTAGCCATGTCTTCCTTTCCAGATCTGGCCACATGAAATGAGCTTCCCATTTTTTCTTCTACCACCCAGAGGGAGACATAAACAGACTTTCTAGCAGAGTTTCCCAATTCTCCCAGGAAAGATAAAAATGAAACACCAGTTCCTGGATTCAACCTGAAATGGGAGCATTGCACGGAAGCCACCCGAGTGCCAGAACACATGGTCAGGGGTGGACTCCAAACACTGTGGTCAAAGGGGTCTTTGGTTCACACCATAAGCCAATCAACACTTCTTAATGATAACCTTCTTCATATGTGTAGAGGCAAGCTGCTAGGTCAGATAGTCAGGGCCAGAGTAGTAGATGTTGATCTTTTTTAGGCTTCACGAGAAGGAGAAAGTAATTAGCTCCTGAATATCCTTACCAGCTCCATGTCCCTCCTCCTATCAATGCCTATGCATTCATACTTTCTCTGTCCTAGCATGTTTTGAGAGCTTCCTCTCTAATGTGTGTTTTTTCTGGATACATAGTAACTATCTGCTGAGATTTCTTTGAGACATCTGAGAGATGGTAGGGGTGGAAGTAAAGGCGGAAGGTAAAAAATCACCAAAGAATCTTTAAAAATTAGCTAAGACGGGGGCAGCTGGGTAGCTCAGTGGATTGAGAGCCAGACCTAGAGACGGGAGGTCCTAGGTTCAAATCCGGCTTCAGACACTTCCCAGCTGTGTGACCCTGGGCAAGTCACTTAACCCCCATTGCCCACCCTTGCCACTCTTCCACCAAGGAGCCAATTACACAGAAGTTAAGGGTTTAAAAAAAACAAACAAAAAAAAAATAGCTAAGACACCAGGAGCCAAGGGAGCTAAGATTAAGCCAAAAGATGCTTTCAGTGATTGACTTTTTTTTTTCAAGTTTAGTGTGCTCTCTGACAGAAGACCCTTTTATTGATCTGTATGCCAATTATGCTTTTGTTTCTTAAAGAGATAAGGCTGTCAACCAGTAAGGCCAACACACAGAGACATGACCACAAAAAGAGTGGTAGCATAGCTTTTCTGCTCAACTAAATTTCTTAACTGCTGACATCCAGGAGGTAAACTACATTTTCAGCTATCAGCAGACTGAAGACTACCTACTTCCTTGTAGTCCTTCACTAGTCCATGTTCTCACAGAGGCTGGGAGTGGAACTGTGGAAGAAGAGAGAGGAACAAGGTCACAGAAGGCTAGAAGCTAGAACACTGTACTCCCTCTGGACAACTGCATACTACAGGGATTCATTAACAATCCCTCCCCATCACAATACTTTTCTACTCAACTGAATTTCTTATTACAATTCTTCTAGCACACCCTTCATCTTGCATGTTTTGGGACATGAAAAAAATACCTCTCAATCCTCCAACATCCAACTGAAAGAAAGGTCCATAGTGAATTCTTCCTATCCTTTTTAAAGATTCTAAATTTGATCTTTCATGAAAACAAAGAAGACAGAGACAGAAGTGAAAACCATATCCCTGTATCTGTCCGGGTTTGCCTCATTTGAGAGGGTTAGCCACTTCATCAGCCTAGGCCAGATGGCTAGACTTAAATGCCAACAACTGCAAAAAAGACCATCTGCATGGGAAAATACATTTCCCTCACTCCCTTTCACACATGCCCTTCCCAGACCCTGCCATCTCGGGCAGCAGCACAGGTGTTGGGGAGAAGCCCAGCTGCACAAGAGTTGCCTGGACTCTCACTAGTATCATCTCAAAGGCTAACTCTGGGAACCTTCCCCGAAGGGTGTGAGTGAGTGTGTGGTTGTGTTTATTCTTGGACGCATGTGCCCCGGCAGCTGTCCAGCCATTTGGAGAGCTGCCTGCCAATAACAGGGGAGGCATTCTGCTAATTGCTTTTCAAAAGGCAGTTGGGATGACTGAAGATTCTGCAAAGGTATTAGCCTAAGAAAGCATCTGAGGGTCCATCAAGAACTTTATCTTTGACCTTTCTGGGAGGTTCAGGTCAGGTATCTATGAAAACTAAGCCAAGAGCAGAGACAGAAGAGTCCAAAAAGGGATGCCACAAAGCTTTTCTTCTCCCCTGATTCAACAACCAGTCGTCATCAGCTGAAGCAAAAGCAGAGCACTTGCTTGTCCTGGGGCCAAAAACATCCTGGCTTTTTTCCTCTGCATTTTGTCTCTCAGAATCAATAACACTGGTTGTGCTCTGGTGGAAGAGAATGATGGAGTCAGAATCAGAAGATCTGAGTTGCAGCTCTAACACTCCCCATGTCTTTGTCCTTGGGCAGACTCCTGACCTTTCTAGACCTGTATTTCATCATCAGCAAAGTGAGGTGTTAGATGGTGGCAGGCTTACTGTGTTGTCTTACTTCAGTTTTTAATTTTTGTAAGAGAAAGGACTGGGGATGAACGTGTGGCAGAAGGCCAGGTACCTCAGGAAATGTGGTCCAAAGAATAAAAGGCAACGATAAAACTTTGAGAATAAAAAAAAAAAAGAAATGGTAGTTATACCACCTGCCTTAGAGGGTTCTGGTTAATAGGTCCTTTCCAACCCTGATATTCTGTGACTTGTCTGTATTATAGGATTTGAAGTTATATTCTTTCTCTGCCATTTTATTGCATGCATATTTTCCCCCACTTCAGTTGGGAGGTGAGAGCTGGTCATTGACTTTTATAGATACCATAGTGGCATGTGTCCACACAAAAGATGTTCACTCATAAAACAAATCAACACTGGAATAAAAATTGATGGGGACACAGAGCTTTTGAAATTGTTAGTACTCTTAGAGCACATTCCCAGCCAAAATTTTTGGGAAGGGGAGAAGTCTTGAGAACTAAACTGACAATATATCTGAGAACTACTTGTGGCAGGATGGTGAGGCCACTGTGCCCCCAAGAGAAGAATCAGTGGATGAATAGGATCACCCTAGAAAATCAGAAAGCCAACAACACATGTTCAGATAGGGAAAGAAAATAACATCTTAATCTTATGTTTTTGTTCTCCCTTGTGAACTTCCATTTACAATCTGGTATGTTTGAAACCAAATATGATTGTTACTGATGCCAGCAATGCATGGTCTTCTTCCTTATTGTTAGGAGCAAGGTAGCTTTCTTTGTGGAGCATACATGGCCTGAGAATACGTGCCCTCTTCATGCAGACTCCCAGTGAAATGCTGTCTACCCTTTTGGTTTAATGCAAGACATGTCCTTGAATCACAGATGTTAAGCTTTAAGCCACAGTTTCTCCATCCACAAAAAAGGGGAGAACAAAATAATGGGGAAGAAAAAAAAAGGGGAGAAAAAATACTTTATAAACTATTGTCCAAATGGATGGTGACATTATTATCAGATGTCAGTTAAGAGGTGCCAAGTAAGTACAAGTAATAGAGAAGTTTGAGCATATAAAATTTTAATGATAAAGAGATTAAACAAAGTGATCTCTAAGATCCCTTCCAGTTCTTGGGGTCTATCTATATCCTAAGGCTCTTTCAGTACTAACATTATTTGATTCAGCAAATTTAAAATTAAGAAAGCTGGGTGGAGGGGGGTGGGGTTATCTAGATGGCTCAGTGGATTGAGAGCTATACCTAGAGAAATGGGAGGTCCTAGGTTTAAATCTGACCTCAGACTTCCTAGTTGTGTGACCCTGGACAAGTCACTTAATCCCCATTGCTTAGCCCTTACTACTCTTCTGTCTTGGAACCCAATACACAGTGTCTATTTCTAGCTCCTCATCTACCCTTGGATGAGTTATTTGACCATTTTGTTCTATCTTCTTTCTATAAAATAGGAAAAGAAAATTATTACTAAGTAGCATTAATAATATATTTAATATCAGCCATTGTGCTTGGGAGAAATATTATAAAAGACATCATCTAACACTTTACCTAGAAAAGGAGGTAGGTTGGACAGGTAGAAGATAGACAGCCAAAGTTTTACCTTAGTACTCACAGAATAAAAGCACCAAAAGACTTCCTGCTATGCTGAACTAGCCATTTGTGGAGTATTTATGGAAAGACAAAGGTAAGAGTCTTACTTGATGAGATCTGGATTGCTTTTTTACTCATATCCCTGGAGAAAGTACTCACACTCGTAACAGATCCACTGAAATATTATACTGTTTTATTAATATTTTTCATTTATCTTTTAGGCCAGAAATTCTTTGAATAAAATATTTGGAAGGAAAGTGCTAAGTAATTGCAAGGGGAGGCTAAGACAAGAGGATTCATTTTTGTAGAAGTCCTTTATCTCCTGCTGGCATGTGACCTGGGGGAGGAGGTCTGCCCCCTCTAAGGACCTCAGTTCACATATCTGTAAAATAAAAGGTTTGGGTCAGGTAATCTCCGAAGGTGCTTTTAGCTTGTAAATGCTTTTCTATGTTGAAAGAGATTTAGTGGTAACCACGGTATTATTGCTTCTTTATGGATTACCGTATTTTCATGAGAATGCCTATCAGCTCTTGACAGGAAGCCCTTCACCTTAGACAAATTCAACTGAAAAGTGCCCTTGAGGGAAATCTGAACTGGATTTTTTTTTTCTAAGAATTAACGTAACTTCCAATTCCAGCCTTTCTCACCAATCTAACTAATGATATATATACTTCACCTAATGGTTCCTGGGAGAATCAGCTCTTTCACTAACTCCCTAAGTGGCCACAAACATGGCACTTGCTTTTTCTCATACACTTGGTTTACTTCTCCAATAGATGAGCGAATTGGACTAGATGATCTATAAGGCCCTGACAGTCTTTATGTTCTAAGGTTCCTTATAGAGCTGATGGCTAATAATTTTAAGAGGATACAAAAGTATCTCTTGCCTCCAAGCAGAAAAGGCATTGGCATAATAATTAGATTAATTTATTAGGAACCATTATCTTATTCCAGCTTTCCTGACCCTTTGGGCAATTCCTTCTCTAAATGAAGCCAAGTTAGCAACTGATTCACTTTCATGAAAGGCCCTCAGACACTGAGTGAAGGAACAGAACTCAGCTGAAATAGGGGGATCCCATGAATGGCTTGTGGCCAAGAAGTATGTGAAAGAATATCAAGAAATTTGGCTGGGAGCTCCAGGATGGCTGTTTCCAGGAAAAAACATAGAATGACCTATGGAACTCTTTAACAGGGGACCTGGAGGTCCCCTTACCATAGAGATGTGTAAGAATTAACCAGCCCACAGTCATAGGAAGTAGGAATGGGGGAGTCCCCTGCTGGGGAGCGTCAGTTGCAAAGTGTCTGTTTCTGACCAGAGAGGCAGTTACTGATAGCTGGGGCTGGCAATTGAGGGGAAGTTGGCTGCTAGGCCTGATTGGTCATTGGGGGTTGGTTGCTGGTAGTGTGGGTTGGTGTTTAGTGACAGGAATATAAATGCAGGCCTGAGCTTACTGAGAGGGCTTTTGGCTTTAGCCTTTAGAAGGCTTTTTTGCCTCTGGGATCTCTAGAGAGCAGGATGTCTGTCTCATAGGCAAGGATCTGCTGTCAGCTGGCTACTGACAGTTTGGGCTGCTTTAGAAAACCAATTGAAGGAGTGAGTGAGTGGTAGCTCTCTATTATTTTAGGGAGTTAGGCAATCATTTATAGATGATGTCGGTTAGATGGACCTGGGTTTTGCCAGGCAAGAGGAAGCTGTCCTCAGAAGACAGGAGTAGTTATTAGGAATTTTAGGTAGTTTGGGGAATTTTAGATATATTTATAGGGTATAAGATTAGTAGTCTCTCTTTCCTCTTTTCTGTCTTTCTATCTGTACTTCTTTATTAAATTAAACAAAGTTTTTTATTAAGCTGCTCTCCTCACTTTGTCAAACTCCTACTTTTAACCCTTACAGAGTTATATCTGCCTTGACGGCAGCCTTGGTTAATGTTATTTCCTTGGCAAAGTAGTTAGCATTCTGGGTACTGAGCACTTATGAATCACTTTCTATGTAGAGGAAGTTGAGTAAAATCATTGTACAGGGAGCTCAGCCATTACAACTTAGTTGTCACGAATGCAGTCTTAAAAACCCTTCCAGCAGTTCCACACCTCAGGTTCCCAACATTCTTCCAGCGTTACATTAAAGTGGTAACCCCTACCAGGTCCAGGTTACCCAGGTCACCAAGAATGCTTTTAACCAGAACAGTCCTCCTAAGGGGGAAGAAAGGCAAAAAGTTTGTGTTCTGGCTTTGCTACTATCTCGTTGTGTGATATTAGTCAAATTTCTTCCCCTCTCTGGGAATTAGTTTCCTCACTGTCAAGGTTAGACTAATTGATTTTCCAAGATCCTCACCAGTCCTAACACTGTGTTCTCAGGCGATGGATCTCAGCCTGGGGGCTTTGACATTTTTGTTAAGAGTATAAAATCAATACACAAACCCACAAATAATCTGTTTGTCTCACAGATATACTAAAAATAGTAGTGCTTTTTTCCCCCAATATGTATAGATGCTATAGTGTTATGGGGACAGCTAGGTGGCTCCAATGGATAGAGAGCCAAGCCTGGAGTCAGGATGCCCTGGGTTCAAATCTGGCCTCAGTTGCTTCTTAGCAGTGTGTTGCTTAACCCCTGTTATTACTAAAACAGTGGTGGTAGGGTTTAAGTTACTGAATGTATAGTAGTTTTCTGTCGTGTATTTTCTTAATGGATATTAGTCACAGAATTCTATCATATAATACCACTCTCATCATGTACTATCCTGAAATGTTTTATGTTATTTAAAGGGTCCTTGTGCTCAGAAATGTGGGGAATCATTATTCAAGGTCCCCTTTCAGCTCTGACATTCCCTTGTCCTGAAGTACTTTCCAACTCTGACAATTCCTGATGGCATTTTCAGTAACAGATGGTTATGGCTATTCTTTCTATACTATTTCATAAATTCCAGAACATTTTTATGCATTATCTCCTTGATCCTCATAGCAATCTTTTCAGGTGAAAAGGGTAGTGATTGTTATACCTATTTTACAGGTGTAGAAAATAGAAGATTACACAAGTATTAAGTGGCTCAGGCAGAATTAGAAACCAGCCCTTCCCCAAAGGAAAACAGGACCAGAAATGAAAAATAGATTTCCACAATTAACAAGCAAATTGCTCAATGAAACAGATCACCTTTCACAATCTTCTGCACACAGTAAATACTTAATACAAATATGAGAATTGAAAAGAATAGAATTGCAATTCTTGCCAACCATTTAGAGGGTTTAAGTGCTTGGACCTATTTAGCTAATGCTAATTTAATAAGCTGGAAGCTGTTAATTTTATTGGCCCATAAGAGACTTTCTGGTTTGACTAAAGTAGCTCTTCCCAGCCTTTATTTATTCCCCAGCTATGAAGTCACAGGGCACAACAGTAAACTACAATAATTATAATTTATTGTCTACATGACAATTTATCAACATATCTACATGTATGTCTATGGGAATCAGGTGAATAAAGGAAGTTATTATAGGATATTGGCTACAGATCAGTTTCTCCTACTTTTAAAGTAAAACTTCTTGGCTTGTCTTTGACATTGATCTAACATTAAGAGGTGATCATCCTAAAGCCAATGTTCTCATCTGTTGACTTTCTTCTTTCTCCACTCCACTTCTCCTCTCCCACCCCTATACCACTCTCTGACCTGGATCAGACTATAATAGCATTTCTCTAGACCCAGGATGCATTGAATTGGAAGTAGAAAGCTTTGGGTTCACATCCCAATGATGTGACTTCTAGTAAATTCCTTCACTTCTTTGGGGGCTGGATAAGATTACCTGTAAGGTCTCTAGCTATAAACCTAGGAATCTACCTTCTCAAACAATCCTTTCGCCCATTTCTATTCCTTTGCCCTGGAGGCTCTCCTTCCCCCTCTCCCATGTCTGGAAATCTGGCCTGCCCCAAAAGTCCCTGACTTCCTCTAAAATTTAGCTCAATTACCACTTTCTGCAAGAAACCTCTGTTGGTCTGAGGTATCACCTCACACCTAGCAGATTGGCTAAAATGACAGAAGGGGAGAGTAATGAATGTTGGAGGGGATGTGGCAAAATCGGGACATTAATGCATTGTTGGTGGAGTTGTGAACTGATCCAACCATTCTGGCTGGCAATTTGGAACTATGCTCAAAGGGCTATAAAAGAATGCCTGCCCTTTGATCCAGCCATACCATTGTTGGGTTTGTACCCCAAAGAGATCATAGATAAACAGACTTGTACGAAAATATTTATAACTGTGCTTTTTGTGGTGGCAAAAAACTGGAAAATGAGGGTATGCCCTTCAATTGGGGAATGGCTGAACAAACTGTGGTATATGCTGGTGATGGAATACTATTGTGCTCAAAGGAATAATAAACTGGAGGAATTCCATGTGAACTGGAAAGACCTCCAGGAATTGATGCAGAGTGAAAGGAGCAGAGCCAGAAGAACATTGTACACTGTACATAGAGACTGATACACTGTGGTAAAATCGAATGTAATGGACTTCTGTACTAGCAGCAATGCAATGACCCAAGACAATTATAAGGGATTTATGGAAAAGACGCTACTCACACTCAGAGGAAGAACTACAGGAGAGGAAACAGAAGAAAAACAACTGCTTGAACACATGGGTTGAGGAGGACATGATTGGGGATGCAGACTCGAAACTACCACATCAATGCAACTATCAACAGTTTGGAAATAGGTCTTGATCAATGACACATGTTAAAACCAGTGGAAATGGGTGTTGGCCATGGGTAGGGGGAGGGCGGGGGGGGGGAGTGAAGGGGAAAGTAAGAGCATGAATCATGTAACCATGTTAAGTTTTCTAAAAAATAAATATTAAATGTTAAAAAAAAAAAAAAAGAAACCTCTGTTGGACCCCCCCCCCCCCCAGCTCCTAAGGCCTTCCTATCTAAGGTTACTTTGTATTTGATTTGTATGTGCTTGAGTATACTTACATGTATCTATGTTGTCTTCCTCATTAGAATACAAATTCCATAAGGGCAGAAACTGTCAGTTTTGTCTTTATCTCGGCACAGTGCCTGGCACAGAGGATACTTAATAACTGTGTGTTGATTTGATTCGTTGAATCAAACTCAAATTCATTAGCATATTATTTGCAGCCTATACTTCTTTGAAAAATCACGTTGGCTTTCTTCAGGCCTGCCTCATTTCTCCCATTTGCCAAGATCCTTCAGGGGTCACTGAAAATTGTTCAGTGAACATATTGGCCTTTTTTTTTTTTCCAGCATTTTGGGATGTAGTTCATTTAAGAATGGTGCCTTGGGGGGCAGCTGGGTAGCTCAGTGGATTGAGAGTCAGGCCTAGAGACAGGAGGTCCTAGGTTCAAATCTGACCTCAGCCACTTCCCAAGCTGTGTGACCCTGGGCAAGTCACTTGACCCCCCATTGCCCACCCTTACCACTTTTCCACCTAGGAGCCAATACACAGAAGTTAAGGGTCTAAAAAAAAAAAAAAGAATGGTGCCTTGAAATCATTGAGGACAATTGGGATCTTCTTATCTTGATTTTAAACTCCCTGCATTTTTGTTGTGTTCTTTCCAAGGACTGACCCCTTAATAAAGAAAATGGAAGCAAAAAATGACTTGAGTGGTTCTGACCTCTTACTCTCATCCATTTTCATCACCCTGAACAAACCTTTATCTCCTTTATTCCTCCTCTTTTTCTAGAATGTCAATATTTCAATGGATTTGCAAGGTGATCATTGCAGGTACTTCCTCCAGCAGTACTGGAGCAGCAATCCATCCATCTATCAATCAGTCAATCAACATTTATTAAGCCAGCTATACTTTCTCATTCTGTACTATTCTTGCCTATACTGTCCAGAAATTGGCCATAGAGGCTCCAAAAAAAGCACCAGGAGCCTTCTTCTAAGCCTTTTTAATATACATTAATTACTAGTAAGGCAATTAAGTTTTCTGTCCCATCCCTTTACTATATAACCTGCCTACCTCCTTGTGTAGTCATGTCTTAGGTGAAATCCTTTATGCCATTTCTTGCTGTAGCAGTCTATTTATGCCCAGTATCTAATTCTCCACTGCCTTTTGCATTCTCTACAAATTTAATTTTTCAGAGATTTGTAGAGTTCCATGTTGGATAGCCATGCAATATCATCATAATAGTAATGATGTTAAAAATATAGGTCTGTGTTTCAAAGGCAAGCTTGAGATTATTCAAAACACTGAAGACTATCCCAAATACAAGTCAACCTACTCTCTTCCTCCTTTTAAATTCTGAATCCAGCTCATTCTTCATCCTCCCCTGTCATTCCTAGACATAGTTATTAATGGATTAACTCAATGTGCTATCCATCCAGTATTCTATCATTGTGTAGACAACAGGCATCCTTCATCCACTCATTTCTGCCTCTTTAGATTGTTAGGTTAAATTCTTTTAAATGGTTCAGAATCTAAGGAACTTCTGTATTTTATAGTTTTGAGGCAATCAACAAAATGTCATCCTGAAACAAGAGCAACTGAGTTGGGTGAGAAGACTTTATACCCATAGGTAATCCCTCTTTCATTTCATTTTCATCACTCTGTACCAGATAGACTTCATGATAGTGATAAATGCCTTCAACCAATAGATTTCACTGTTTTATGCCTCATCTAATCTTGATTTTCAGAGGACCATTGAACAGTTATTGGAAGAAATCTTGACAGCCACATCTTGTTCCATTGAATCAAATAACTTTCTAAATAATCAACTTAATAAACAAAACAGGATCCTGTATATCTCTAAATCTTGTAGTCAGCTGCATAACTGTGGAGGTTTAATCTGCATTAGAAATTTTTTACAGAGCACATATCTATGTCCTTTTCACATTTTTATCAAGGATACCCTTAATAAATGTCTGTGATGTTTTCATTAAGAATTTATAGACATGACAGTAGACAAATGCATTACTGATATCCTTTTGATCACCTTTTGTTGGTAGTAATACTGTCCTTGATTGTCAGTTACTTAAGGAAGTAGGCAGAGAGAAAACTTAGGTCAGAAAGGTTCATGGTTGGGCCTGCAGGAGGAAAACCTAGGAGGCCTCTTCTAAGCAGTAGATTGCTATGGCTCCCTGAATGTGGCCCTGAATTTCAACATAAAAATCTAGGCCAGTGCTAATTCTGTAGGAAGACTTCTAGATTTCTAAGCCACACCAGCCTCGGGGAAGGATTTTTAAAATGAACTGGTGATTGGAAATCTCATCCAGGAACTCATATTTTCTATCTCTACACTCTCTCCCCTTCTCTCTTCATCCTCTTCTCCCTTCCATAGGTGTGGATGTGTGGGGGCCGAATGGAGGACATTCCCTGCTCCAGAGTGGGTCACATCTACAGGAAATATATCCCTTACAAGATCCCTACAGGAGTCAGCCTGGCCCGGGTAAGGTTTTGACTTTGCCAGGAGAAGTCCAGGGTAAGGGGGCAAATCTCCTCTGAATTTTATTTTTAATTCTGAACTTAAGAACAACAACCAAAAAAAATGAGCATTTTGCTATCCATAATAGAAAAGATCAAGATTGTACATGAAACCATGAGTCTATTATGAAAAGCCTACTTTCTTAGGAATTTCTTCAGGTCAGAGTTTAGTCCAAACTTGGCCTAACTACAGAAGGCCACAGTTCACCTTGAGATTTTCTTCAGATCTTAAGTCTCCCTATAGATTCTCTTGGAATTGGACCAAGTGTGATTACAGATCCTGAATCCAAAAGGAACTTGGCAGACTGCATTACTGAGCAAAATCTATTAGGATGAAGTTTCATAGAGACCAATGTAGAATTCTACAGTCAACCTCAAAGAAGCAATTTCACAAGTACAATTAAGAAAGGCATGACTGAGCAGTTTGTGTGAAAAAGTATGGGGGTTTTCATGAACTGCAAATTCAGTAAGCATCAGCAATGTAACTTGGTAGCCAGAAAGCGATATTCCGAGGAATAGGATCCAGAACATGGGAGATTATGGACTCACTCCTGAGCAGATCAAATCTGGAGCTGTGTATTCTGTACCAGGAGCCACATTTTAGATAGCCAATGAGTGTCCAGTGGAGAGGGATCAGTTTGGTCAGGATATGGAGAAGAGAAGACTTAAGAGGACCATGATGGCCATCTTCAAGTTTTTGAAGGTCTGATTTATGGATAAGAGATTCATCTTTCTCTGCTTGGCCCAGAGGTGACTTGGGGTGGTGCTTTTACCCATGTTTCTAGACAAAACAAATGGAAGCTGAACATAGATTTAAGCCAGATCACTTATCTGAGATATTTTGAAAAGGGTTCTTCAGTTAATAGTGTGGTCTAAATGATCTCCAAGACCCCTTTTAGCTCTTTGATTCTACAAAGTTACTTCCCTTTTCTGGGCCCTAATTTTCTCTTCTATAAAATGAGCAGATTGAACTAATCTCTAAGGCTCTTTTTAGCTCTAGATACTGTGGCTTATGGCCTATGGCCTATGGACCTCAAAAGCAGACTAGATGGATAAAGGGTTTAAACTCTTATTCAGTCAGGGTAAGCAGGAGGTGTAGAAGTCTGTATTGAACTGTCTTGATGCATCTAAGTGATGAGGAGTGCTTTGAAGGTATATTTGAGTACACACTAAGCCCAGCCTGGATACCACTAGGTAGATATGCCATGTGATATTGAACAAGCTCACTTTCCTTACATTGGGTTAAAATCAGCTTCTTTATAATATTTGACATAACAACATAAGAACAAACTCCCTAAGAATCTGAACTGTCCCAAAATGGAATATGCTACCAGAAGAGGTAGTGAGTTCCCTATCTCTGAAGATTTTCAAAAATAATTTGGTTAGATAATAAGTAACATTTATATAGCAGTCTAAGGTTTAGAAAGCACTTTCCGAATATTCTCATTTGATCCTCACAACAACCCTAAGAGCTAAATGTATTATTATTCCCATTTTATAGATGAGGAGACTGATAGCTAACCTCAGACTAAACTAAGGTTAAGTGATGTGCCCAAGCTCGTAGCTAATAAGTGAGGCCAGATTTTAATTCAGGCTTACCTGACTCCAGATCCCCCAGTACGTTCCATGCCACCTAGCTGCCTCTGCATGTCAGGATGTTGTGAGGAGCATTCTTGTCCAGGCAGTGATGGGCAAACTACAGCCTGCCAGCCAGATGCAACCCTTCTCCTTCATAATCTTTTAGACATTAATAGGGTTTCGTATAACAAAAAATATAAGAATTTTATAAAATGTATCACTGTTATTTTTAATTATATTGGCCCGCCTAAAGTTTTTTTTTTCCTTTCCTTTGGCCCCTCTTTAAAAAGTTTCCCCATCACTGGAGGAGATAAACTAGGTGATCCCTGAGATACTTAGCAGCCTTGAGCTTTTATGATATCCGTGTAAAACACTTGAAATATGAGCTATTATTAACGAAAGGCGCCATAATATGGGGAAAGCGTCCTGGAATGGGAGGCAAAAGCCCTAGAAACGAGTGCCAGCTCACAAGGGTCGTCAGCTGGAGCTGGGAGCAATCCTTGCCATTTCCTCACCTGTAAAATGGACGTAATGCCTGCCCTCCGCTGCCTCACAGCATTGCTGCAGGAAGTGCTTTCGAGGCGATGCGCGCTACTTATTATTGTCCCCGAGTGGCCCAGGGCCAGAGGCAGAGGCTCCCCATAACCTTCTCCCTCTGTCAGTCCCAAAAAGCTGCTTTCTCCAACTGCCGTTTTCCTGGCCAGGCCCTTCCCTCATCCTCGCGGTCTGCTCCCACTGTTTCCCTACCGGGCTAAAGTAAACCGTAGCCTGCCTGAAGGGATGGCCACCTCCGCCTGCATCTAGCTCACCCCCATGAAGGAGGTGTGACCACAGTCAGGTCACCACTGTTCTCCTCAGTAGAAACACGTCAGCGCCCTCTAGTGACGCAATATCATAGCGCACACATCAGCCACTGAAGAAATTCGCCAAACCATTCATTCACCAGCCAAAGCCAACTGAGACTTTAGAACAGAACACTGGATGAGGGACTTGAAAGGACCATGTAGTCTCTCCCATCAAGCAGCATTCCAATTCAGTTTAGTCATCCGCCATTTATTCAGCGCTACCTGTGGTCAGGCTGATAGCATGCTAGGTTCTAAGGATGCCAAGAGAACTCCAACACAGACCTTGTCTGCAAGAAAGGAACCTATCATCTAAGTTGGGAGGTGGGAAGGAGAGGCGAACTTTTGCTCTCAGTGAAGGAAAAGTTGCCAACAAGCAGAACTGTCCGCAAGTGAAATGGATTTCCCCTCAGGAGAGTAATGGGTTCTTCACTTCCAAAGGTTTTTAAGCACAGGCTGGGCATGGAAGGAGAATTCCTGGTCAACTACAGGTTGGACCAATTGTCTCTCAATATCCTTTTCATCAGGAAGTTACAATATTCTAAAAATGAGTACAAGATTATTTATTTTACATTTTGTAATTTTTTCTAACTCTTGCTTGGTTTTAAAATCTTTCCTTTCCCAGAGATCTGACAAGTATACTATTCTGTGTTCACTTAATTTACTTACAGTTTCCTTCTTTATATTCAAGTCTTTCACCCATTCTGAATTTATCTTGGTGTGTAGGGTGTGAGATGTTGATCTAAACCTAATCTCTCCCATATTGTTTTCCAATTTTCCCAGCAATTTTTGTCAAATAGTGGATTTTTGTCCCAAAAGTTGGGCTCTTTGGGTTTATCATACACTGTTTTGCTGGTGTCACTTACCCCAAGTCTATTCCACTGATCCTCCCTTCTGTCTCTTAGCCAGTACCATATCGTTTTGATGACCACTGCTTTATAATATAGCTTAATATCTGGTACTGCTAAGCCACCTTCCTTCATGTTTTTTTTTCATTATTTCCCCTGATATTCTTGATCTTTTGTTCTTCCAAATAAACTTTGTTATAGTTTTTTGGTGGTTTGATAGGTATGGCACTAAATAAGTAAATTAATTTGGGTAGAATGGTCGTTTTTATTATGTTAGCTCGTCCTACCCATGAGCACTCAATGTTTTTCCAATTGTTTAGATCTAGTTTTAATTGTTTGGAAAGTGTTTTATAGTTATGTTCGTATAATTCCTGTGTTTGTTTTGGTAGATAGATTCCCAAGTATTTTATATTGTCTAGAGTGATTTTAAATGGTGTTTCTCTTTCTAGCTCTTGCTGCTATGATGTGTTGGAAATATATAGAAATGCTGATGATTTATGTGTATTTATTTTGTATCCTGCAACTTTGCTAAAGTTGATTGTTTCTACTAGCTTTTTAGTTGATTCTCTAGGATTTTTTAAGTAGACCATCATATCATCTGCAAAGAGTGATAGCTTAGTCTCCTCATTGCCTTTTTTAATACCTTCAATTTCTTTTTCTTCTCTAATTGCTACTGCTAGTGTTTCTAGTACAATGTTAAATAATAGAGGTGATAATGGGCATCCTTGTTTCACACCTGATCTTATTGGAAAGGCTTCTAATTTATCCCCATTGCATATGATGCTTGTTGATGGTTTAAAATATATACTGTTTATTATTTTTAGGAAAGGACCTTCTATTCCTATACTTTCTGGTGTTTTCAATAGGAATGGTTGCTGTATTTTGTCAAAGGCTTTTTCAGCATCTATTGAGATAATCATGTGGTTTTTGTTGGTTTGCTTGTTGATAGGTCAGTTATGTGGATGGTTTTCCTAATGTTGAACCATCCTTGCATTCCTGGTGTAAATCCCACCTGATCATGATGGATAACCCTCTTGATCACTTGCTGGAGTCTTTTTGCTAGTACAAAATTTCTAATTACAAAATGTAAAATAAATATTTTTGATTATATTAAATTAAAAGGTTTTTGTACAAACAAAAACAATGCAACTAAAATCAGAAGGGAAACAATAAACTGGGAAAAAATCTTTATAACAAAAAATTCTGACAGAGGTCTAATTACTCAAATATACAAGGAGCTGAATCAATTGTATAAAAAATCAAACCATTCCCCAATTGATATATGGACAAGGGACATGAATAGGCAATTTTCAGATAAAGAAATCAAAAGTATCAATAAGCACATGAGAAAGTGCTCTAAATCCCTAATAATTAGAGAAATGCAAATCAAAACAACTCTGAAGTACCACCTCACACCTAGCAGATTGACTAAAATGATAGCAGGGGAGAGTAATGAATGTTAGAGGGGATGTGGCAAAATTGGGACGTTAATGCACTGCTGGTAGAGTTGTGAACTGATCCAACCATTCTGGATGGCAATTTGGAACTATGCTCAAAGGGCTATAAAAGAATACCTGCCCTTTTATCCAGCCATACCATTGCTGAGTTTGTACCCCAAAGAGATCATAGATAAACAGACTTGTACAAAAATATTTATAGCTGCATTTTTTGTGGTGGCAAAAAACTGGAAAAGGAGGGTATGTCCTTCAATTGGGGAATGGCTGAACAAACTGTGGTATATGCTGGTGATGGAATACTACTGTGCTCAAAGGAATAATAAACTGGAGGAACTCCATGTGAACTGGAAAGACCTCCAGGAATTGATGCAGAGTGAAAGGAGCAGAGCCAGAAGAACATTGTACACAGAGACTGATACACTGTGGTAAAAATCAAATGTACTAGCAGCAGTGCAATGACCCAAGACAATTCTGAGGGACTTATGGAAAAGAACACTACCCACATTCAGAGGAAGAACTACAGGAGAGGAAACACAGAAGAAAAACAACTGCTTGAACACTTAGGTTGATGAGGACATGGTTGAGGATGTAGATACTAAATGACCACACCATTGTAACTATCAATAATATGTAAATAAGTCTTGACTGCCCACACATGTTGAAACCAGTGGAAATGCGAGTTAGCTATAGGGGAGTAGGGGGCTTGAGGGGGTGAAGGGTAAAGTAAAAATATGAATTATGTAACTATGGAAAATTTTTCTAAAAATAAAAAATTAATAAAAAAAATAAAATTGAGGACAAGGTCCTAGCCTATGGCTAGTCTGTGAAGTGAAAGATCACTTTTAGGTAAAGAGAGAATAAAAGTTCATGGAAGAGATGAATTGAGAAGGGAGGGAGAAACCTCAGCCAAGAGTGCAATGTTGGAAGACATAGTCCAACCCTTCCTTAAACAAGGTATCCCTACATAACATGTCTGACAAATAACGTCTCACTAAAGACTCTCACCAATGATCATTCACTACCTCTGCTGGTAGCCCATTCCATTTTGGGACAGCTCTAGGTTTTAGCATGTTTTTCTTTGCAATGAAATCTGTAGCCCCATGATTTCCATCTAGTTCCTACAATCACACAGAACAAGGTTAATCCCTTTTCCAAATGACAGCCCAGGCTCCTGTCATTTCTTCTCTCCTCCATAACTATCCACCAATACCCTGGACTGAAATTTAAACTAATTTCCTCTTGTTTTACTTACCCTGGACTAGCATATTCCTTTCAAGTTTATACCTGGTTAATGATGTATATAATATGCCCCATGAACTTTTTGCCATTTCCTTCAATCTTAGGTAGCTTACAAAACCACATGGATCCAGGAAGCTGATTCTTTTCATTGACTTAATAGTGGGATCTTAGCTGCACTTGCCCATTTAATACGAGCCCAGAATTTTTTAATTCTAATTTTTTAATTCTAATCAGGAGGCTTACAAGTTATCTTTTTCCCAAACACTGTCAGTAGAATTTTCTGAGTAGTTCTTAAAGTTTAGAAACACTAAGAAAATGGGGGAGTGGAATCTCATTTTAGCAGGAGATTGAACACTGGTGGAAGAAGTGAAGATGGTTCTCAGCACGTGGTAGCCAATAACAAATATTTGATGAACTGATGAACTGGCTTGAGTTCTAGTCCCAGCTCTTCCCCTAAAGAACTAGTGACTTTGGGCAAGTCATTGTACCTTATTGGAATCTATAAATTTAGGAAATTGGACTAGGCGATCTCAAATGTCTCTTCAAGCTCTGACACCCTCTACCACATATTCTGAAATCTCTCTCAGATCTAAGTTGCTGTGAATCTGGTTTTGTTCTTTTTGTCCTTAATGTCCTCAGCTTCCTGGTTCTGAATCATTTTTGTTACCTCAGAGTTACTCCCACCCCTCTCTCTGTCTTTCTCACATCTCATAATCTGCCTCCAGTGCTCAGTGCCCTCATTTACACTCTTTTTTACATCCCATCAAACTGCCTTGGTTCATATCTTTCCTTCAGACTACTAAAACTGTTGGGGAGTTTTTAACAGAGCTCACAGCCCTAAGATAAAAGAGGGATGGTCCAACAGTGAAGTGTCAGGAATTAGCCAGAATGTGTGAAAGAAAGCTTCAAGACCTTTCCAGCACCCCTGCAGTAAAAGCACTAGAGTAGTTGGATTATAATAACAGTTCACCTTTCCTACAGCATTCTAGAGCTTACAACACGTTTTCCTCATAACACCTTTAGAAATAGGTTGTTCAAGTATCATCCCATTTCATAGATGAGCAGGCCAAGACTTAGAAAGGTGAAATGATTTGTCCGGGATCAAACAGCTATTCAGGGACAGAAGCTTGATCTTCCTTGGTCCAGTGCTTTTCCTGTTATATCATCCTGTTCCTCTTACTGTATGAGATCTCCCCATGGATGCTGCAAAAAAGAGGATATCTGCTTAGGCCAGCAACATCTTGGCTCCTCCAAGAGCCTAACATCCTCTTCATTTTACTTCTCTTCTCCCAGAATCTGAAACGAGTGGCCGAGGTATGGATGGATGAATATGCAGAATACATTTACCAGCGCCTTCCAGAATACCGCCATCTCTCCACAGGGGATGTCACTGCCCAAAAGGACCTCCGAAACCGCCTAAACTGCAAAAGCTTCAAGTGGTTCATGACCGAAATTGCCTGGGACTTGCCCAGGTTTTATCCTCCAGTGGAGCCCCCGGCAGCTGCCTGGGGGGAGGTGGGTCTTGAGGAAGGAAGGAGGAAGAAGAAAGTGTTTCTTATTTCATTAAATCGGAGAGCTCAGAGCTGGGAAAAAGATTCTTTCCTCCATCTCCATCCCTGCCACATAAGTTCTTCTTTTACATATAAGACCACTGAACCCCAAATAAGTGGTGACAAAGATCTAACAAACAAGCAGTAAGTCAGGGGGCGGGGGGGAGAGTCAATCTGCCTAATTTAATTTTGGTCATATAACTTCCCAGTTCTACTCTTGGTGAAGATTCACATACTCAAGGTGGATGGTTTAGTGAGAATCAAAAGTCTAATCCTAGCTATGTAACCCAGAGTAACTTGCCTAACTTTAATGGGCCTTCCTTTCTTCAAGCTATAAAGTGGCATCATTACTACCCGTCCTTCCTTTCCTCTTCAGGATTTTTTGGGAGGAAAATGAGATGATTAGATGATGTGTAGATAATACTGTAGAAATATGGAGCAGTTCAATGCACAGTGGATAGAGCACCAAGCTTGGAGTCAGGAGAACCTGGGTTCAAATCCTGCCTCAGACATTTCCTTTGTGATCTTGGGCAAGTCACTTAGACCTGGTATAGCCCTTGTGCTCTTCTATCTTAGAATTCATACCAGGATAGAAGATAAGGTTTAGAAAAGAAAAAAAGAAAATATTGTAGAAATAAAAACACAATTGTAAGCTCCTTAAGGGCAGGGATTTTGCCTTACACTTTTCCACATATTGGGTGCAATGCTAGATACATAGGCACTAAGTAAAATAAATAAAATCATAAGGTGATAGTTCTAGAATGATCCTTAATACATAATACAAAGAATTTCAAAGTTAGAAGAAACAGAAAAAAGAATGTTAGAGCTAGAAAGGCCCAAAGATCATTTATTTATCTCTAGATGATTAGATCACGAATACCTTTAATTTTAAATAGGACAACACTGAGGCTTAGAGAGGTTGTGACTTGTAAAGCTAGAATGAATCAAATGCAGGTTTCTTGGCCCTCAGGTCCAAGCTTTTTCTACTGTAACATGATGTCTTAGAGTAGGGGTTCTTAGACTCTTGGAGGTCATGAATCCCTTTAGCAGTCTAATGAAGTTTATGGAGCCATCCTCAAAACAATGTGGACTTTTAAAAATTCATAATTGAAGGAAATGCTCAATTCCAGTTAGAAGTTAGGGAAAATGAAAATATGATTTTTTTTCATCCAAGTTCCCATACGAAATCTATCCACAGACTCCAGATTAAGAGCCCTTGCCTTAGGGAATGGAAGAACAGTTCTTTGGATTCTCATTTCTGTCTGTAGAGTAAGTAACAGGTGAAAGATTGAAATCTAATCTTTCAAAGATGAATCTGTTCAGTGACTAAGTAAATAGTTTCTTTGACCCTGGATTAATTGAGTTTTCTTTTAATGGGAGGTGAAGGACAGGGCCAAAAGGTTAACTGAAACTTTAAGGTCCCAACTTGAAGTTTAGCCATATTGATGATTCTCCTTACCCCCAACTGACCTTGGGCTTCTTCTCATTACATTCCATTTTTTTTCTGAAAGCTTCATCTGGTCCTTTGGCCCTTGAACAACATATTCACAAAGCTCTTTGCCATTTCAGATCCGCAATGTCGGCACCCAGCTGTGTATAGGGACAAAGCATGGTTCCCTGGGCTCTGCCCTGAGACTAGAAAGCTGCGTCAAGGGCCGAGCAGAGACAGCATGGGGTAACATGCAGGTAATCCTTCTTAACAGAGATCTCAGAAAGCCAATCAACTCCCTTTTTAGACTATGGAAGTCCTCTTCTTCAATCCTGTAGTTGCCAGAGGCCTAAGGCCCAAGTGACTGAGTCAGCCCTCCTATTCACATCCGAAGGAGAGGAGGAAGAAGAAAGACTGGGAATGAATGGGAGGGCCTAGAGAGAGGGAAAGGTAATGGAAGAGCCATAATGGATTACAAATACTAAACAAGGGCTCTTCAGAGCCCAGGGCAACTGTGTAAGCTAGCTCCAGTATTCAGTAACCAATTCCCCAAATAGAAAGCAGAGATTTGATTAACACCTCAAATCCATAGCGCCATAGGTGCCTCGACATATAAAAAGAAGTAAATACCTTCAAAATGACAGCTTTAGTACATTTGCAAAGATGGAAATAATAAGTTAAACTAATTAAAGTCTAAAAAATAGAGTTTGTAAGTATGCTTAGCAAGAGCTATCAATAAAGGAATAAACCTGGGTCAACTCACCGATGGAGTAGTATTTAAATCATGGCATGTTAGACCTTGAAAGGGACCTTAGAAAATAACCCACAGAATAGTCAAACTGAAAAGACCCTTAGAACAAAGAAAGAGATAGATGGAAGAGAACTTATCTATTTTCTAGCTCAGTAAAGGGAAGTGGCCTGGCCAACATCATGGAAGAACCATAGATGCAGTCCTGGAAGAAGAGAGAAGACACCTAGGGATTGGGCAGAAGATCATAAATAATTCCATTAATACCATCAGTTAGAGCAAACCAACCACCACATAAGCTTCCTTACATATGCAGCATGCTAATCCCAGGGGCCTCTGCCTTTCTCTGGGAGGGGGCAGGGTTGTATCATCTGTACCCCAGGACCAGGATTGGGTATTTCATTCATCTGAGATCATTGGCTGTCTTTTAAGTATGCTTTTGGTTATGTTACTGGGGCCTTTGGTTCTCCTTAGTCTAAATTATTCACCCTATATCAGTTCATAAAGTCTTCTCAGGTGTCTCTGAACTCATCATTGTTATCATTTCTCATAGGGCAGGAATATGCCATTAACATTCATATGCCACAGTTTGTTTCACCAGACAATGAGTACCCACTTGGTTTCTAGCTTTTTACCACAGTTAGTTCTTAAGAAGCCTCTCACTTCCTGCCAGCATCTTCAGGATATTATTCTTTGTTTCCATAGCTATCCGCAGATCACCTGCCAGGTCTTTGAAAAAATTTGTTGCTTTCTTAAAAAAGGAAATGCACATAATAGAAGTTCACAGTTTCATTTTCAATCTTATTTTTCTGTTCTTTACATATTGAATGGTTCCTGTTTGGTGGTATTAAAATTCCTATTAAAAGAGAAATTTTAATTTTCAGAATTATCTATAGTTGGAACAAATAAGTTTGTTACTGGCCCCTCTAAAGAAGTCCAGCCCCAACCCCATGACAAGAACTTGGGATCACGGGACATTTGGGGGTTCTTTCTCCTGTCATTATTATAATGAAAGTTGTTATGTCTGTGTATCCACAGGTGTTTACCTTCAGTTGGAGAGAAGATATCCGTCCTGGAGACCCCCAGCACACCAAGAAGTTTTGTTTTGACTCCATCTCCCATAGCAGTCCTGTCACACTCTTTGATTGTCATGGCATGAAAGGGAACCAGCTATGGAAATATGGAAAAGTAAGAGTGGCAGCTATGTGCTTATCAGCATCTTCCCCTTAAAGCCAACAGAATTCATCTTGAATTCTCATTCTATATGTAGAACTGATATAAGACATCTATAAAAATTACATCATCTTTAAATAGTAACATATCAGACTGATATAGGGCTTTATGGTTGTAAATACAATATGAAGCAAAAGACATTTATTGAGTGCCTCCTGTGTACAGAGTACTGTGCCAGACACTGGGGAAGTTCCCACTCTCATGCAGTTTGCAGTCTAGCAACTGGATAATCAAGTACAGATAATCAGAAAAAACAACCTCATGTGCTATGTGTTAGAAAACAAAGCACTACGTGAGGTTAAAGGACAATTTATGAGTGCTAGGACTGTAGTTGGTCAGGGCAGGTTTCTCAGAAGAGATGGCAAACATGATCTTGTTTGAACCTCCCAACATTCCTGTGAGGCAGGTAGTATAGGTATGTTGTGTCACCATTTTACAAATAAAGAGATTGGAGAGGAGTAAAACAGAAGGACCTACCCAAGATTACACAACTTGTAGCCAAGCTCCCTTGAGCTCACCTAATGCACCAAACCTTAAATGTCAGAGCACCAACCCAAAGCAGTTGCCACAAGAATTTCCTGCTGAGGATGTCTTGTCAGGGAATATTGGGTATAGTCCAGCATTGGCAAAGTATTAGCACAGCACTCGGGGAGCTGCTCCATTCCCCCTTTCCCAGCACCTGAGGACATTTTTTGCTTGCCCTTCCCCTCTGTCTAAGCCACCCAAAGCAAGAGCTTTCTCCCTCAACTCTCTCCAGTAATTGGGAGGCTCCCAGACAGCTTGAATTTGCCCTCTGGGCACTGAAACTCAAAAACCTCCAATGCTGGTTTAGTGGAACTACATCAGCTAAAGGAGCAAGTCTAGTGGTTAAAGCAATAAATTTGGAATTCAAATCTTATCACTTCCCTACTTGAGCTTCAGAATAGGAATAATAACCCTTTGTGCTCCTCCCCCACTTTATAAATTGTAAATTTCTTAGCTATGTCAGTGACCTTGATTTCTGCTGACCTTGTCAGTGTTGAATAATAGTAACACCAACTATGGGTAGAGACTCTAAGGAGAAGGTATTAGTTAGCCAGGCAACCAATGTCTAAGTACATTTTAAGGTGATTGGGGGACAGGTAAGGGACCTCTAAAATAAGAAAGCAGGGTCCCTAGCTAAAGGATTAGCTACCTAGGGAAGCTTATATGCCTTCGAACAACAGAAGGTTTTTTCATCTAATACTCTTTGAAATGCTAGATGAAATTTAATTCATTGAATCCCTTAGATGCATTCCTTATCAGATTTATCTTCCCAGTAGCTCTCTGAGCATCAGTTGGGGCAGAATATATTGTCTCAATGTTGGATCATCTCATTAGATCAAGACAGGTAAAGTGGCAGCCTAGAAGCATACAAGTTGGTGGCAGAGCTAAGAACCCCATGTCTTTCTCTGACTCATGTTTTGTGGTTTTCACAAGAATTAAAATGGCTTGGAAAAGCAGGTGAGACAGAAAATAGTGGTCCTTTCTTTCTCTTTCCAGAGACAATAGACTGTTCATGTGAGAGTCCCCCTCCTCCCTTAACCCGTCTGTCCTCTGTAAAATAAGTTCTGCCTTATAATCTCTCTGTTTTCCAGGACAAGACTCTCTATCATCCTATCAGTGGTACCTGCATGGACTGTACTGAGAGTGATCACAGGATCTTCATGAATACCTGCAACCCCTTGTCTCCAACACAGCAATGGATATTTCAGTACACAAACTCAACCGTCCTGGAAAAATTCAACAGGAACTCTGACCTATAAACATAAAGAATATATATGTGTGCATATATGTGTTTGGGTGCATATATATGTGTATCTACATATGCATATGTATCTGCTCACACTATCCCCTAATCACATATGCACACATAACACAACTATTTTTTTTTACTGGTGATGAAAAGAGATTTTTTTTAAAGGAATAATTTTTTTTAAAAAAACAAGGTCCCAGGGAGCATCTCCAGAAGGCATGAGGAGAATGACAAGATCTAAAGGACGATATAAATTTTTATGCTGCTACAGCACTCACTCCCTCAATACTTCTCCCTATTGGAATGATGGAGAACATCTATAGACCCTTATCAGAACTGCTGTTCCCTCCCTCCCAAACCCACTTGGCCCAGGAAAAGAAGGCCTGACCAGCTCTGATGCTTCTCCCCCAAAGTGTACAGCTGGTGTGGGAGGAAGATTGGAAAGATGCCCCCATGGGGTATCAAAGCTTTCCCAGGTGGTCCCCTCAGCATATCTTGAGTTTTCAGGACCTCACATCATCTCCCCACCCCCCACCCCCCCACCAATTACTCGGTTAAAGGAAGATCTCTTAGAAGTGATTTGCTCAATACTGGATGGAAATGCAGATGAAATGACAGGAAGGCTCTCATAAAGGCTTGGGTTGGGAGGGATTGAAAGGAGCCATGGAGTAAAGATCATCAGCTATATTGGACCGTGTGTTCCACATTCTTTTTTTAGCATTTATGATGCAGGGGCCCAGAAAGAACAATAGTTTCCTTCCTGTAGGTCTAACCTTTGGCTTCCTTCTAAGATGGATCATAATATAGGCTCCAAATGTCCCAAAAGGGAACTCAGCCTGTCATCATTAGCTTCTATCTGCCCTGCCCTTGACCTTCTGAAGCAGCCTGGATCAAATTTATCATTTGCAACTGGTCCTCTCCAGCTTCTTTTATTTTTTTCTCTTCACATGAATGCAGATCTGGAAATTTGCTAAAGGTGCCCGTTTGCCATTGCCCCTATAATTCTCTCACCCCTTCCTTCAACCTTGATTTGCTGATCACCACCCCCCAAATATCCAACTTTTACAGTAAATTTATTTTTATATAGTAGTTTTGTGTAATTATTTTCCACTGAATCTATATTTTTTACTACACTAGTGATAGCTCTGATTTCTATAGTGTTCGAAGATTAGCAAAGTATTTGTTTTCCTTTAAAAAAAAAACACCTTACCTTCTATCCTAGTAACAACTCTAAGACAGAAGGACGTGGGCTAGGCAAATGGGGTTAAGTCACATAGCTAGGACGTGTCAGAGGATAGATTCTAACTCAGATCTTCCCAACTCCAGGCCTAAAGTGTTGGTAATAGTCTATGAAGGTATTATCTCTTCTAGAAAAGGAAGCTGAGGCTTAGGAGTGACTTGTCCATGATTACCCTGGCATTCAATGATAGAGCCAGGCTAAACACAAATCATCTACTCCCAGTCCAGTGTTTCTATTTCACCACAGTCTAAACATTGTTGTCTGGACCCTTGCCCAAGATGTGCTCAGTGATGGGTGATACCTCCCAGATGACAAACACTATAGCTTATCCTACATGCTTTGTCTTTCCTCTTGGCCCACCAGGACACAGGCCTTAATTTGTGGTTATAACAGAGCATGAGAATCTTACCCCAAAATGCCACTACTTTACCACATAGCCCTACCTTCTAGGGAGAATTCACCCAGCTCCCTTGCATCTGAGCCCAACCCTACAACTAGGTGCCCAAATTAACTCATGATAGAATTAGGGAGAATTATTAGTTTCCAGAAGTCAATAGGGAAACTGGAAGGCTTACTTTAAACCCAACTGAGAACCGAAACACTTATGGAGCTTGTGATGGGGCACCCCATTTTCCAGAGAGAAGAACAGTGCCTGCTGGGCCAGGAATATCACTAGAGGTGGCTTAATAGGAAAAGAATTACACTTGGAAGCCAGAAAGCCGCATAGCTGGTCAAATATGAGAAGGGCTGTCATGGGGAAAAGGGATTAGACTTATGCTTGGCAGAACATGAGACAATAAGTTGTGGAAGTTGTAGAGGATAGATTTGAGCTCAATGGAAAGAAAAACTTCCTAACAATCTAAAAGTGGTATGGGCTGCTTCAGGAAATAATGAGTTACCCAGCATTAAAGCAAAAGCTAACCCCTTTGTTAGAGAAGATTCATTTTGGAAATATGGGCTGGAACTAGATGGAATCTGTGGTCCCTCTGAGCTCTGGGTTCCACATCTGGCTCTGCCACTGATGAACTTTGCAAACTTAGCTAAATCACAATATTCTCAAACCTGTTTCTTCTATTAAATTATAATGCCGATATTGTAAGAGTTAGCACTGCCTACTTCCCAGGAATGTTGAGAGGAAAACACTCACAAAATAGAAAATGTGAGTTGCCACCATTGCCAGCTTGCCTAAGATAAAAAGCCTCATGGGTGTCCCTATCTGGCTTACTTTCTAAGCTAATTCATTGTTCCTCTGCTCAAAGGTGGGGTGTTCCAGCAACTGTCGGAACTAGTGGTTCAGGCCACCAGTAGTCTCCCACATTGGCAAGGCTCCATCCAGATTGATGAGAAGTTTCTCACAGCCCCTTAGAGTATGTTCAAATAATACTCAGATCTCACCCCACCCAATAGTAAAGGGTCATTTCTTTACCACATGGTCCCCAGCCCTGTCTAAGCCAGCAAGTCAACAGGTAGGAGAACCACAAAACCAAAGGGAAGGCTATAGACAATCATCTAGGTCATAAACAGATTTAAGGTTATAACCAAATCTTATCTGCTCTGCACAGAGGGGGATAAATAGAACTAGTGTCTCCAATTCCACCTCCTCTGGCCTCTGTATTATTTACTGTAAGGGAAGAGTCCAAATGTCCCATGACCAGATAGATATACATCTCACTAAATTCCATTCCTTAATGGGTTCATCTTGCTTAGTTAATTACATTCCATTCTCCCAGGGGCTTCCCAAGCTAATGGAAAGTATTTGCTTAGCTAACCTGCCACCCACTGATTAAAAAATAGAAATTGTGTTTGGAGACCTATAATGGAGCAAAGGTGTGAAGCCATTATTCCAATTAGTTTTCACTATTCAGAAATTAAATTACTATAGCAGAAGTCAGGGAAAAGAACCTTACAATTGCATTCAAAATAAAAATCTGATTTCAAGTACAATCAGTCATTTCTGGGGGAAAGGGACAAATTTCTCCATCCAGATTAAAGAAGTTACCCTGAAGAAATTAGTAAAATCATCCCACTGCTCCTCTTGCCCAAAAACTATTAGTGTAACAAACCTCAGTGCCCTTTCCCAGGATTGACCCATTTTCATAGTCACACTGAGGTATCATTTGTAGAAAGAAGATAGAGGTTAGAAATCTATAAACTATAACCTTAAAAGGGGATCTCTGATAGACCAGTGAGCTTGAAAGCCATCCCTAGACAGCTGAACAGATGGTTCAAGAAGCATTTAGAAAGGGAAACTGATCTCTAGGTCCCTGCATGGATCCACTCAAAATGAGTCATTATAGACCAACATCTTTCATTAACAAGGCTACAAGATAGGTAGATCCAGGAGTTATGCTGTAGAATTGTATGTCTACATTGCAAAAAGGCATTTGATAATCTCACATTATCCTGGTGGACAAAATGATGCAAAGGAGATGATCATATATTTAGATTAAGATGCAACTATCAAAACAGTTGGACTCAAATTATTGATATCAATAGTCCCTCGTTAACTAAGAGAGATGTCTGTAGAAGAGTACAAATAGGGCCCCATCCCAGGTGTTTCTGTATTTATAATTTTTATGAAAATACAGATGTTATGTTATCGAATTTAAGGATGACAAGAAGATAGGAGGGCTATGATAATGAATGACTGAAAATTGATGACAAAATTAGGCTCCAAAAATATTTGGACAACCTAGAATGGTGGACTGCAACTACTCAGAAATTAGCTAGGATAAATATAAGTGATTCAAAAAAAAATGTTTAACTGCTTAAGTACTGGATAAGGAGAGATATGGCTAAACATCAATTTTTTAGAAACCTGGGGGATTAACGTAGAACAAGCACACTATGATGGATATGAGTCAGCACTGTGTTGAAGCAGCCAAAAAAAAAAAGGAATATGGCTTTAGTCTGAACTAATAGAAGCAAAGTGCCCAGAACAAAGAAGAGTTATAGCATCACCGCTTTCTGCAATCGGACCACATAACACATTCCATCTGGGAGACCACATTTTAAGAGGGGTCTTGAAGAGCCAGAGCACATCCAGAAGACAGCAACCAAAATGGTGAAGGGACTGGAGACTGTTTTATGAGTTTCAGATCAGCTGAAGGGGCTAAGAATGTTTCTCTTGGAAAAAAGAGTTAAAGGTGGAGGAGGTGGGAGGAGTCTCTGTGTCAAGACATTACAAGAGCTGTGTAGTGAAAAAGGAGTGATATGCTTGCTTGGCTTGGCTCTTTGTAGCAGAACTGTGTGGAAGTTCCAGGGTGGCAAATTCCAGCTCCACATTTGAAAGAACTGCCTAATAGAGCTATCCAAAATAAGGTGGGCTCTTTCATGAGATAGGGAGTTCTCCATCCCTGGAGGTGTTCAAGCAGAGGCCCACTAATGATTTGTCTAGGATGTCATAGAGGGAGTTCCCCTCTAGGTAGAAAGTTGGATGAAGTGACCTCTGTGGTCCCTGTCAACACTGACTGTCCTTATTTCGTGGGAATCCCTTAGGGAATCTTTGGGAATTAATCATTAAAGAAGAATGTAGCATCATCAAAATGTAAGCTGTGCCTTTTAAAAGAAAATGCCAATGTATAGCAAAATGCCTAAACTTGAATCATTTTCTAGTGCCTTGCTGGACAAACCAGCATCAATTGGGAGAAAGAAAGAGTTGTTGATGCTCAGTATTATTAGTCTGATGAGTGTGTGTGTATGTGTGTGTGTTTGTCTGTGTCTGTGTCTGTGTGTCTGTGTGTGTTTCAATGTTCAGTTTCCAGGAGGAGATTTAGATCCAAGGGGAAGAAAACAAGACAACAAGCCTGAATCAAGATGGGTTTCTTCTTGATTGCCGCTGGGCATTGACCATGTGCTGTAATATTCCATACAAAAACTTTGACTCTTCCTCTGGGATAAGGGCCAGAGCTCCAGCACAGCTCCAGGTCCTGCCCATCTCTTTGGCTAAGGGGCAGCTTTCTTTGTCCCACAGATCACTTCCATCCGCAGCACACCCCTCATCCTGAGGAGCCCCATCACCTCACCTTCATAAAGGAAATTGGGGTAGGGTCCCCTAGTTTTCCAAACGGATATACTCTGAATCATCCCACTTAATCTTCCTGGGAAATATAAGAGCCTCATTAGCCACTCATTAGCCTTCCTTCACGTGTCTTGTCTTAAAGCCACCAAAGGTAGGGCTGCTTGCCTAAGCCCTCTGCCTCTTGTGCAAAGCAGAGCCTCTATAACACAACAGGTGGGATCTGGTGCTTTACAAAGTGTGTCATTAATAGCTGCTTCCTCTAACTTGTGTGTGTGTGTGTGTGTGTGTGTGTGTGTGTGTGTGTGTGTGTGTNTCCTCTAACGTGTGTGTGTGTGTGTGTGTGTGTGTGTGTGTGTGTGTGTGTGTGTGTGTGTGAGTGATGTTGGCTCATCAGTTTTCTGTGCCTGGGGAATGTCACTAACCTGAAGCACCCAGCTTCCTTTTTGTATCCCTTGTCCATACTCAGTAGGGGATAGATAGTGATAGGAGCTTCACAAATGCTGGAGAATGTTACAGCAGAAAGAGCACTGGACTGAGAATCAGGAGGCCTGGGTTCTGGTCCTGGCCCCTCCACTATTGGCTGTGTAGCCTTGGGTAAGTTACTTCTCCTCTCCCCTTCAGTTTTCTCTTTAATTAAGCAAGAAGATTGGTTTAGGTTTATAGATCTAGAACTAAAAGGGACCTCTGAGGCCATTTAGTCCAGCCCCTTCATTATACAAATATGGAAACTGAGGCCTAAAGTGGTTTAATGATTTCCTCTAGGTCCCGCAGTTAGTAAATATGTGAGGGAGGATTCAAACCCAAGTCCTCTAACTCCAGGCAGTGTTCTCCCACTGTACCATAATTATGTGATCTTTAAGGTCCCTTCTAGCTCTAAAATGCTATCATATGATCAACATGAAGTAAGAACCTAAAAAATAAATGGAGTGCTATGTGTAGTAGCAAGCTCCCCATCGAAGGAAATTCCCAGAATGTCAGGGCTAAAAGGGTCCTCAGAAATAATCTTTAATATCTTTATTTTATAGATGGGAAGCAGGGAAATTAGAGGATTTTCCTAAGGCTATCTATAATTAATCCTGGTTCCAGAATTCTCAGGTCTCCTATCTCCTAATCCACCACACTCCATTATACCATACTGCCTTCTTTTGTTCAAACAGGAGTTCATGGTCATCTGCCTATGATACCAGAAAGGGGATTCTAGTTTTTATTGAAGAATATATGGAGATCAAGATGTTAGCCGTGCTGGCTCAGTGTTGATCCTGAAGCCTGCCTCTTAGCATTCTGGTCTTGCATCTCTAATAGTTGCTGACACTTACACCCCAGGCCTTTCAAGACACCTGAATATCTCTTGGCTCTCTTGGCCTAGATGTCTTCAGTTTAGCTGAGGAAAGTCTGTATTTAAAAAAAAAAATTACTGGTAACTAAAATGAAAAATATAAATAAATGCCTGAAAACAAATAAGTTTGCAGACATTGTAACTGAGCTTCTTTCTTGACTTGGCTCTTCTCTCCCCAAGGTTACCAACCATCTCAGCTGCTAAATCTGCTGGCCTTAGTCTTCGTCCTACTTGACTTCTCTGTGACTTTTGACCCAATTAATCACATATATCCCTCCTAGATTCTCTTTTCCATTGGCTTCTATGGCATTGCTCTCTCTGGTTCTCCTCGGCAGGTGAAGAATGAGCCTAGAGGATTGGATGAGGTAGGCTGACCTAAAACTAACCTTTTCTGGACCTCCATGTACCTCCCACTCAGGATTTCAAAATTTTAAGATTTGGTCAGGGGTGAGAATTGGGAATGAGAAAGAGGTATCAGGTCACAAAATGAGAAACCCATTCTAGTTGGCAATATTCTTATAAATAAGATGGCTGATGGAGCTTGACCCGAAACGGGCAATAATCATAAATAAATGACATTAAATTCTTTGTGTGGTATTTACACTCATTCTAAAGCCAATTCCAGGAAAGGAGCCAAAAAATATTTTGGGCAAAGGCATGACTTGAATAAGTTTCCAGCTACTTGAGGGGACAACTTTGAATTAGACAATAATCTTTTAGATACTTACATTTTGGCATGAGCAGTTTTTAACAATCCTGGCTTGAATTCAAGGCATTTGCAGGCCTTTGGCAAGATTACAAATGAGCTTGCTCCCTCTGTGTGTTAAATGCCCCCCTTAGAGTTTTTATATGTATGCTGACATCATTTATGTGTTTATGCACTAAAAAGTGGCCCCTTCTGTGCCCTAAAAAGTGGCTACCTGTTGACCTATCCCTTCCTTGGGCTCTCATCACACTTCATGGTTTTACCTTAGCATTTGTTTTTATGATATCCTCCCCCTTTCAGGATATTGGGAATGAGGAAGAAGGTAAAGAAACCATCTTCTCCATTAGAAAGAAATTGTGAACCCCAGTTGCCATAAGGGAGGAAGAGAATGGCGGCTTCCAGAAGTTAATTGACACAACAACCCAAAGATGGCAAGTATCAGATTAATCTCTGGCTGGTATGAAGCTAGTGTGAGCTGGACTTTCTTGATCAAGAATCAGAGTAGCAGAAGACAAAGAAAGTGGTGATAGGAAGGAATAAAATTTTTATTAAAACTGAAAGAAATTGCCTAAGTGCACATACACATATATTTGGTCTGGACCTGTCATTTAAGGAGCTAGCTGGGTGCTACAGTGATAGAGTACTAGGCCCAGAGTCAAGAAGACCTAAGCTCAAATCTAGCCACAAACACTAACTAGCAGGGTGAGCCTGGACAAGTCACTTGACCACTGCCTGCTTCATTTTTCTTGTAAACTTGTAATAGCACTGACCTCTCAGGGTTGTCATGAGAATTAAATAATATATATTCGTGAAGCACTTAGTGCAATATGTGGTATGTTCTATGGCCTTCCCAATGTAGAAATTTTTACCACACATGCATCTAGGTGGAAAGCCTATGACATGCACTCTCAGATCAGAGAGAGATTCGTAACCTTTTTTGTGCATCATGAACTACTGGCAATCTGATGAAATCTGGACCCGTGCTCAGAATAATGTTTTAGAATACATAAAATAAAATGTAAAGGACTACAATGGAAACCAATTACATTAAAAGGTAGTTCTCCAAATTATTTTCAAACAAGTTTCCTAGATATTGAGGATTCCTATGACTTCAAAAGTTGCCTGGGGAATTTGAGGATGAGATTTGACCAGAAACTAGATTATGTCAGTGACAGAACTTAAACCCCTCATCATCTCTACTCCAATATTGGCCTTTTAGCCACCAGGCCCATGCTGCCTGTTTTCTCATAGAGATATCAAGTTTTCAAAGAGATCCTACTTTATTCTAACTAGTGAGACAGTTTTATCTAAGTCTTATCTTATTTTTTGAAGATTTTGCTTCCACCATTATATTCCTTAGACAGGAACTCCATAAAATTTGTATAAGTAAATTAATTAGTTGAGAAAAACCAAGTTTTTAATGCAAAGAGGAGGGGAGAAATAGCTTCCAGAATCTTTAATACACATTTTATTCACACTCCTCTCTCCCTCCATCCCCACCAGAGAATACTATTGAATTTGGATTTCTCTTTGAGGCAGTAGTTTTATTTCCTCTTTGTCTATACTTATTTCTTCCATTTTGCAAGAACAATGCTTTTTTTTCAATGGTGACTTTTTTCCCCCTGTTCTCTGTGTTTCTGGTCCATTCTACTACTCTCTGGGGCTACTGAATATTCTACCTTAGATCAATCAGAGCTCCCTTAGCAGTGATGCCTGGTTTCTTTCTGAAGGTTGAATGAAGGATCTTTTGTAAAGCTTCAAAGACAATGAATTTTTAATGACTTCTCAAGATTTATAAGTATAAGGGAGAGCCAGGGGTTTCTAACAAGCCATAGAGTCATAGAATCTAGAAGATGGAAGGGAATTCAGAGGTTACTTTGTCCAGACCTCCATCCATTAGAGGAATCCCCTTTACAGTATCCTGGAAAAGTCATCGTCCGCCTCTGCTGGAGTTCCTCCAGGGGTGGGGGTAGCAGCCTATTCTAGTCTGGGATCTCTCTATGAGGCAATTTTTCCTTATTTGGAATTGAAATCTGCCTTCCTAAAATTTTCCCCTTGCTGGTCCCAACTATGCCATGTGGGACCATGCAAACAAAACAAACAGGCTTCCTCTTCTCTATCATAGTCCTTCAAATAGCTGGAGAAAGGGATCTTCCCTCCCTCCCCTTAACCTTACTATTTTCTTCTCAGTGCTGAATCCCCCACTCTCCCGGGCCATAACTAGTATAAGGGACCAGGGAGCTTTTACCCAGCACCAAAACGTGATAACAGAGATAGATATTCAGGACTTGGTTTCTCTCCTGTGGTAATCCTTTTTTTCTCCCCCCTCCTTTTTTAAAAAATCTTACCTTCTGTACTAATAAATAACTCTAGGACAGAAGAGCAAGGGCTAGGCAAATGGGCTTAAGTGGCATGCTCAGGGTCATACAGCTAGGAAGTGTCTAAAGTCAAATTTGAACCCAGGTCCTCCTGACTTTAGGCCTGGCACTCTATCCACTGAGCCACCTAACTGCTCCCTTTTTTTTCTTTTCCACCTGTGGTAATCTTAATGGTTTCAAGGACCAACCACATAAAGGATTGCCACATAAAGTGCTCTTTTCTCCTGTTAGTGTCCTGGTGGGGGGTGGGGGGGGGATGCCCTCCAGGCCTAGGCTGCCACTTCTCTCCCCAGCTCAAGGTCCAATGATTGTCCCATAGCCAAGGTTTGCCTTCTCTTATGGTGCTGAACAACTGCAATGGATCAGGGCAAGCTGCCCTTGCACTGCCTGGCATGTGGCCCTGAAACTTGTAAAATACCGGGGATCAGTGACAATGGTGTTGCATATCAGCCTTGGAGTGCCTTGATTCCCTGTGAATTGGATTTAATAGGGGCAGAACTGCACAAACAGGCAGCCTCACTCTCTCTTCCAAAATCCTCAGAGTCCAGTGGCAGGACAAAAGTCAGGATGGCAGGTGATGGCCCAGGATGCAGTAGGTGAACTTGACGTCTTGGATGTCTGACTAAGCTATAACTTTATATTTACTCTCTCTCTCTCTCTCTCTCTCTCTCTCTCTGTCTCTCTCTCTCTCTCTCTCTCTCTCTGGAGAGAGGGCTTTCAATAGTCCACAGGAATAAACCAAGAGAACATTCTAGGTGTTCAATATAGTACAAAGGCTCAGAGGAATGAATAAAAAAAGCATTTCTTAAATTTTTTTTAAACACTTACTTTCCATCTTGGAGTCAATACAGTATATTGGCTCCAAGGCAGAAGAGTGGTAAGGGTAGGCAATGGGGGTTAAGTGACTTGCCCAGGGTCACACAGCTGGGAAGTGTCTGAGGCCAGATTTGAACCTGGGACCTCCCATCTCTGGGCCTGACTCTCAATCCACTGAGCTACCCAGCTGCCCCCTAATTAAATAATTTTTGTTGTTCAGTCATGCCCAATTCTTCACGAGGTTTTTCTTGGTAAAGATACTAGAGTGGTTGGCCATTTCCTTCTCCGGCTCATTTTAAAGAAGAGGAAATTGAGCCAAAACAGGGTTAAGTAACTTGCCCAGGGTCATACAACTAGTAAGTGTCTGAGGTCACCATTAAATATTTTCTAGAACACTCCAATCTAATGATGACAGCTTTAGAGCAGGCTGGGGTCTTCATTTTACAAAGGAGGCCCAGAGAGGTTTAGAAATAGGCCCAGGGGCACAACACTGGCCAGTGGGTGAGGCCAGATGAAATCTCAGGCATTCCTGACCCACAGCACAGCACTCTGCCCGAGCAGCAGCCCAGTTGCCTCATCTCCATGGCTATGGAAAAGAGCAAAGGCAGGGACATCCTTTAGGAGGCCACTATTCCAGGCTGTTTTTCCAGGTGGTACTGGTGCTACAGTGAGGTGGAGATGGCTCCTGGCATGCTTATCCAGACAGCCACAAGTCACCCTGTTAAACTAAACACAGTTTCTATTTGTATCATTTAAGCGGTATCTAGTTCTTTTTTTTTTTTTTTTTAATTCTTACCTTCTATCTTAGAATCAATACCAAGACAGAAGGGCAGGAAGGGCTAGGCGATGGGGTTAAGTGACTTGCCCAGCGTCACACAGTGTCTGAGGGCATATTTGAACCCAGGACTTCCTGTCTCCAGATCTAGCTCTCTATGCACTGAGACTCCTACCTGTCCCTGAGTGCCAAAACTTAAAAGTGTGAGACAGGTAAATAGAAACTCTGCATCACCGCTGCCACCTAAGAGCCCACTAGGGGCTACTCTGGACTTCAGATGGGTTGGGGCCATTTGGGCATTTGCTTCTGGCCAGCTTCACCGGTCAGGCAGGCCAAGTGACTCCAGGGAATTGGCTTGTTCTAACAAATCCCCTACTCTGACCTCACACCCTTCCTGGAGGAACAGTAAGTGGCACCTTAGATTTAGGGAGCAGCTCAGCCCGTAAAAATGGGAGAAATGCTGGATTTGATATCAGAGGCCCTGGATTTGAGTCTAGCCCCTGCCATCTGCTACTGGTGTGACCTGGATAAAACATACTCAGGGCCTCAATTTCCTCATGTACAAAATGAAGATTATGTCTATGATCCCTTCCACCTCTTAGTCTATGATTCTAGAATAAGAATTCTATGGCTCTTTCAACTTATTAAAGCACATCCATACCCTCTGCCTTCTTCTCCTTGATCCCCACTAGCCTGTGATGTTTGATTGCCATGTCACTTTGACAGATAAAGAAACTGAGATTCGGTGAGAAAACCACCTAATTATTAGTGGCCAAGCCCAGGCTAGACTTCAAGGCTCCTGATTCCCTACCCTGCCCCATGCTTTCTCCAAAAGAACACCAGCCTGTCTAGTTCTGTCCTAAAAATATCTGCGAAAACCAAGGACCCAGAATCATAACTTCTGAAAGTAGAAAGATCCCTCAATTATATTCCTACTCAATATCCTTTTTAGACACATGGAATGGATTGATAATGGGGCAAGCATTTCTTAAGCACCTACTATGTTCTAGGCCGGTGATGGCAAACCTATGACACGCATGTCAGCACTTACACACATAGCCATTTCCAATAACACGCAGCCACATGCCGAGAATGAAACATTTGTTGTAGTATAGTGTAGACACTCTGTGCACTATAGATGACAATTCTATCTATGTTAATTTACCTATTTTGGTTTATTACAGTTATGTATTACAATTATACATTTTTGTTATTTAAGTTATAAATATCGTGAAATTATGCTTTTTATCTTGAAGTGACACATCACCCAAGTTATACTTGTTTTTTTTGGTGAATTTTGACACACCAAGCTCAAAAGGTTGCCCATCACTGTTCTAGGCACTTTGCTAAGTGCTTTACAAATGTTATTTCATTTGATCCTTACAACAATCCTGAGAGGGAGGTGCTAGAACTGGGACCCAGTTTTACAGGGGAGGAAAAGTTAAGTGACTTGCTCGGGTCAAAGAACTAGTAAAAGTGTCTGAGGTAGGATTTGAACTCAGGCCTTTCTGACTCCAGGTCCAATATTCTATCTACTAGCTGCCTATAGGTAATTGGATTTTAGTTCTGACTCCACTACCCTAGCAAGCCATTCCTCTTAAGGAGGTAGGCCCAGATGATCCTAAGAATGCTTTCTTCTCTAACGTACATTTGAAAGAACTTTTCAACCCTGATTCTGTGTGCTGAGGGCCTTTCCATTGCTAACATTCTGTTTCTCATGTTCTAAAGTCCCTTCCGGGTGGGCTTTCTAGTATTCTCTAAATCTCTGAGAGGCAGAATCTGCTTATTCTAATACGGACTATGTTTCTTTCACTGACTCAACTTAATCAACCCCTTTACCCCCAATAAATAAATAAAGCAATTTTAGAGCAGGTTTTGTAAAATACAGGGTTCCTATAAAGCAGTGATTCCCAAAGTGGGTGCTACCGCCCCCTGGTGGGCACTGCAGCGATCCAGGGAACAGTGATGGCCACTGGTGCATTTATCTTTCCTATTAATTGCTATTAAAATTTTTAAAAAATTAATTTCCAGGGGGCTAAGTATTTTTTTTTTCTGGAAAGGAGGCGGGATGCCAAAAAAGTTTGGGAACCACTGCTATAAAGGAAGATCAAAAGGGGAATTTGTTAATGTTCCCAAAATCAGGAGTCCTCATTTTGTCTGCCTAAAAGTCAACTTAAAACATGAGGTCCTCCTGTTGTATGGCAAATAAAACATGACAAATCACTGTACTGGAGAGTCTTGGGGGAATTCCAGGAGGGGACTATGAAGGAAAAGGAGACAAGATTTATCACAGATCTGAGCTGGTGCTTCTCCAAAGCCTACAGGTAAAAGGACAGAGAGACAAGGACAAAGACAAATATAGAGACAGAGAATAAAGAGAGGAAGATGTTCTTAGTCTCCACTGTTACTCAAAACAATCACTGTTGTTCAATTAAGAAATTCTACATAGATAGTCTCTGACAGAACTAGAGGTGAGATAAAAGTGGGATAAAAGGATAAAAACTTATAGTTAGGATGCCCAGGTCTTTGGTGCTGCTTCTGCCTTGCTCTTGACTACCTATAGGTGGGGAAGAACATCTAAGATGCATTCCAGGCCACACTCACACCCAGCCTGTAGGTAAGAAAGAATGGCTATTTAAAACAAACAAACAAGCAAAAAACCAGTAACATTTATTTACCCTTTACTCTTCTGTGAAAGGGAGACCAAGAACTTACAGAGTCATGGAGAAGGGCATGGTGGGTAGGACAGATTATGGCCTCTAACCAATGAGGAACTTCAAATAAAAGGGATAAAAGCAGACATTATTGTTTCCTTCAGCTAGGAGCCATTCCTGGATTTGAGAAAAGTAATTATTACAAAAGAGAAGATGTCACATTAGCAGGTGGACAGCCCGGTGCTAGGGGCTATTTCCTGATTTGAGATGAGGATCATTATGGAAGAAAAGATGGATGGCCAGATGGCAAGTGGACAGCTCCAGTGCTCTGCTGGTTTCCTCACAATGCCAAGAGAAACTAAAGAAGACCTCCAACACATTGAGTGGACCCTCAGTGGGAAATTTCTGGGAGGACTCAGACAAAAGTGCTAGAAGATAGGCAGGCACAGATAGGTTGTGGTCTGTATAATGGGAGAGAATATCCCAATCAGTGAGATCATGGATCCATTTGTGTGTCTGAAGACTGAATAAAGTGCCCTGGCTGTTCTCCTGGACTGAATAGACTATCAGACCTAGAAGGGATTTCTGCCATTGCACAAAATGTCAGACTCAGGCTAGCTTTACTGATGCTTTCTTTTTCCTCTTCTTTGTCTTTATTTAGCTCATTTTTTTTTTTTGCTACAAGAAATGGATCTATGAGTAGGAAAGGGGTGGAGATATAAAAACAAAGCATAATCAATAAATTTTTTAATGAAAAATAAAAGAAACCTTAACAACCTAGATTATCAAAGCTAGAAGGCAGTGAGGAGTCTGGCCCAAAACTAGACTTTAGGATGATCGATTTGACAGCTTAGGGAAAGATGGACTGGAACAGGGAGGCTAGGAATAAAGACCAACCTGCAGGCTATTGCAGTGCTCCAGGTGTGAGGCGTTGAGGGTTTGTTAGGGCATAGAATTGAACTGGTTCACCAAAGGGATCGATATGAGGAAGGAAAGTGAGTGCAGCCAGTGCCTGGGATAGATCAGAGGGATCTGCTGTCAGGGTCTGAATAAAGAACAGGTTTGGGGGTTAAGAGCTGAGAGAGAAGTAGAATGACAATAGATTAGGATCAGATAAGAGAATTTCAGTGTTCATGGAAATCATAGGGACGTGGGTGACAACAGATAAACCATCTCTGTATGTAGCTGTGATTGGGCAGAGTAGATCATGGGGAATGAGTAAGTTGAGGTTAGAGTGTTGGAGAGAATATCAGTAAATAGGTTGAATTCCCTGGAGTGCAGGAGTTGGAGAGAAGAGAAAGGTTATGAGCCAAGACTGAATTCATTGAGAAAGGAAGGAGAATGTCCCGAAAGTCAGTAGACAACAACCACCAGAATCATGATTGGATAATGAATATGCACCAAGTGAAACTCAAAGGAAAAGAGGTTCCTGAGTGATGGGGGTAGAGGAAGAGCCTAGAAGCGGCCATGGGGAGCAAGGAATCCTCCAACTGTCTCATCTCTACCGGTACAGCAGGGGAGTAGGTATGAAAGCATAACCCGTGTTGGGAAGGGCAGTCAGAGAAGCTGGGTCATAGGAGGGAGCCACTGAGAGCAAGAAGGGTCAGGAAAAGAAAAGGGTTAAATTGAAAGTTAGTTCAGAGCCTATGGAGCCAGCATTTCAGAGAGAAAAATAGAAAGGATGGGTAGCTTTAAAGTAGAACATTGGCAGTGGGCCGAGGAAAGGGTTGCAGGGGGGTGTGAATAGTGGAGCGGCCACTGTGGGAGAACAAGAAAGAAGTCTTAACAATGGCAGCTGGGTGTTCAGCATCCCTGGGATAGGGAGCGAGGCAGGGTGGGTGTATGTTAATCATTGAAGGAATGAGTTCTGCGAGGTTATCATAATTGTCAAGGTTTGGCCTTGGGGAAGCAGGGGGTGAGGTTGCTCATGCAAGGAGCCTCCTGTAGAGTTACTGTGGCCAGAGATAGCGTCTGGAACATGATTAAATGGCTGACCTGAGGGGTCAGGAAGCCCCGTTGGGTGGACACAGGCCATCAGCTGCTGCTGGGGAGTATTGGTACAGGAGGGAGAACCTAGAGAATATTAACTCCTTGTTGGCCACTGTTTTGGAGGCTTTGCTATAGCCAGCTGGCCTATATGCCCAATCCCTGGACTAGCTCTGAATGTCATGCCCTGAGAATGAGGATTTCCTTGGATTAGGGAATCCCAGGAAGGGGAAGTAGCAGGTTTCAGTCAAAAGTGGGTACAGCAGCTGACCTGATGTGTTTGCTTAGAGGAGATAAGTCATGAGGGCAGCTTTAAGTCCCTGGAACCCCGTTTCCTGGGGCTTGAAGAGTAGTGGCCTGGGGGAGTTTGGGATGGCAGTTTGGGAATCTTGCCATTGTTACCCTGTTAAGGCTTACTGTCTGTGGAAATAGCCCATCTCACTGGGCACTGCAGGGGCAGACCCCATACCCCCAGCAGGTTCTCTCCCCACCTCCCTCAAACAGTTCTACAGCTGGCTCTGAGTAAAGGCAGGAACCGTCTTACTTGCTTGTATTCGTGTCCCTAGGAAGGGAAGCCCAGTGGTTGAAACTTGGTGTGACCTTAACACTTGATCTATTGACCCACAAGCTGCTTCAATATAACTTACATTTTTGTAGCACTTTGTAAACATGACCTCATTTGAACTTTTGACAATCTATGAAATAAAAATATACAATTATTATACCCTTATTAGAGATGAAAAAGCTGAGGTCTAGAGTCCCAGTCACAACAGCAAATAACAAATCAAGAACTAGGATACACTAGGGCTCATATCGTTACTGCTCAAGAAACCTAGGAGGTCATCTGGTCCTCATTTTTCAGGAAAGGAAGCTGAAGCCCCTCTAGACAGGTGAAGTATCTCCTGCAAGGCCTTGTAGCTAGAAATCAGGAGATCCAGAAGCCCTCCGATTTCCAATCCAGTGTGCTGGTCTTGCAGCCCCTGAATTTGTGACCAGTTACTCCTAATTATTGCTGGGAAGCCTCTTAGACTGTGCCTGTGACACTGAAGAGTGTGATTGGAACAGGTTATAAGTTCTTCTTTTCCTTTCACAGCTCTGCCAGCCACTGCCTCTTTGGCAAATCTTGGTCCCTTTGTCTTAGCAGATGCTGTAGATGAGGGGCCTGAAGCCTGGAGACAGCCTGTGAAGGAGCAGACTCACCCCGGAGTCCTGGCAGGCTGTCTTGTCTCCAGAGTGACCCAGTACCAGAAGCGCACCTTAAAGCAAACTCAAAAAGCAAGTTTCTATGTGACGTGTCAGTGCCTGTTCCCAAATTGCTGGGAAATGGGGAGGATCTAGCTGATCTCCCACCGGCCTCTCTCCATATTATAAGGGCAGGGGAAATGGATTTTGTATACAAAAGAAGTATAAAAGAGAAAGAAGGGAGATTTTTTTTCGTCCCTCTCATCTCAAGGACTTTGGAATTCACATCTTTGCCAAGAGAGCACAGCCTAAAATCAGAACCTAAGAGATCTGGGCTTGAGCCAAGCCTGAGTATTCAGGAATGTAAGGGGAGGGTGGGCATCAGGGAGAAGGTCACTAACTTATGGGAGGGCATGGACAAAAGTCATAAAAGATGGGCAGGCCTACTTGGGTTGTAATCAGCATCACTGAAGAGAATATCCACATCAGTGAAATCACAGATCCGCATCCTGAGGGTCCAGAAAAATGCCTTATACATAGTAGGTGCTTAATAAACATTCCACATATGGAATCCTTTCATTAAACAGATAAGCAAACTGAGGCCCTGAGAAGCACAATGACTTGCCCAAGGACATGAAGATAAAAAGTAGCTAAACCATCATTTGAGACCAGGCCTCCAAACTCTCAATCAATTCTACAAGTTGGTACATGACCCAGGCCTCAAAGGAGGGGATTTGGGGCGAGTGTGGGAGGGGCAAGTGGGATCCCATCCTAGACATGACAGATGAGGGCAAAGGCCCTAGCCACAGGACAGGGCGAAATGGAGATGAAAGGCAGTGGGTCATCCAGCTGGCCTGGGATATAGAGCCCATGGAGGGAAACCATGTGAGATAAGACTGGAAAGAGGCATTAGAGACAGACGAGGAAAAATATCCCTTAAAGGGAATAAGCATGTAGACTCCCCTGGGTGGGCCTTCTAGAATCAGCGAAGCATGTTGAGAAAGACACCAAAAGTGAGGTGGGGTGTATGGGGTGGCCAGGGAGGAGCAGCACCTCGGGTGTCAGGGTTTGCTGAGCCCTTTCCTGGGCTGCTCATCTACCTTTGGTGGCCACCTTTCACCCGGCTCTCATCTGTGTCTCCAAGAAACTGCAGCGTGCTTGAGGGCACTCCTCAGTAAAGACCATCTCGGCAGCTGGGCTAAACCAGGGTGAAGATAACCACCGGGCAGGCCTCGCACTCATGAGTGGGTTGGCAAGGGTGTCTATCCCAAGCCTGTGAAGACTTTCCCTGGCAGAATGAGCGGATGAAAACAATTCATTCCAATGACCAAGCAGGTGCTACAGGGTGTGTAGAGTCTGGTCAGACATGGAAGACACAGACGCCATCACCCATCATCCTGACGTTGGTCTTGCCACCGAACTCAGGACTCTGGAAGAGAGAGAGCGGCCGATGGCGGTGTGCAGCTCTGCCTCCCTTAAATCCAGTCTGTTCTCTGGTTTCTCTTCAGATGGTATAAATCTTTCACCTTTTACTTCAATCTAAAGAACGACACCAAAAGGAAAATAATGTATGTAATGCACCTTGCCAACCCTACGTGCCTGTGTCTGTTCTTAGGAGATTTATGTCCTCTGTGTCCTGAGCCTCTCCTCAGCAGTGGCTAGACAGGAAAGAGAGCCAACCCAGGCTGAGAGACCCCTAGCTCTGCCATTTCCTACCTCTGTGACCTGGGGCAAGTGAGGAAAGGCTCACCTGTAAAACGAGGATAATAGCCCCTGCACTGCCTACTTCCCAGAGCGGTTCAAGGAAAAGTGTGTGAGGTTAAGATGAAAAGAAGTAGGCGCATTCTGTAAAGACAAGGGCTTCTTTTTCTCTTTGTGGATTAGGGTAGAGTAGAAAACTTGAGGTAGGATCAGAAAATTCAGGCTTCAGGAGCACGCTGCGCCCTCCCAGTCGTGGTTGCCAAAATGGCCTACCTCAGGCAATGGTTGTGAAGAGTCAATAACAGAATGTATATAAAGCCATTTATAACCATAAAGTGCTGTTTAAATAATAGCTTTTGTTATTATTATTATTATTATCATCATCGTTATCACTATTCTGACGAGGCAGATAGATAGCTCAGTGGATAAAGCACCAGGTCTGGAATCAGGAAGACTCAAGTTCAAATTTGACCTCAAACACTTTGCAAGCTGTGTGACCGTGGGAAAGTCACTTAAACACTGTCTGCCTCAGTTTCCTCATCTGTAAAATGGGGGTAATAATAGTGCCTACCTCCCAGGTTTGTCATGAGAATCAAATGAGTTATTATTTGTAAAGTGTTTAACACATTGTGCTATATAAATGTTGGCTATTATTATTTTTATATTTTATTTTTATCATTATTACTACCCTGTACCTCACTTTCCTCATCTATATAATAGGTAGAATAACAGCATATATCTCCTAGAGTTGTGGGGATCAAATGGGATAATCTGTAAAATGCTTTACAATCTTTAAAGCACTATGATGTGCTTTGCGACTGTCTCTGGTGTTCTGGAACTACCTGAGGAGTGGTGGAGGTGTTTTTCAGGAAGTGGCTGAAGAACAACATTGCTTAATTTGATAACCATCAAGTCCCTAGTTTCTGGAAGAACTTCACTGCTCTGTCCTAGCAAAGCTTAAGAATCAGTCCATCAGGGGCAGCTGGGTAGCTCAGTGGATTGAGAGCCAGGCCTAGAGATGGAAGTCCTGGGTTCAAATCTGGCCTCAGACACTTCCCAGCTGTGTGACCCTGGGCAAGTCACTTGACCCCCATTGCCTAGCCCTTACCACTCTTCTGCCTTGGAGTCAATACAATTGACTCCAAGACGGAAGGTAAGGGTTTAAAAAAAGAATCAATCAATCAGGGGCAGCTAGATGGCTTATGGAATAGAGCACCAGGCCTGGAGTCAGAAGGGCCCGGATTCAAATTTGATCTCAGACACTTGCTGGTTGTGTGACTCCGAGCAAGTCAATTAACCCCAAGCATCTAGCCCAGGGGTCGGCAATGTATGGCTCTCAAGACATATCTGGCTCTTTTGAGGGCCAGATATGGCTCTTTCATGAGGAGCCATAAAGTCCATTTTTTTTCAGGTACTGTTACAGGAGCGCACTGTGAGCACTGTATGGCTCTCACAAAATTACATTTTAAAAAATGTGGCGTTTATGGCTCTCACGGCCAAAAAGGTTGTCAACCCCTGGCCTAGCCCTTACCCTTCTGCCTTAGCATATTACTAAGACAGAGAGTAAGGGTTAAAATCAATCGATCAATTTATCAAGGGTCAACGATGTGTCAGGCCTGGGAGCCGAAGATGCCAAGACCAAGGTGAAGCAGCTCCTGCCCTCACGGTGCTTCCTTTCCGTCAGCAGAGATGTGTAGAAGCACATGTGCCATCCATACAATATGAATGCAGGGCGGGTTCTTTTGAGGAGGGCACAAGGAACTGAGAAGAAATACCTCAAGTGATCTGAGGTGAATCCAAGCCTCAGTGACAGAAGAGGAGAGGGACAGGACTCAGTCATTCTGGAACACCCGAGACAGGAGGAAAGGTCATCACAGCCAGCATTTACAGAGTGCTTGAAAGGCTGCAGTGCATTTTACACATCATCTCATTATCTCAGGAGGAACCCGGGAAGGCAAGTGCTTTTTCCTTCTCCAGATCATTTTACAGATGAGGAAACAAACTTTAAAGCACTATAAAAAGGGGAGCAGCCATTGCTCAATTCTTGGGCAGCTAGGTGGCACAGAGGATAGATTGGAGTCAGAAACACTCAACTCTGTGAGTTCAAATCTGGCCTGAGGTACTTACCAACTGGATGACCCTAGGCACAGCACTTAACTCTGTTGGCCTCAGTTTGTTTCCTCATCTATAAAATGGGATAGGAGAAGGAAATGGCAAACAACTCTGCCAAGAAAACCCCGAATGGGGTCATGGAGATTCTGACACAACTGAGTAAGAGATAAGATAGAGCTACTGGAATTTATTGAGTCAGATTACACAATAAAACTTGGGTTTGGGGATAATCACTGTTTGACTATGTGGAGGATAAAAATGAATGGGGAGAGGTTTGAGATCAAGAGACCAAATAGGAAGCCCCTGGAATAGGCCCGGTGAGAGGTGATGAGGGCCTGAACAGGGTGGTAGCTATGAGGGTAGGTGTGGTGAGGAGGGGATATAATAAGAGATCTGGCTGGTTAGGAGCACAGGAAGGATACTCTCAGCAGTCAGAATTAGAGAAAAGAAACCTGAAGCCCAGCAAAGTTTGGACACACCCACAATAAGGAGCAGAGCAGGAGCTAGAATCCAGGTCACAGGAGCATAGATTTAGAGCTGGAAGAAACCACTACACTAGAGCTGTCAAAGACACTTACCCACAGGTCACATGTGCCCACAAGAGACCCAAGGACACCAAAACCAGAAACTTGGAAATAGTTAACAAAATAGGCAAAAATACTATGAAATACAGGTAACACTGCATTTTGAAACTAAGTCAATATGCAACCTATAGGAATTCTTAAGTATGGTTTAGTGGTATCCACACCCTCCACTCTCCCCCTCAACCCCACCTTATTTCTATTTGAGTTTGGCACTGCTGAAAGGCACAAAGCATATCCATCAGAGGGTACCTACTAGATCTTTTCTGAGGTCTGCTAGTAAATGTTTAACAACTGGCTCTCCAAAAAATAATTTTATAAATTTATAGGATAGACTTTTAAGTTTAACGTATTATTAGCATTTCTTAAGTCTAAATAATCAACAGAATAATAAATCAAACCCTGATTGCTGGGCATTTGCTGGTTTCTGGAGTGAAAATGCTCACACTGAAAATTTAACAATTGCCTCTATCTGGTATGAGCTGGCTCCAACATACTCCTAGCTATGGGAAATATAAAGAAAACAAAGGTTAGCATCAAAAAGTTTATGAGCTCACTAAGAAGACAAGACTTCTACCCATGAAACATTAGTTGATTAATTTCAATAGTCATTGATTAAACTCCTACTAAATGTAGTATATTTTCACCATTACATTATCTTTGCCCTGAAGTAGTATATAAAGTAATGGGAAGTAAAGACCCATAGATAAGAGAGCCAAGCAGAGGGCTAGGAGAAGTGTCTAGCTAAGGAAATGCAGGAAGACTGATAGAAAAACATCTTCTATATGTCCCCTTCTCTTCACTCACACAATCATCACCTCACTTCTGGCCCTCAGAACTACTCATCTGAACCATTGCAAAAGCCTTCAAACCAATCTCCTTGCTTCTAATTCTCCCCTATTTGATCCATCCTCCACGCAGCTACAAAAACAATCTTCCTAAAGTCCAAGTCTTACCAAAAATCTTCAGTGCTGCCTATTGTCCCTGGGATAAAATTCAAACTCTTCAGCATGGCCTTTAAAACCCTTCACAATCTAGCTCCAGATTTCCTTTCAAAACTCGGCTCAAAAATTACTTCAGTCAAATTGGCCTACTTGTCATTACCCCAAATTGGCATTCCATCTCCTTCCTCTGTTTCTTTCCCACAGTCTGCCCTCTCTTCCTCCCAACTTCCCCTCATCTTTACCTCTGAGTTTCTTTTAAGGCCTAACTTGGAGGCCACTTCCTATTTGAATTTCTTCCTGTGTCCCCTATTTGTTCCTTTTGTCTTTTGGTTGTTTGGTTTGGTTGTTTTCAGTTATATACAATTCTTTGTGACCCCTGGGGTTTTCTCAGCAAAGATTCTAGAGTAGTTTATCATTTCCTTCTCCAGTTCATTTTAAAGATAAGGAAACTGAGGCAAGCAGAGTTAAATGTCAGGGTCACCCAGCTGATAAATGCCTGAGGCCAAATTTGAACTCAGGTCTTCCTAACTCCAGCTATTCTATCCACTTCACTTTCTAACTTCTTTTCTCTCCTTCCACCATTTATTTTCTAATTGTTTACTTGCCTTTTTCATATTTATTATCCTATGGGCCATTTAATATTATCAATGCATTAAGAAAAAGCTAAGTGAAAGCGGAACTGAAGAGATCAGAAACTAAAGGCTTTGCAACTTAATGCAAGGCTATTTACAAAGACATCCAGAGACTTTGCCCTTGAATGGCTAAGTCACTCAGTTTAGTACTCCCACCCTAAAGCCATGATATCCTGATTAGTGAAAGCCAGCCTCAGACCCAATCATACTTCACCTGGCCATCTTCTTGCCCTCTCCTGGCATGGACTCTATCCCCTCCTATCCATGCTCTGGGAACAATACTAAAAATCAACTCTTCCGCTGTCTGGAAAAGCAGCAACCTTTTATCATCTGTCTCTTGCTCTGGAAACTTTAATCAAATAGATATTTCTATTGCTTTGGTAAAAGGCATATTGGTGGAGGCAATTCCAACACCAACACTCTCTTAGTCCAGGTTCACTGTTGGAAGGGAATGAGACACTCATACGTCATTAAAGAGTTAACAAAATATTTACTTTGTCCAAATAAAATAAGGAGAGTTAACATGGATTGGCCCTTAGCTTCTCTGGACCTGGCCCCCTTGTCTCCATATGGAAATTCATCTGGTCATTAGGGCAGAATATAGTGAAGGGCATGAGAGCTGGCACATTCTTCGGAAACCCACAAGTCCAAGGGCCTGCGATTTCCAACTGAATAGAATTTTGTATACCCTTAGTTAACCAGAAAATGGCATCAGAGAAGTTGAGGTCAATCTAGTCCAAAGGATAGCTTTGTTTCCTTTCAGGGCAAGATAATCCTGGTCAGAGGAGGAGCCTGGGGTTCTATATGGGTAGATTTTAGTCCAGTCATACATGTCAATCTTCAGTGGGGTCCCTTGATCCTCCACTCACCAAACCTGTGACTTCCCAGACCAAAATATCCTTCCCAGGCCACCACTCCTTCCCCTATATGTCTCTCCCTATATTCTATCTTTTATATTCATTTTTTATATGTTTGCCTGGCATTTATGGGGGAAGGCAAAGGGAGTAATAAGCAATTCTATAATACTAGATGCTATCTGGAATGCATTTTAAAAATATTATCTCATTTGATTATCACAACAACCCTGCTAGAAAGATGCTTTCATTATGCCCATTTTACAGTTGAGGAAACCAAGCCAAAAGAAGTTAAGTGACTTTCCAGGGACATATAGCTAGTACGCATCTGCAGCCAAATTTGAACTTACCTCTTTCTAACTCCAGGCCCAGAGTTCAATCCACTGCACCACCAGCAGCTTCCATGCACAGCGCCCGATACATAGTAATAATAAATTAATAGTAATACAAAATTAATACTTTTTCATTCATTTATGACAGGTTTTTGTTTCTGGCTTTGTATCCTCAGAGCAGTGTGACAGTGTTGAGAGATCAATTATGTGTGGAATCAATTTACAGAGAGAGAGAGAGAGAAATCAAAGTCACAGATAAAAAAAAAATCTCAAACTTTATTAATAGCAAAAAAGGCTACCAGGAAAATATGAATAACTAACTCATATACCTCCTTTCTGATAGATATAAAAATTTTATGAGAATAATCTCTATCTGTATCCAAAGTGTTATTATTAAAATTATTTCAAGAGGTTGGTTTTGAGTAAGAATATTAGTTTATTGATTAGGCTAGCATTATAACTAATAAAGTGATAGGTCAAAGGCTCCCTCAAATGACCAAAGACCTAGAAACTCCATCAGGCAGATTTACAAATAGTTTTAGGATCTCGTTATTCAGCCCCTTCCCCAAACATCCTAAGATATCTCTAATTAGTAGACTGCTAATTAGAAAGTGGTCCATCAAATTATTCACTATTTCCCATCCCCATATGTAGGATGTCAGATAGGCAAGAAAAGAATCCTTGTCTCACATTTCTATTAACTAGATTTTGTTTTTAAAAAAGGAAGACATTCATTGGGCTTCCAAGGGACAAAGAAAATGTAAAAAGCAGTCTTTGACCCAGAATCCAGACACAGGAATAAACAAATGGACATCCTTTAAAGCCTGTCCACCAGCAAATATACCTTGAATAGACATTGAAAATAGATAAGTTGGACTCAGAATTTAAAGGACCACAGACTAGATTGCTTATGTGAAATTACAGAGTTCCTTTAATGACTAAAAACTGCTCTAAAATAATGACCAATCTTTACAACAAAAAATGGTTCATAGACAATGTTAATTAAAAAAATAAAACTCTTACCTTCTATCTTAGAATCAATACTATGTATTGGTTCTAAGGCAGAAAAGCAGTAAGGGCTAGGCAATGGGGGTTAAGTGAATTGTGCAGGTTCACATAGCTAGGAAGTATCTGTGGCCAAATCTGAACCTAGGACTTCCCATTTCTAGGCCTGGCTCTCAATCCACTGAAGCACCCAGCTGCCTTCAAAGATAACATTAATTTTTGTATCACTTATATTTCCCACTGTATCCCTTCCTCCATCCTCCAGAGCTATCTCAAAGAATAAATAACAGGAATTTTAAAAGGGTCAGTAAAAGTAACCAAAATATTGAAAAGCCTGACATGCCCATGATCCTCCTCTTGGCAAAAGTGAGTATATATGTGTGGGTATATGTACAGCATCTAAAATATGGGGGTGAAGAAGAGCAGAAATCTCATATATTTGGGGGCCTAGTTTGGTCATTATAAGTTTGCAGCATTCTGATTGTTTTGATTATTTGATTGGGATGTAGAACCAAAGAAGGGAAAGGAATCATATGAGATAAAGCAAGAAAGACAGGTTAGAGGACAGACTATGGAAAATATTGCCTAACAGGAATAGGTGTGTGGACTCTACTGGGTAGGCAACATGGAGCCAGTGAAGGTTTGTGTTTTTTAAACCCTTATCTTCCGTCTTGGAATCAGTACTGTGTATTGGTTCCAAGGCAGAAGAGTGGTAAGGGCTAGGCAATGGGAGTCAAGTGACTTGCCCAGGGTCACACAGCTAGGAAGTGTCAGAGGCTAGATCTGAACCCAGGGCCTCCCATCTCTGAGCCTGGATCTCAATCCACTGAGCTACTCAGCAGCTCCCCAGTGAAGGATTTTTAAAAAAGGATCAAAAGTGAGATAAAATATGGAAACCACTTTGCTAACTTCAAAATACTTTATAAATGTCAGTTGTCATTATAGTGACATGATTGGAACAATATGTAAAATGAGAGTGTTAGGCTATATTTCTGAGATTGGACATTTCTATGATTCTAAGTGTGTGCCTGAGGAAGTTGCCACCACAGTGATTGTGTTCCACCACGCAGAAAGTGGCTACTTTCTGATGATATGAGATCAGACTGGTAAGTATAAAGTTAGAAAACTTTTCTTTATCTTATCCAAGCTCAAGTACTTATTATATGACCTTGGGCAACTCACTTTCTATCTATAGGCCTCAGTTTGTCTTCTCAATAGAGTAGAGATAATGACATTTATCCTCTCACTCATTTCTCAAGCTCTTACAATCTGACTTTTGGCCTCATCACTCACCTGAAGCTCCTTTCTCCAAAGTTACCAAAGACCTTTTAATTGTCCAATTCGGCCATCCTTGCTTAGTCCTCATCCTTCTTGAGCATCTTGTAGCTTCTGACTACTCTTTTACCTAAGAATACTGACTATTCTTTTACCTAGAATACTGTCTTCTCCCTGAAACACACAGCTCTCTCCTGGTTCTCATCACATCTACTCAGACTTCTCTGACATATTATTATTCAAGTTCACCACTAACTATGGATAAAGTCCAAAGCTTTGTCCTCGGTCCTGTTTTCTTCTCTCTCTACACCAAAGCTTCTTAAACTTTGTGTCTATGAGTTTGGATGGGAAAAAAGTCTATATTTTCACAAACCTCTAACTCAAGGGATCTTAACCTTTTTTGTACCACAGACCCCTTAAGCAGTCTGATAAAGTCTGTGGACTCCTCAGAATTATGCATACGTATGCATAAAACAAGATGCATACAATTACAAAGAAGTCCAATTACAATGAAATCAAGTTACTCCCACGTATTAAAAGTTCCAAGCTCATGGATCCCTTGCAATCTATCTGGGGACCCCAGGTTAAAAGATGTCTACCCTAAAAGAAATTCAATGTTTCCTGCTAGGTAGCACTATAGATAAAGTACTGGGCCTGAAGTCAAGAAAACCTGAATCTAGATCTGGTCTCAGCTGTGTGGCCCTGGACAAGTCATTTGACCTCTCTGCCTCAGTTTCTTCAACTGTAAAATGAGGATACTAATAGCACCTATTTCCCAGAGTTGTTAAAGATCAAATGAGATATTTATAAAGCATGCCTGGAACATAGAACATACTTAATAAATTCTTGTTTTCTTTAATTATGAATTTAAAACAAAACAATTCTTAGACTTCACCAGACTGTCAAGTGGGTCAATGACACCAAAAAGTTAAGAACTACATCTTTTCTTTCTCATTTATCTCATCAGTTCCCATATATATATTCAATTATCATCTCTATATAGATGTCTCAGATCTATTGAACCAGTCCTCATTTCTCTCCTGAGCTACAGATCCATCTCACCAACTGCTTACTGGGCATTTCCTACTCAGCATCAATAAACATCTCGAACTTAACATGTCCAAAATAGAAATTATCTTTTCCTTTAATACAAATGCTTCCTAACTTCTCTGTCAATAAATAACTCAATCGTTTCAGTCACTTAGGCTTATAACTTTCAGGTTACCTTCAGCTTCTCCCTCTCCCTCATCCTCATATCCAAAAAGCTGCCAAATCTTGTTGATTCTACCTTCCCAATATCTCTAGCATCCACCCCCTCTCCTCTCCTCTCCTCTCCTCTCCTACCTACTCATATGGCCAGAACTCTATTTCAAGACTTCATCAACTCCCACCTGGACAACTGCAATAGTCTCACAGTTTCCCTGTTACAAATCTCTAACCTCAGGGCATCTAGGTAGCTTGGAGTCAGAAAGATTTGGGTTAAAATCTGGCCTCAGATATGTACTAGCTATGTAGTCCTGGGTAAGTCACTTAACCCCAATTGCCTAGCCCTTGCCACTCTTCTAAGGCAGAAGCCTTAGAACTGATATTAAAATAGAAGGTAAAGGGGTTTTTGTTTGTTTGTTTGTTTGTTTGTTTTTAATCTCTAACCTGTCTATCTTTCACATAGATTCCACTCAATGTGGAATTCTGACCTCATTCCCCTCCTCAGGAAAACTAAGGTAGCTTCCCATTGGCTCAAAGTAAAACAAAAACTCCTGTTTGGTTTTCAAAGCCCCTTATAATCTGGCTGCAGGCATCCTTACCAAACTTATTACACTTTTATTCATTTCACATTACTCCAGCCTAATTAGCCTATTTGTTCTCCTTCATACATAACATGCTTAAAAAAAAAAAAAAAGATTGTTCTTGCCTTTATTTATGTTTGTTTGTTTTTTATTTAAATTTATTTTCTACTCATTCCTTGAGAACAAGAATTGCCTTTTGCTTCTTTTTGTATCCCCAGCGCTTAGCAGGGCCTGGTATATAGTAGTGGCTTAAATGTTTATTAACTGATTTTTTTTTTAGTAAATAATAGTGATTGTGGAACTTGAACTCTATCTGCTTGCAATAATTTTTCTTTGATCTTGTAAGAGGGAGATTTTAGGTATTTTATAGTTATATATTTAAAGCGTGGCCACCAGGAATCGACAATTCAGATTGATTCCATAATTAAAATAGATCCAAGTCAGGATCGGGTTTAAGGTAGTTTATTTACAATTAGGAAGGTAAAAGGTAGGGAAATAAGAGAGAGGGAGAGGCTAGTCCAGGCCTGGAGAGGCCTGGATAGAGAGAGTTAAAAGGCTATTTAAACTAGGCTACAAGCCACAAGACCTTAGAAATCAGAGAGGCTATAAGCCTACTTAAGGCAGAGTTTGGAAGTGCCAAGGTAGGCCAAGGAAGTCAGCCTAACTTACCCACGTGACCATTCAGAGTGGAAGCAGTCTGAGGTCTCAGCCGAGCACCTTCAGCACCAAGTTCAAAGCTGGAACTCCCTCCCCAGGAAGTAACCACATACTTGAAGAGATGTGTCTCTCATCACTTCTTGTGGGTCCACCTCTAATTCAAGTGGACAAATGGCAACCTCTACACTGATTTGGACTGCTTGGGCAGTCCCTTGACCTTGATTTGTTACTTATTGTCATGTGTGATTAACTCATCTCCCCTCCCTACTAAGGGAGGTGGGATTGATATAATCTAGGTGCCTAGGGTAAATAGAGTTTTGACTATGAATGGACTAATTCCATTTACACAATCTAGAAGTCCTAGATTTTGACCATGACATTTTTGAAAATTTTCATTTGGAGGTTTCTATCAGAAGGTAACAAGTAAATTATTATTACTTTATTTGGTTGGTAAGTTATAAGAAATTTGAAGTTTTCTTTTAAGATTTCTAGAAATATGGTATACAGACCTTTTTTTATGTCGTGGTCTTCCAGAAGTTTGATAATTCTTAAATTCTTTCTCCCTGGTTTGATTTTAGCTTATTTGTTTTTCATACTAGATTTTTTTCTTCTGGGTTTTCAATCTTTTGATTTTTTTTTCTATTTTTCTCATTTTCTGAAGGAACCGGTGAGTTCTGTGGGTCTAATTTTTAGGGGATCTATTATTGGGTAAGGTTTTCTACTTGCTGCTTCTCAGCTATATATTATTCTCCTTCCAGTTCTTTCCTTCAGAACTCTTATTTCACTTTTCATTCCATTTTCTATCTTTTGGCTCATTTCTCCAAAGTATTCATATTCCTTGTGCCTAAGCCTTCTAAGGCTCTACTTATAGTTCATAGAATCACAGGACCATAGCTATGGAATTCAGAGTGATTTCAGATACCCTCTAATCTAACCCCCTCATTTTACATAAGAAAACTAAGACTTAGCAAGGCTGTAACTTGTCCAGAATCATATAGTTGGTTGTTATGGAATTACTCTCTTTTCATTTATTTGTCTTTTGGCAGTCTTATTTCTTTTAAAGTGATTGATCTCTTCAGGGACATCTGGATGACTCAGAGGATTGAGAGCCAGGCCTAGAGACGGGAGGTCCTAGGTTCAAATCTGGCTTCAGACACTTCCTAGCTGTGTGACCCGGCACAAGTCACTTAACCCCCCTTGCCTAGCCCTTACTGCTTTTCTGCCTTGGAACCAATACATGATATTGATTCTAAGACAGAAGGTAAGAGTTTTATTAAAAAAAAAAAAAAAACTCCTTTTCTTCTGTTTACTCATATCTCCAGCCTCAGTTGCTGATTTTTGGTCTTTGTGCCAATCAGTCAACAAGCAAATGCTTGCCAGGCACTATGCCAAGTGCTAGGGATATGAAAAAAGGCAAAAACTTGATCCCTGCCCTAAAAGAACTCATCTTTTTATGAGAGAAGCATTCAAACTACACATACACAGGGTGTATATATAAAGCAGATGGAAGGTAATCTCAAAGAGAAAGCACCAACATGGGGATGGGGGAGCGTGGGGGGCTGAGGACCTCTTTAGAAAGCAGAATTTAAGATGAATCTTAAATGAAGCCAGAAGGCAAAGTTAAGGAGGGAGATCATTCCTGCTATGGGAGATGGCCAGTGAAAAGGCAGAATCAAGAGATGAAATTTCATATGTGAGAACAGCAAAAAAGGCCAACAATGTTGCTGGCTTTTAGAGTACCTGGAGGAGAGTAACATATACAAAGGCTAGAAAGACAGGAAAAGGCAAAGTTATGAAAAGTTTTAAATGTCAGAGTTTTATGTTTGAACTTAAGAGGTCACGGGGAGCCCCTGGAATTCAGTGAGTCCATCGAGAATCTTTACTGACCTTTCTGCAACCTTCAACATTGTTGATCACTCTCTTCACTCTAGATATTTGTGACATGGTTCTCCCCTTACCAGTCTGACCTTTCCTCAGTGTCCTCTGCTGGATCTTTATCCAGGTGTCACACACACACACACACACACACACACACACAAACCATTGATGTCATGCCCCAAAAGTTTGTCCCAGGCCCTCTTCTCTTCTCACCAGCTCCTATGGATTCAGATACCACCTTTTAAATCGGGTAATTAGGTAAACAATACCGTATCTCAATTTCCTGAGCTCCTGATACTGGATTTCATTTCTCCTGTATTCAGAATACTAGCAGGTATTCATGTCCCAAGGCAGACCTCTGAGAATGGCTGTCCTTAGTCAGGCAAGGTTGTGATGGTCTTCTCCCTCCCTAAACGTAGACCTTTCCAGGTCAAGACACTGTCAGTCTCTATCCCCCTTTGAACTTCTACATCAAGATACTACTGCAGGCTTCCAGTCTGTTTACTGTTCTGGTGCTGACTTCTTCAACAGAACCCCTCTATCCATGTCCCCAGCTTTTGACTATTTGGGTGGGGGGCGTGGTATGGTCCTGGTTTGGATGAAGTATAATACTCCTCTCTGATCTTTCTTTGTCATTACTCAAACTGGTGATCTTTTTTAGAACATCACTGTAGTAAAAGTGGTAAGAGAGCTCCTCCGTGACTTTTTACAATAGCCATTTTACCTAGATGCCATCTCCCATCCCTGTACCTTTGCATAGATTGGTCCCCATGCCTAGAATACCCTCCTTCCTCACTAGTACTACTTGTTAAAAGTCCCTAGCTCCCTTCAGAGCTCAATTCAAGTGTACTTTCTACATGAGGCTTCTCTGGCTTTTCACTCTCCCCACTAACTTCCAACTCCTCCCCCCAATTACTTTATATTTATTTCACATGTTTTACATTAACTTATGCATATTTTCCTCACAGAATGTAAACCCATCTAGAGCAGGAGCTGTTCTTTTCTGACTTTGTATCTCTAGTGTTTAGCATAGTGCTGACACATAGTAGGCACTTAATGAACATTTGTTGATTGATTTATTACCTATTTTACAATGTCATTAGTATTTTGCAAACTATAAATACAAATTATTGATATTCCTAATAATGTTGATGATTCCTTTTTTGAAGTGTGGGCATAAAGTATGAGATGGACAGAACTCTATCTCTCCCAATTCATCTTCCTGACTGTCTCCTTCTCTCTAACTTTTCTTTTGTCTCGGCTGTCAGAGGCAATTCCTCATAATTTATCAATTCCTCATAATTTCCTTGAGTTTGAATTTTTGCTCAAATATTTCCTTTTAAAAAAATAATAGGAATCATTCTTTCCCCAATACCTTTCTCTCTCCCTGTGTACTTCTTGGGCGAATCACATAACCTCCCTGGGCTTTAGTTTCCTTATCTGTAAAATGAGAAGTTTGGACAAGGTGGTCTCTGGGGTCCCCTCCTGCTCAAAATCTAAGATCCTGGGAACTTTTAAACTTTTGTTTGTAAGAGTGTCTCTGCCCCAACCCTTTTTCCTTTTGAGCTATCTCCTTGCATTTTCCCCAACCCTGTTTCTACCACTTCCCATAAATTCAATTTTGTCTCTCCATGTGATTCTTTTCCATCTAATAATTTTGACCATTTTTTTGGTCTCCCCTTTCCCCACTATTGTCTCCCCACATATACTTCCAAGCCTTCCACTCTTCTCCAAGTCCTGTCCCTCTGCCCCATCATTACATCTGCCCCATGCCAATTCTTGTTCCTCCAATTCTTGTCACTCTGCCCATCCTTTCTACCTCTTTGTCCATCCCTTCTGTCCCTCTCTGCCCCCATTTCTGTTTCCATCTAGTCCTTGTCCTTTTGTTTCCATCCTTTCTGTCCCTGTGTCTTTCTACCCAAAACTCTATTCCTAGATTCCCATCTCTTCTTCTAGGTCTTTCTGTCCCTCTGTCCCTCCACACTATTCTTGTGTGTCTGCCTATTCCTCCATCTCTGGATGTGTCTGTATTTCTCACTGTTCATCCTTCCTATTCCTCTAGTTCTTTTTTTTTTTTTTAAACCCTTACCTTCTGTCTTAGAATCAATACTATATATTGGTTCTAAGGCAGAAGAGTGGCTAGGCAATGGGGGTTAAGTGACTTGTGCAGGGTCACACAGCTAGGAAGTATCTGAGGTCACATTTGAACCCAGGTCCTCCTGTCTCCGGAGCTGGCTCTCAATCCACTGAGCCACCCAGCTGGCATTCTCTCTAGTTCTTTCTATGGGCCTCCAAAGGCCCATACAAACCTTTGTGTCCTTCTATCTGTCCCTTCTCCTCATCTGTCTCCCTGTCCCTCATTGTCTGCCTATCCCACTGTCTCTCTCTTCTGTCCCCTCTAGGTTGCCACCTGTCCCTGTGGTCCCCCATCTCCCCACCTGTCTTTCTGTGTCCATCTGTGCCTTTTCCCATTCCTTTAGTTCCTGGGTCATCTGTCCGCCCTATTTGTCCCCTTGTCCACCTCATCTGTCTCTGTGTCACTGTCCATTCTATCTGTCCCTCTGTATCTGTCCACTCCATCTGTCATCCTGTCCATCCTTCCTGTTCCTGTCTCTCTGTCCATCTCTCTTATCCCTCTGTGTCCGTCTGTCCACCCCATCAGTACTTCTGTCCATCCCACCTGTCCTTGTGTCCAGCCACCTCCCCTAGGTCTGCCTGTCCCCTCCTGCCCCTCGGCGGCCCCGTCCTTCCACGCCGGGCTCGCGGCGGCTGCTGGCCCCGGGCCGCGCCTCCTAACCCGGCCACCAACTCTCGGGCTTTGCACTTTCTCTACTTCGGACCCGTCCCCGCAGAGTCCAGGAAGGAGCCGGCCTCTCGTGACAGGCGGGCTCCTCGTCCAATGACCACGACCGCCGAGGGATCCGGCCACGCCCCGTACCTCCTCGCAGCCAATGGAGACTCGGGGGCGGGACTTCCGCCGCCGCCGCGGCCGCCGCCTCGGGGAGAGCGGGGCAGCCCAGTGGGCGCCGCGGGGCTCGCGGGGCTCCGGGGGCCGCGGGTTCGAGGCCGGGCCGGGCCCCGGCGAGCTCAGGCAGCGGGAGGCCGGGCCCGCGGGCGGGGCCGGGGGGACCTCCTCGGCGGGGGGGCCGCGACCGGGCCGGGGCCCCGGGGGCAGGGGCTCGGGC
>NC_058131.1:387185765-387246304 GCF_016433145.1 Gracilinanus agilis | reverse complement strand
CGCGACCGGGCCGGGGCCCCGGGGGCAGGGGCTCGGGCTCCCTGTGAGCGTCCCCGGGGCCGGGGCCGGGGCCATGAACGGCTTCAGCACGGAGGAGGACAGCCGGGAAGGGCCCCCCGCCCCGGCCCCGGCCCCCGCGCCCGCCGCTGCGCCCGCGCCCGCCCCCGGCTACGGCCAGAGCTGCTGCCTGATCGAAGACGGGGAGCGCTGCGTCCGGCCTGCCGGCAACGCCTCCTTCAGCAAGAGGATCCAGAAGAGCATCTCGCAGAAGAAACTCCGACTGGACATCGACAAGAGCGTGAGTCCCCCAGCCCCCTGTCAGGAGGAAGCGGAGGCCCAGAGAGGGCAAGCGACTGGCCCAAGGTCACACAGCCCGTACGCGCCCCGTGCCCGCACAGGAGAGCCGGGGCCAGAACCTGGGCAAGAACCCGGGGCTCCTTCCGAGCTCTGCCTCCCCCTCCCAGCCCCATTCCCGCCCCGACCCAGCTCCTCAAATGCGAATGGGGGGAGGGGGTCCAGAGTCGAGACCCCGAGCTAGAGGACAGAGCCCGGACTTGGGCAACACTTGAGATCATCCGAGCCGTTGGTTGGTTTCTTTTGTTTTATGCGTGGTGAACACAGCATTTGGGTAGGGGCTTCGGACGGACCACCAAAGAATTGCCATTACCCCCCTAGCCCTTATGGTCAGCCTGCCCAGGTCAGCAAGCCCTCCTGAAGCTCATTTGAGGGGTATGACCTTGGGCAAGTCATCCCTCTTCTCCGGCACCCTGTGTTTTAACTCATTTGTAAACTGGGGAGGGGGTATCGTTGGACCTTTGGACCTTGATTGTTTCTAAGCCCCCTTCTACTGCTGCATATTAGGAGAAAGGTGGTGGGGACCTTTTTCTTCAGCTCCGAACTTTTCCCCCATGTCGAACCCCCTTCCTCCCACTACATACACACCCCGTATTTTTTTTGAAGAAAAATCAAGTTGCTCATGGATCACCCCAGCTGGTAAGGCTGCTTAGAGAGGAAGGTGCTTTGCTGTTTATGAAAACGGGGTTTGTAAAAAGATGAGGCTGGAAACATGGCAGGAATCCGTTTTGTTTGTTTTTCTCAGGAAAAGTCATTTTTACATTGAATAGGAAAGGAAAGAAAAAGAGCCTTCCTGGACCAATGTTTTTCCACCCACAGGCCTTAATTTTGTACCTTGCTTGCACCTTTCTCCTATTTTATGCTGTAGATTCAGCTCTTTAACCTTTCTTGTGTCTTGGACCCCTTGGTGTTCTTATGGATCTCTTCTCAGAAAAATGTTTTTAAGGAAATGCTAAATTGCAGTTAGAAGTTAATGAAAATAAAGAGTTCCACTTTTTTTTCCCCCTATCCAAGTTCACAAACCCACTCCCTCTATCTTGATTCTTAAGTTCCTTGAGGATAAGGATTACCCTCCCCTCATCTGGTAGACCAAGGTTCAAATATCACCTTTGACTCTGGGCAAGTGACTTTCTCTCCCCACACAATTCTCTAAAACTGAAATCTGCAGAACAATTGCCAGGCTGTTTTAGTCTATTTGAGGGAGTTCTCTCTCCAGGGGAATGTATCCTCCCTCCACTGTTCAAATCTGAACCACCAAAACAAAAAATCTTCCCCTGCACTTAGTACTCCCCTTTACCTCTTCCTCCCCCCCCCCAAAAAAAAAAACACAACAAACATACTAGCTAGTCTATCTGGAGCATTTTATAGTTTACAAAGCACTTTTTTCTCAGCAGAGTTATGGGGTATGCTGATTTTTAACCCTATTTTATACTTGAGAAAATTAAAGCCCTATAAGGAGGAGTGATGAGTCCTAGGCCACATGGCTGAGAAGAGGCAGCACCAGCACAGAAACCCAGGGCTCCTGATTCAAGTGCTCTTTGCATGACTGCTACATCTTGCAGTGTTATAAATATTTGTTAATTGAATGAATGGGAATTTAAATTTGATTAGGATGCTTAGGGCCTCCTACCTGATTGTAGGAAACTTGTCTGCAGGAGGTTCTAGTTTACAATTCTAGAGATATTCTTAATTGGTTGATAATGAGTGCTTTTTAAAGTGTCATCTGTTGTCAAGTTTAGTGGCAGTTTTACTATTAAGAAGTCAGATACTAGACAATGTCTATTTAAAATTCACAAAGTCTAAGTGAGATGAATGAGAACACAGCTAGTAAATGCAGAGCCAAGAATTGAACCCAGATCCTCTGACACCAAGTCTAGTGCTCATTTCACTACATCAAATTGCCTTTAATCTAGCCAAAAATGAAAAATTCTGCATTATCAGGTAGGTTTAGGCCTTTTTAAGTCCTCTCTAAAGCTGTTTAGCAATTGCAATGATACTGCCCTTTCGAAGTCACAACTTCTATTTACTATAGCTTAGAGGTTCATTGACATCTGGATTCTTTTACAGCTAGATTGAGACTATAGTCCTATTCATTTAAGTTAGATTAAGTTTGGGTGATTTTACTTGTATTGGGAAGGGTGAGAGGAAGAAGGTGATGAATTGGAATAGCATTGCTAAAAGTAATACCTTCTCACTTCTCAAATGGTACTTTTTAGAAACAGATTCACTGGCAATTTTCTTTTCAAGGTGGTGTCATTTCAGAAAGGGATTCCATTTTCTCAACAATGAGCAGGACTTCAGTTAAAAGTAACAGCTGTCTTGCTAAAAATCAGACTTGCAAACAGGGGAAAATGGAGGAAGGGGATACTCTTTCCAAATCCCAATCAACTGAATTACAGAAAATCTGTTTGTACTTGTTAATAGTTAAAGCATATGCTGACTCAGTATTTATAGAATCATAGAATGTCAGAGCAGGAAGAACCTTAGAATATAAAACACATTGTTAGGGCTGGAAGAGACCCTAGAAACCATCTAGTTCAGCACCTTTCTTTTTCACAGATAATGAAACTCTGGCCTGTGGAGGGCAAGTGACTTGCCCAAGGTCAGTAAATACAAAAGCAGGAACTGCTTCTAAAGAGCCTCCGAAAGCAGAGGATGGAAGCAAACTTTAGGCATTTTTACATTATTTATTATTGATATGTTGGCAATGCTCTTTGATTTTTTTAAAGGTAAAACACATTTAAAAAATTACCTCCTTTTGGCATATCTCTGCACTTTTGAATGAAGAAAAACAGGTGGTGATATTTAACAGAGGCTAGACTAGAGTAATGCAGGTAAAAAGAAATATTGTTGAATGAAGAGGACTCATTCTAGCATTTAGGCTTATTTGGACTAGGTAGCATAATAGAAATAGCATACTGAGGTGGAAGTAGACAGTTTTAATCCAGTCTCTGGTATTCTCTAGCCATGTGATCTTGAGCAAGGCCCTTCTTTCTGGGCTTCAGCTGCCTCCTCTGTACTATTAGGTAGTAATTGTACTAAAGTCTCTGAGAGTTTTCAACATCCTGACATTGCATAATCAAACTGCACGATATGTGACTCAGGCCTGATTTTCATACCTGGATGCAACACTTGGATAAGAGGCCATATGGGGCAGTAGAAAGAGAGATGGGTGGGAAAACACTTGATTTCGAATTCTAGCTGTGTGATCTCAGGCAAGTCACTTCACCTCTGGGGCCTTCCTGCCTTTTCTCATCTGAAAAATGGGAATAATAACACTAGTGCCACTTCCCTCCCAGATTAATTTTGAAGTGTTTTGTAAAGCATCCAGTGCTATAGAAATGTGAATTGAACTCTTATCCTTCTGAGCTTTTATTTTGGGCATCAATCAACTAGAGGGATAACATCTTCCTTTACTTACTGAGGTGATTGAAGAAGGAGAAAAATGGATCTCTGAAGAAAGGAACCATGTATTGCATTTTAAAATATAAGATGCCATTCACTTATAACAATAATCCTTGGCTGTAAAGATATTATTAGTGTGACTTCCTGTGTCTTAAAATATCTCAAAATAGTTGAAAGGTGGACTAGGTAACTGTTGTCTACCTCCGTTAGATTGTAAGGTCCTTGAAATCAGGGACTGTGCTTTCTTGGTAACCTCAGTGCTTAGCATAGTACCTAGCTCAAAACTAAGTGCTTAATAAGTAAATGCTTCTTAAATTTCCCTTTTTTGACTGAGACTTTAGGATTATAGTTTTAAGAGCTAGACCTTAGAAGTCATCTAATTTAACTCATTTTTCAGGGGAGAAAACCGAGGCCCGCAAAGATTAAGTGATCTGCCAAGGACCACATATTTAGCAATGAACAGACCTGGAATACATATGGAATTTTGTTTTGTTTTTATTTTAAATTTTTACTGTTTCTTTTGGGACATCTTTTATATCAATTTTGCATGTATATGTGCACACACACACACACACATAAACCCTTCCCTTTCTCTACCCACTTAACTACTTTTTAAAATAGCAAAATCAATTGACATGTCTAGTAAAAAATTTTTCTTAGTAAAAGATAGAACCTTGTCTGACAAAATATGCAATATTACACACCCATAGAAGAAAGAGAGGCATATTTTTTCATCTTTTCCTGCAAATTTGATCATTATAATTAAAAAGCATTCAGGTCTTTTATTGTTCTTTCTAATTAACATTATTTCTTTTCTGCTTGCTTCCTCTGAATCAGTTCATAGAAGTCTTCCTATACTTTTCTGAATTAATATGCTCCATTTTTAACAACACTAGCACTAGCCAATTGCAGTCCTGCCCAGTAACTTTTAATAGACAGGAAGTATTGTAGGAGCCAAACTAACTCTCCACCCCTGCTTCATCTTAAAACTATTTACGACTAAAAGATCCAACTTGATACAAAAAAAAAAAAAAAATCTGATTCATCAGAATAAATTGCCAGTGTTTATTATTTTCTTGTTGAAAAGTGCCAAATTTATTGTGGGCTGATTTCATATCCATCTACTTTCATCTTTAACTAGCAATCTAGAAAAATAACCTCCAAAACAAAAGTGTTCAATTAAAAGACGAAGAGAACATTTGTGCACCATCTGCTTCAGTGTCAATAATTCTAAGTCATTTAGAAAGCCGCTCATTTCTTTGTGGTTCCCCTCTGCTAACCCTGGGATTTGTTCTTTAGCAAAAGCAGATCCTTCTCACCATGGCTACTGCTTCATCCATACTGTGTAGTCATGGCTCTTGGCGCCTGAGGGGAGCAACATACTAGAAAGGGGGGTGATCTAGAGGTAAAACATCCAGTCTCAGAACTAGAACATTTAGAGCCTCAGCTCTAGCACTTGTTACCTTTGTGACAATGTTCGAATCATTTACCCTTGATGAACTGTTACCTTCTTTTAAAAATAAGATTAAGAGTCTCTGTTCTACCTACTTCACAGGATGGCTGTGTGAATTAAATGAAATATTTGTATAAAGACTCTCAATCTGTATAAACTGTAATTTTTTTTTTCAACACCAGTTTGTATCTAGAAAAAAAATCACAAAGTATTTGAATCAGCCACTTAGTTTGGGGTCAATATTACCAATTTCCAGGGGGAGGGGTGTTGTATTTCTTTCTAATTTAATCTGTACTTGAAGTTGAATGCATAGGTTGAGAATTATATGGAGTCAGAAACCTTAGGGATTAGCCTAAATTCCTTTGCTTTATGCATACAGCAACTGAGGCCCCAAATAGGTAATTTGACAGAGATTACCCTGATGTTAACAGTATTCAAATTCATATATGGAATGAAATTTTAAGAAAGCGTATCAGCCCTCTCTTAACAGGTATTGCTTTTATAAAATACCATAATGCTGTCTGCCATTTAGGACACCCTTACTCCTCTCACTTTTTGTTCATTCTTCAGTGTCCACTTCAAATCCCACCTACTTTGTAATCTTCCCCTCTCCCAAATTCATAATACTTTGTAATCCTTCTAAAACCTTTTTTTTTTTTGCCACATTCTCCTCTTACTCAGAAAACCTTCAGGGGCAACTCTGAGTAATTAAAAGCACAGTAATGACCCTGAAGAGCAGAAAATGAAACCCATCTCTGCAAAAAATCAGTGGGATGCTACAGTCTCAGTCACTGTATCAATTATTTTCTGCTTAACTGTTGCACTTTTATATAAGGCAGGGTTTGACTAAGGGGCAAGGGTGGAGTATTTTCAGAAAGGACTGTTGTACTATACAAAAGCAAAAAGTATCAATAAAACTTAACTAAAACATTACACTTTTAGTGGCTTTTCATTGCCTACAGAGAAAGATCCAAACTCCTCAGCCTGGCATTCAAGGCTCTTCATAGTTTGGCTTTAATCTTGTTTCTCAATTTATCTCCTACTCCTTCCCTGTTTGATCCTCTTTTCCAACTAGATCAGTCTCTTCACTGTTCTTTGAACATACCATGTTCTTTCCACCCTGTTGCTGTTCACCACATCTAGAATGGTATCTTCCCTCTTCTCTGACTAATCAAATCCTATTCATCCTTTATGTCTATTCAAGACCCACCTCCTGCAGGAAATTCTTAATAGCAATATTAATAATCATAATAGCATTCTTACAAAGCCTCCCATGACTATACCAGCCCACATCTCTCCCTTCCCTGAACTCAAAGCACTCATTATTTGGCATTTATCACTGATTATCTTTGTAAACATTTTGAAAGTGCTTTGTGAAAACGGTAAAGCACTATATAAATATGAGTTATTATTACTACCTTGTAACATTAACAAACTCTTTATGTTTGTGTGTCTTATCTCTCCTTAGGGCAGAGGCAGTACATATCATAGTTCTTTGTGGTTCCCCTGGTGCTTTTCCCATAATAGGCAATGGGCATACAACCAATTAATATTCTGGGTACTGAGCCGGTTTATGTTGCAATGTGAACTGGCAACTCACTTTAGCTATGTTTATTTCCTTCTAGGTAAGACATCTGTATATCTGTGATTTTCACAAAAATTTCATCCAGAGTGTACGAAATAAAAGGAAGAGAAAGACCAGTGATGATGGCGGAGATTCTCCTGAGCACGAAACAGACATCCCTGAGGTAGAGATCAGAAAATGTAAAGGAAAAATTATGTTCAGTACCTATCTTAAGAGATATATGGGACATTTGTTCTGGAAGGGACCATAAAGAAAGGACCTTTGAGGTCATCTAGTTGATACCCCTTATTCTATTGATTAAGAAACTGAGGCACAGAGAGAAGTAACTACTTCTCAAGAGGATATATGGTATGAGGTATTGGCAGATCTTTACCAAGAACTCTTCTGGCCTTTTTTTTCTATACTAGGCTATTTTTTTTAAACCCATACCTTCCATCTTAGAATTAATACTGAGTATTAGTTTCAAAGCAGAAGAGTGGTCAGAGCTAGGCAATCGGGGGTTAAGTGACTTGCCCAGGGTCACATAGCTAGGAATTGTCTTAAGATCAAATTTGAATCCAGGACCTCTGTCTCTAGACCTTACTCTCAATCCACAGAGCCACCTAGCTACTCCCTTAGACTGTTTTTGGATCTAATTTTTATTACTGCCTTTGTTTTTTCTTCACCTTCATTCTAACCCCTACTCATTTAGCCATCCTTTAAAACAAAGATTTTAAGAGAAAAAAGAAAAAAGCAGTTCAGCAAAAACAACCAACACTTTAGGTATGTCTGATAACATATGCAATATTCCTCACCCACAGTTCCTTGCCTCTGTAAAGAAAAGAAGGATATGCTTTTTCTCAATTCTTCTCTGGGGGCTACCAGCCTGTCTTTTTTTATAAAGGTTTTAGGAAAATACATCAACCATAGAGCTGCATGGAATTTCATAAAGCTATTAATTTTTGCCTATAGCATTTTGGGCCCTGAAAATGTCCCCAGATACAGCCCTGACCCAAAGGAGCTATCTCATTGTCAGTAGCTCTGAACTCCCAAGAACTTTTCCAGCTAAGAGACAGCCCTGCCAAAAGATGCTTCTCTATCAAGAAGAGGACTCTAAACAAGTGCTCAGGAAAGAGTATTGGATTTTCTTTCTTTCTAAATTGTTTTCACTTAAGACTCACAGAAGTAGAAGCATTTAATGCACATTGTATATCTGGTGCATGAATATTTCATAAGGCACACCATTGGAAATGACTCTGCAGGAACGGAAAGAGGAGGCAGTCTGGTATCTGCAGATTTCACAGAATGTCAGCTCTGGAAGGGAACTCGAAGATCACCTAGTCCAGACCTCTTTATTTTACAGATGTGGAAATGAGGTATAAAGAGAATTTCAGTGACTTGGGCAAGGTCATACAGCAAGGTAGTACTGGAGCTGAACAAATCTTCAAAACTATGACCTTTAGTTTCCTCTTTCCTGTCCTTTCCAGATCCAGTTTATTCTGTTTCTTTTGTCCTTTTTTTTCTTCAAGAAGAACTGGTATGTCCATTTTCAAAATGCTCTTCACACTAAAAGTTTTGATAAAGTGATCTAGAGAGATAAAAGTTTTGGGCCCATCAAACTGAGACTCATTTTGTATTTCTAAGTATTCTCCCCTATCTTGAGGTAGATACATCAGCTCAATTTTTCTGAGACATCACTATTTCTATATTGCTTTATTTGAAGGGAATATAACAAATCCATCTTTCCTTTCACCATTTTATCATCAGTATACCTTTGCCTTAAGCTTTTGAAGATCTTCCAAAGTCTTTGAGGATACAGAAATGAAACTAGCCCTGCCCTCAAGGAGCTTCCATTCTAATAGAGGATACAGCACATATATGGTAGCCTGGGAAGAGTTTTTGGTCTGGGTTTGTGAGTGGAGCCAGAGGGCAGTTGATTGCTGTGGCCTTTTCAGGAGCAGTGATACTCTGGATTTGATATGGATTTGGGATTTGTTCCCAAGAGCAAGAGGTGGGAATGCCAGGGAGGGATGAGGATGCAGGACAATTGGCAAGATGCCCCAGGAGGGCCAGGTTTTTTGGTCAATTGATGTCAGATGGGATGTGAAGCATGTTCTGGGACCCACCAGATTTGTTATAATGTGTTTGGTGACAGGCCTTCATTCTTAGAATTAGAATAACTCAGCCCAATACAAACAGTATTTTGAGGCTCACAACTTTAATACTAATTTCTCCTTCATTGTCCCTCTCTTTAAATCTCTCATCAAGTTCTGCCATTTCTTCCTTTGACATTGTCTTTTGGTTTCACCCTTTTTTCTCTATTTCTTAGGTCACCACCCCAACATATATTCTCATTACCTCACCTTTGGGTTACAACAACAGATTCCTAACTGATCCAACTCTAGTCTCTCACCCTCCAATCCAGCCAGCATGTGCCACCATATTTAGCTTCCTAAAATATCTGCTTCTTTCTGCATCTTCCCCTGGTGAAAGCCTACATTGTCTCCTTATTGCTTCAGACCCCATGCAACATGCCATCTTCTGCCTACATGCATTTGCAAAGGCAGTTGCTCAGACCTAGCATGCACCTCTTCCTCTTTAGCTTTCAGGCTCCTTGTCATTCACTGGAGTTCAGCAAAAATGCTGTCTCCTCTTTCCTGACCCTTCATTGATCCCTTTCTGAAAGTACTCTTTTCCTGCTTCAGATGTTCCTAGGATACTTTGTTTGGATTTCTTCTTTGCCCTTGATATTCCACCTTTAATATTAATAAAAGGTAGCTTGATGTTACAGTAAATACAGTATAGGACTTGGAGCAGAAAGGTCTGAGTTTGAATCCTGATTGATACACTTCATAGCTATGTAATTAAGCAAGTCTCAGCCTCAGTTTCATCTTTAAAGTGAGGAAAAATAGTACTTATTTTTTGTGAGAATTGAATGAGATTGCATGTAAAGTTCTTTGCCAACCTTAAAGTGCTTTCCTTTATTATTACTGGCCAACTAATAGGCAGTTATTCAATGCCTACTAAATGTCAGGCATCATGCTAGGCTACGGGCATAGAAAGACAAAAATGAAACAGTCCCTGCCATCAAGTATCTTTCTTCTGTAGGGAGAGACAGCATATATGCTATATGCAGTATCAGATCTTCCCCAGGAGACTCTTAAGTTCATTGAGGGTAGGAAGAATCATCTTCTATCTTTATGTCCCTGAATGTAAATTAGCACCTTGAAGACAGGACTTATTTCTCTCTTTTCTATTTATACCTCATAAAGCAGTGCCTGGCTTATTGATCAATGCCTTACATGCTCTTGTTCAGTTGTGTCCAACTTTCATGACCTCATGAACAATATCATAACAATGCTTCCATGAGGATTTTTGGACAAAGATACTAGAATAGTTTGTCATTTTTTCCAGTGGATTAAGGCAAGCAAAAGTTGTGACTTGCCCAGGGTCACACAGCTAGTGAGTGTCTGAGGCTGGATTAGAATTCATATTTTCCTGACTCCAGGCCCAGCCCTCTACTAGTTGAGCCACTTAGCTGCCTCTCCTCTTGCACATAGTAGGCAATAATCAAGACTGTCTTATCAAACTCCACCTTCACACCCAGCTTAATCTTCCATTGCCATGAAAAAGGCATCATCTACTCCCATGAGGCAGGTTTTCTCTCTGCTTACTTTACCTTATACTATACTATGTCATCACTTCCCTCCAATTCTTCACTTCTCTAAATTCTACTCATCCTAGAAGGCCAGCCCATATCATAATTCCATGAAGGCCATTTGAACATTCCAGGCCTAACTGTTCATTCCCTTTCTCTGGCATGATCAGTATCACATAGTTTTAGCCCTAAGTTTTGTTAATTGCCAATCCTTTCTATCTTAGTTCTACCTTCCCAAATGACTTATAAATTCATTTAGCTACCATTTATAGACCTCCTTCATAGCAGTACCACAGTAGTGTGCCTTTTCTGTTTGTATTTCTAGCATTTAGCACAGTGTTGTGCTCATAGTAAGAGCTTAATGCTTCATTCATTCATTCATTCATTCATTCATAACTTGCCAGTGCTGAGCAGATCATAAAATACTTGCTGATAATGATTTCTTTACTGTTCCCTCCAGGTTGATTTGTACCAGCTGCAGGTGAATACATTGAGGCGCTACAAAAGGCATTACAAGTTACAGACCAGACCAGGATTCAACAAGGCACAGCTAGCAGAAGTATGTAGGGCAGTGGCTTTTGAAAGTAATGACCTTCATACTCTCTCTCCTGACTTCTTTCACTAGTCCCTGCTGCATTCTCTGATGCTTTTTTTTTTTAAATTTATCCTCTGTATAGTCATCTATAAAAAGGGCCCTTTTCCTGTCTGTATCAAATGTGCTGAATTAGCTCCCCCTAAGCTCTCCCAAACACCTTTCTAGGACTGTGGCTCTTTGCTTCTTTCTTTAAAAGAAAATGTTTCTCCAGAGTTGAAGAGATTAAAAGATAAAGAAAAAATTAAATTATTTGTCTAAGCCCACACAACTAGTATCAAAGCCAAACTAAGACCCCAAGTCTCCTACTTTCTCATTGTAATGTGATGGTTAGATATTCACAGTTTTATACATTCTCCTTTACACATGCAGTCATAAATATGCCAATAACCTCACATATTACTTTAAAATCATCTCCTTACTCTGATGACATTTTTGTGGGTTCCCTCCTATCTGCTCCCCCACTCCTTTTTTATTTGAAATATAGTGGTCTGTATGTCTAAGATCCAATGGTCAACTCTGGATTTTCTGCTGTACCGTAAAGGCTAGCAGCCTCATTTCCCTTTTATCTTTTCTATGGAAGCTTCTTCATTGGTTTATCCAATTTTTCCTTGACTTGTCCTAACTGGATATCCAAGTAAAATCCAGAAGAGTTCTAATACATTGTATTTCATCTTTTGAAACATGTTTTAGGCTCTTGGTCGAAGGAGTAGGAGGGAAAGGGATAAAAGGAAACCTGTACTCACTGAACTTTAAAATACAGTCATCAAGAATTCAGTGAAAAGTTGTAAATCACTTATGTGCCTGGTAGGCACTAAGAGAGATACAAAGTTTATGTGGAGCACTCTCTCCCCTCATGGCCTTTGTGATTATGTTGTTACATAAATAACCTTAATACTAAATAATACTAAGGGAAAGGCAACCAAAGAGTTATGAGAGGATGAATGCATGTAACAATATTGATTAGAGGGAATCACAGTAGTTTGAGATAAGGCTGAAAGGATAGTATGGCATCTAATTGTGAAGGCTTTTGAATACCAGACTAACAAATTTGGACTTGAAGAAATAAGAAGTCATTGAAAAGAGTGTTTGTTTCTTTTTTCTTTCCTTGTTTTACATGTTTCATGTTCTTCTTAGACTAATTTATGGATTTGGAAGCTTCATTTACTCAATTAACTATTTCGACAGATCTAAGAAATAAGCATGTTTACAAAGATCTTAAAGGAGGGAGGCTTGTTCTTGAGTGGATTGACAAAAATTTCATTGTACATTTGACTTACACCTGCTAATAATAACAACAAGTCATGTTTTTGATGTTTTATGATTCACAAAGCACTTTTTTCACAACTGCCCTTTGAAGTAGTAGTTTTAGCCCCATTTTAAAATGGAGATGGTAGAGTGACTTAATAAGGCCACACCATTAAGTGGCAAAACTGAAATTCAGACCAGGTCTTTATGGACTACCCTTACCCCTAAAGCCACCATTTTCTAGAAGGCAGCTTCCATTTGTTTCCTTATCAGAGCCCTGAGTAAAAAAAGTTACCTACTTGTTATGGAGAGATACCTCCTCATATTTAGGTATCCTTCCTATTTCGAATGCATGGTAGCTTCTCAAAATATATGTTATATTAAACTCAGTTGAATATGGAGAGTTAACAAATTAATGATACTCTGAAGTGTATATCCCTAGGGAAACCATCCTCAGTGAGACTCTCACTGTCCTGTGATTCACTGAGCCAGTAGAAAGGAGAAATTAATTCCTGGCACCCTGTATTAAAGTTAGAAATACATTTTCCTGCAAAAATACTTTTTAAGGGCAATCAAGTGTCATTGAAATCATTTTTTAGCATCCCTCACAGCCATTTAAAAATTATAGTTCCCATTCATATAACACTTAAAAAGTTACAAAGAACTTTGCACAGGTGGTCTCATTGGGTCCTTACAATAACCAAGTGAGTTGAATAGTGTAAGTAGGATGAGGAAATACTCCCAAAGAGAGGAGGTGGCTTGCCTAAGGTCCCACAGCCAGCAAATGGCAGAGCCAAGACCCAAGCTAAGGACTTCTGGTTGCAGACCTGTTATATCATGTCTCCCTTATAACATCAAATAGATTTGTGTGTGCCATCCAGGGAATCTAGTTCTCATTCTGTGGAATAGTAATTCCAAATGGCCAACACAAAAGAAACTTTTGGAACATAGCCTACTTGTAAATGGGGAAATCCCCCATCATGAATTGTCTCTACAGACAAGGAATTATTGCTCCAGTTTGTGAATTGTGAACCTTTATTTTCTCCACATAGACTGTCAGCCGTCACTTCCGGAACATCCCAGTGAACGAGAAAGAGACCCTTGCTTATTTCATCTATATGGTGAAGAGTAACAAGAGTAGACTGGACCAGAAAGCAGAGAGTAACAAGCAGCTGGAATGATGAAGAGTCAAACTGTAAAGGAATTAAGTACAATACTTAATGGACTGGTGATACCTGGTACATTTGTACCTATGAAGACTGTTAAATTCTACTGTACATTTAAGGAAAAAAGTATGAATGATGGAAGAATTCAATTTTCAGTTCAGTTCAACGAAGATTCATTAAGCGCCTATTATATATGTAAGGCCCTTTGTGGCCAGGAGTAGTGTATTCTATTGCTTCAATATGTGTATAGAAAGACTTTCCTTTAAGACTGGATTGAGAAGTAGAGTCAAGCGCTCTTACGTGACTGTGGCAGGCCATGATGCAGCAGATTACAGCATTAAATCATTTCTTCTGGAAATGTGGGATCTTCTAGGTTATAAATCAAACAATTCAGTAACTGCCCCAGAGCCAGATGGCCGTCGTGTTGGGACCCAGCCGTAGATACCAGGGAAGCAGCAGTCAAGGATTAAGGTGCATGGGCAGAGGGATATATGTACCTTCATGTAATCTGCCCAGGACCCAGAAGTCCCTCATTTCTTCACCAGCTTTGCAGTTCACTGGAGTCAGCCAACACATCCTTCTGAATCCATTTGAAATCTGTTTCCACACCACCAACACAGTGCCTTGCCTGGAGTAGGCACTCAGATAAAAGATCTGTCAGTTCATTGAGCACCAAAAATACCAAATGTGAACAGCTGCCACAGATCTCTTCTGTTGGGTTGGTGTGAAAGCTTAGTGTCATGCTTCAGGTAGGAGTTGGACTAGATGACCACTCCAGGTCCTTTTCCAACTCTAAGATTCTGTGACCTTATTTTGGAGAGAGTGAAAGGAATACAAGTATTTGGTGTGTATGTATGTATGTTGGGGGGAGGGAGGGTGTTGGGATGATTCAAGCCAAATTAGGATTTCAGGGCAGTTGTGTTTGTTGAGCAATGTTGCGTTTCTAGAAATAGTGACATGAAAACCTTTACTGGTGTTGCTATCCTCGATATACACACACAGCCGTCTCGGCTGAGGCTATGAGCTAGGACCCTAACCACCTTCCTTTTTTCCGTGAGCAAACTCCTTGGCCAAAAGAAGATGCCTGGTCCAGGTAGCTGGGCCGAATGCTTTAGGAAGCATACTAACTAGTCACCAGTTCACAATCTCCAAGAATAGTGGTGTGATAGTCTCCACTCGAAACAAACCCAATTGAGGTACAGAAAATACTTGGGCTTCAGTGATCACGCAGCATTCTCAGGCCTCCAATGGTGTCCACACTAGAGCTTTTCTCTACCTAGTGACCCACGTATGAGCAGTTTGCTTCTTCTTGATTGGTAAAATGGTAAGCTTAGTAATTTGCCCAATATTTGATGTTCTAAAAGTCAGATTCTTCCCATATAATGATATGCCAAGGCCAAGGTATTTTTTTTCCTAAAGTTTTTTGTTTGAAAGTATGCTTTTGCAAAAGGCTATAATCAAGGTGGGGGTGGGGGTGGTGAAGAAAAGCTTGGATTTTAACTGTTTATCTTGATTTTTGCATTTTATGGTCAGCCGCCATATCCTAACTTGGTTTTGACACTGAGATCTTAACCTTGAGCAATCAAAGTAGTTTTGCCCCCAAGACAGAATGTTAATATTTGTACAACAGCAACATCAGGACTGTGAGAGTGAGAGAATTGTTACTGGGTGGTTTTACAAAGTTTTGGAAGATTCGGTGGAGCAGATCCACATAAACACTACCCACAGGTCACTCACTACCAGGAGCACTTCTATAACTCAATTGCAACATGCTCCCATTGCTGGAAAGCTTTGTACCCATATCCAAAATGCATGTTCCAAAGATCCAAGCATTTTTAAATATTTGTAAATGAATGTATATAGATTATACTTTGGATCTTGGGGATCTTATTTTAATGTGCTTCCGGCCCAAGAGAAGAGGGTGAAGTTTGCTCCCTGAGGGCTTGCATTCATTTCAATTTCATGTATATTTATTCATAATAAGAATTAGTAACAGTTCTATAGTGCTTTGCCATTTCCAAAGCACTTTCCTCACAACAAAACTAGGAAGTAACTAGAGTAATCTGATTTTACAATGGAGGAAACTGGAGGTGAGTGTCTTGTCCAAGGTCACATCATATGGGTGACTAGTCCATCAATTGGCAAAGTGAGGACTCAGATTAGAGTCTTCAGGCTACGAGTGTAGTGCCCTTCCTGCTACACTGTGCTGCTTTTAGCCTGTCTTGCTGTTTTTAGCTAAAGGATTTGGGGGGTGGGCATTGTGAGAGATCAAAAGAACCTTCACCACTGGGTAATGTGTATGTCTTATCTTAATGAGGTAGATCCTTTTTCAAGAGACTGTGTCAAACCCCGATAGACCCTACCAGAATGCAGTACTGCCCCTCTCTCATTCAATACCTAGAGGGGGTGGTGTTCCCTCCTGGTTATAGTTAATGGGGTAATCGGGTAGGCCTATGGATTAAAGCAGTATTTGAATGCCCTCTGTGAAAATGTTGGTATTTCAAAGAATAAAATATCTCTCTAACTCAGACTAAAATGGTGAAATATGCCACTGGGTTTTGGGGGTGGGGAGAGATTTGGTTTTTTAAACAGCTAATCTGTTTTCTTCATTTCGATAGCAGTACATTTCTTTCCAAGAAAAGATGGTGTCAGGAACCATCTGTTCAAGTGTATTTGTAAGAATGCTTTTGTTTTTAGCTGAAACCTAAGGGAAATTTTCATCACAATCATTTGAGTCCATTGTACATTAAGAACAGTGCTATTTTTCCTCGAAAAGAGAAGGTACTTTAAGGATAATGGAGGTGCTAAATGTCTTTTCTTCCACTGAAAGAGGAAGGATGCAAGTATCAGGATTTGGAGGGGTTTGAGGGCCAAATACCTTTTCCCTCATTGAGCTGCTCTGTCTACTCAGAATTGCAGAATTTGAGACTTGGAAAGGACTTTAGGGAGCCATCTAGTCCAAGCTCATACCCCAAAGTAATCCTCACTGTAACATACCTGAGAAGGGCTTATCCAGACCGCTTGAAGATCTAGTGTGCCTTAGTCTTCTTTTCTATTTCTAATAGGCATTGAGCCCTTTGACAACTTTCTACCATGGGAGAATTAATTGGGATGGTCTAAGCAGATGTATCCTCTCTATAAATGACTTTGGACTTGTCTGTTTGTGTTAGAATGAAGCCTCTCTTTTCTGTCACTACCTGCTCATAGACCACTTACCTGTCGAGGTGACTTTCTTCTCCCTCTTTGTCTTTAACAATGCTGCTAAGTGATCATCCCAAGGCAAAAGTAGAATTGGAAATTTTAAAAGTTAGAGCACACTGGGCTGCCTTTGTAAGGCAGCTTACAAAATTTTTTCTTTACCCACCCTCAATCCTCCAAAGGAAGGAGTATATCATCTCATTTGACAGATGAGGTGATTTGCTTAGTGATTCATAGCAAATTCTCCAAACACCACCGAAGCGTGTACCCAAATCTCAACAATGTCAGAGTTGGAGCTCTTGCACAGCCCATCTCTCTTAGATAAATATGAGGTAAATATCCAGTGAACACTTTGGGCCAATCTCAAGTGTGTCCCAGTGCTTGGGAAGATTAGATTTTTTTTTAACCCTTAACCTTCCATCTGAGAAGCATACTGTATACTGGTAAAGGGGTAGGCAATGGGGGTTAAGTGACCTGCCCAGGGTCACACAGCTAGGAAGTGTCAGACCAGATCTGAACCCAGGACCTCCTGTCTCCAGGCCTGGCGTATCCACCCAACTGCCCCCTTAGATTTTAAAAAAACTTTTATCAGAATATTCAGAAACAACTCTTAAGCCAACAATTTGTATTCAAATCCTTTGCATGGCTAAGGATTGGCATATCTGATCTAAGTGGACTTTCAGGCCTGCCATTTGAAACAATTTGAGACCTTGCAAGATATCCCTAAGCCCTCCAAAGGCAGGTATAATGCAGCATTAATTGTCTTGCACAGCCATAGGCTAAGGGGATAACTACCAATGGACTAGTTTGGTTTTGAGGGAGGGATGGGGGGATAATGTTATATATGTCAATATTCATCCAAATAGACTCCCCCCACCCCCATAATTTGCTTATTTTGAACCTCAGTAAGGCTTATAATCCATAGAGTTTTCACTATGTAGTACTTCCCCTCTCTCCCACCATATCTCTGATTTTTGTCAGTATAAGGAGCTCCGTCCAATGAGGAACAAACTTCTACCAATTCAGATCAGCAGCTACATCACAATTTAAAGTCTGAGAGTTGTCTGGAGACAAGAGGTTAGATGACTTGCCTAGAGTCACATAGTTTGTGTCGGGGGGCAGAATTTGAATTTGGGTCCTCCTGGCTTCAAAATCAGACCCTCTATCCACTATGTGGTTCTTCCTGTCAGCATACACCCCGAGAGCTCCCACTGTTGGAGGAGAGGGGTAGGAGCTGATATATGAAGTGGTCTCTATTTGAACAAGTTTAGTACTTTGGGTCCATGATCCTAACTACCTGGAGGGCAACCTTGGGTTGAAATAAGTCTAAACTTCTCTTCTTGCAGAGGTTCAAGTTTATCCAGTGATTGCGAGAATTTATGCCTGAACTTGAGAGGTTCTCAGAAGACCAATTTCAGCTTTGTTCTTCAGATCCACTCAATAAATTGTAAATAGGGCATCAATAAAGTCAACTCAGCTGCAACCACTGTACCCCACTGAGGCTCTTGTACCACATGTAAACATCATCCAACAGAATAGGAGAAGCTAAGATCTTTCCACAGTCTTGCCCCCATGCAGCCAATCCTCACAGTCTCCCAGTCTGAGTAGAGACAGTATAAATGAGTCCATGAACTTAGTTCCAGTTTTTTAATGGAATAAATTAAAAGGCATTGACCAAGGGCATACTGGACAGTATCAGGCAGTGTTCTAATGGCTAGGGATACAAATATTAAAGCAAAATAGCTCCTACTTTTAAATAAAGTGATATCACCACTAAAGGGAAGTCGTGAAAGCCTGGGAAAGGAGTTATTTCCTGGGGAATTTCAACATTAAAGAAAATTCCATGGCATTGTTGTCATACTCAGTGGAACTGGGAAAATCACAGGTGACATCATGGATTTGGGGATATGGCTTTTATGATAATGAGGCCCAGAGAGGTGGCATAACTTGTTCAAAGGTCACAAAGCTCTTCTTAAAGAGGTACAGCCACTGGACTGGGGGCTCCTGATACTAGGTCCAGAGGTCTTTTCATTATATTACACTGCCATGAGGATGACTTTAGCCCATTGTTTCTTAGGAAGCCATGTATATAGACTTTAGTGGGGAATCCTTATTTGCAAATGGAATTTTTTAAATGTAAGCAAGCTTAGAAACCCAGCCACTACTTTTACTGGAGAGGAAACCCAGAGGGAGTGAAGTGATTCACCCAAGAGAATGGCAGATCTAAGCCTGGATCATTTGTGCATGGAGGTGAGTACTCACTCTCAGTTTTTAGTGGAGGTAATCATAGGGTCATAGCTTTAAAAATGGAAAGAGCTTGAAAATCTATCCGTCACCTTTCAAGTGAGTGACTTTCTGAGTAGGTAAGGGCCCCCATAACTGGAAATGGGACAAGAAACAAAGGAACTCTGACATTTTCACGCATTGATTCTTTTTGGAACTTAAAATAGGCAATAGCCAAGACACTTGCCCTTGTCCCACTCAACTAGATTTACTGAAGTTTAATGAGGCTTAACAGGGCTTAGTAAACATTCAAGATTCCTAAGAGTCATTAAGGCTCTAGTTGGGAAGCTTAATAGGGTTTAATGGAGGTTAACAAGGCATATCCAGCCTTATAACCGAGTTTTAACTTAACCGGGCTGAGCTGAGATTTACAAGCCTTAGAGGTGTAATAACACCTCCCATGATTTAATGGGGGTTAATGAAACCTGTCAAAGGTTAGCCAAAAGGGACTCGGTTCAAACCAGCTCCTCTTCTGAGGAAGCTGATCCAAATGAGTTCAGCAAGCCTTTATTAAATGACTAATGTATGCAGAACAGAGGTTTAGGCATCTTGGAGACACAATTAAAATAAAGTCCTCAGGACTTTATGAGCTGGTTGGGAAGATGACGTGTATGAAAATAAAACCAGAATGTTTGTATGGCAACAGATGGAGAAGGTAACCTCCCTTGGTCTCAGTTTCCTCCTAGGTCAAAGAGGACAAGAAAGAGTTATGATAAATGATCTTGAAGATCTGGTATTCTGTTCCAAGGTCCCTTCAGGATCAACCTTGCATGGTTTTATGTAGGTAGCAGATCAGAAAGCATGTGGCCATGCCTGAATCTTCCTATCATGTGTGTATGCCAATGAGACCTAAGTGAGAGACAAAGTTGAACAGGTAGAAAGTTCAATACACTTATGAACAGAGATGGAGTGTGCCTTGGAGCCAGTGGTGTGTTGGTATATGCATAACAACTAGCTCCCTGAGGAGTATGCACAACAAGGTTTTAAGTTAATCTGCATTATTACCATTTTCTCCCATCAGTCTCTCACGTCTAGACAATCAACAAATTAAGTAGGGATGGAATGTACTGTAGAGCCAGCTGTGCTGGCATATACTTGGCTACCAGATCTCTAAGAAAAAAAATGTACACATGGCACATTTTGAAGTTTAATCTGCGTTATTAACATTTTCTTCATCACTTTCTTATGGCTAGGGTAAACAATCAGCAAAACAAGAAATCAAATCCTGACTTAAAGCATTTGCCAATTTCTAAGGGCAGCTGGCACAGTGGATAGAGTTATCAGGCCTAGAGTAGGGAAGGTTCATCTAATAGAATTCAAATCCAGCCTCAGACACTAGCTGTGTGATCCTAGACAAGACATTTAATCCTGTTAGCCTCAGTTTCCTCATCTATAAAATGAGTTGGAGAAAGATATAGCAAACGACTCCAGTGGTTTTTTTGCTATTTACCAAGAAAACCCTAAACGGAGTCACGAAGAATCAGTCCCAACTGAAAAATGACTCAACAACAAGATGTAAACGCTCTGATGATAATTTAACAATTTTTTTCTGGTTTCAAACTGGCTACTGCACAACCCTGCTTAGAACTTACCTTGTCCACATTTTACAGATGAGGAAACAAGTCCAGAGACAGGAGGTTACTTGTCCCAAGTAAACAAGTGAGTTAGAAGCTGACCTAGGACTGGTTCCCACACCTCTTAGTTCAGAAGCCCAGTTATCTTATTATCACACTAAGCTGGCCCTGCTGAGCTACTAAGGAGTTGAAAAGTAGTCCAAATGTTAAATGAAGCTTAGATAAAGGACTTCTAACATCCCCACCCACACCTACCCCAGTTTTTTTTTAAAGATTTTTTTTAATTTCTTTTTTCCCCAATTACATGTAAAAATAATTTCCAGCATTTTTCAAAGAATATTGAGCCTTGAATTCTCTCTCTCCCCACCTTCCCAATCCCTCACTGAGACAGTAAACAATCTCCAATGTATTTTACATCTGCAGTAACATAGAACATACACATATAAAAGCTTACATGCCTACAAGAATGATATTAAGGTGAACCCAACAAGACTAAGACAGATTACTAACCATCCCCCACACTTACCCCATCTGATCAAACTTACTAAAGCTTAATGAAGCTTTTTTAGGTCTTGAGAGGCCTGATGAGGCTTAACAAGTGTAATGAGCTCAATTAAACTTATGATGTCTAATCAGACTTCAGAAGGGTTTGGTGGGGATCAGCAAAGCTTTGGCACAAATGAGAGCTGGGAAGACTTAACCATGCCTAACTAGATTTACAGAAGTCCAGAGGGATTTAATCATGGCTACTTCAGTGAAGAAGAGTCAACCTTAATGAAGGCTAATGAAACCAAGAGAGATCCATAAAAAGGACGAATGAATAAGGATATTTAATGGCTTTAGACTCATGGACTGTTAAAGGTGAAAGAGACCTTGGAATCGAATATGTTGGAACTGGAAGGGATCTTAGAGTTGAAGAGCTAGGGAGACCTTTGAGATCATGGAGTTCAACTCCTTCATTTTAAAGTTGAGAAAACTGAAGCTCAGAGACGAGTTTGCCCAAGGTTACTGTGTAACTATGTAAGAATAGAGCCAGAACTAGACCCTTGGTCTGGTCTTCTGAGAGTGTAATGTTTACTAAATTATGGTTTCAATTAACCAGGTGAGAATTAAAATTAAACCAGGGCTCCCAAGCTAATTTAATTTGGGCAAGATGTATTCTATTGCTAAACTGTTCCACAGGTTCACTCAAAGCACTTTTCAAAAGGATGGCATGGGGGGCAGCTGGATGGCTCAGTGGATTGAGAGCCAGGCCTAGAGACAGGAGGTCTTGGGTTCAAATTTGACCTCAGACACTTCCTAGCTGTGTGACCCTGGGCAAGTCACTTGGCCCTGTAACAAATAAAAATTAATATAGAAGGATATATATAAAGGATATTAGGGTTTAAAAAAATTTTTTTAAAAGGATGGCATGACCAAAAGGAGGGTCAGCCAGAGCTGCTTTTAAAAGTGTTTACAGCAGCCCCCATCTCCCTTCTCAAGTCCTTTTCCAAAGATCTCATATAACACTGTTTGCCTCAGTATCCTCATCTGTAAATGAGCTAGAGAAGGAAATAGCGTAACTATTCCAATATCTTTGCCAAGAAAATCCCAAATGGAGTCACAAAGAGTCAGATGTGACTGCCTTCCTATCCCCATTGTAACCTCCCTACTTTCTCAGTTACCTATCTGCCACTTCTCACCTCAACCCCAAAGCAAGCAAAGCTGGGAGGAATTGATTGGAAACAGCTGCCAGGACCAAGTTGCATGCAGTCACCATTCACAGGACTCTTTATCATGCGATCCTGTTTTCATATATTCTCATCCCAGGTAAAAAAATTTAGAGCTACCCATCATCATCCAGAGGAAAAGATGACCCTTTTCCTAGCCCACTGATGATCAGACTTCCAATATAAGAGAATAGTGAGAAATCTGGCTGCCTGGCATTCATCTTTTACATAGACACTGTGGTCTCTTGTCAGTACTGTGAATTCTCAAACAACTCTCTACCCCCCAAGAATTAACTTACCCCTTGAATTTAAAATATTCCTGCTAGGAAACATATATATATATATGTATAAATGATCCTTGATTATAGGCAGCTAGATGGCACAAAGGATAGAATACAGGACTTCAAATCTATAAATGAATCAAGTTCAGCTCTTGCCTTAGACATTTACTAGCTATGTGACCCTCGACAAATCACTTACCCATCTGCTTCAGTTTCATTGTCTGAAAAATGATGATAATAGCTGCCAGGTGCTACTACCTTCCAAGGCAAGATGTAGGTTATGAGAATCAAATACAAAGCACTTTGCAAACTTTAAAGCACTATACAAATGCTTGTTGTTATCATTTTTATTGATTACTGGCAGCTACTTTACTCTGTTACATAAGCTTTGTTACAAAAGACAATTCATGTTTCTATCTGACATGAAATATTCTGTTCTTTTTATTATTCCTACCCCTATTCTTTGAGGCCTGCTTCAAATGATACCTCCAAGAAACCAGCCATGATCTGTATCTCTCTCTTAGCACCCAGTTTAATGCCTTTTTTGCATAGAATATGTGCCCAAGAAGTGTTTGATGATAAAACATATAAAATACATGTTTTACAAAAAAAAATTTCACTGTCAAAATACAGCAAGAAGAGAAGGTAGAAACATCCCCTGCCACTCCCCCATTCTCCCCCCACCCAGTCCTGGAAATGTACTTTCTCCAATATTATCTCAGTCTTTGGGGAGTATAGACTCAGACTTAACTGAGATTCTACATAGCATTTGTTCAACCAATTCACAACCAAAGGCAACATGGCCAATGGATGGATGTTTGAACCGCTGCTACTAGACTAGGTTAATAGAATCTCCAAGGGACTTCTCTCTTCATCATCTGGCTGCCCACAAATCCTGGAAGCAACTCCAGTTCTCAGATTCCAGTGGCTTGCTCTCCAGATCTTCTGAAAATCATGTCATAGCCATCTCTAATCCTTTCACCTAAAACAGAAAAGAACAAACACAAAAGAAGCAAAGAACAGAACCTGAATTCATGGGCAGTAAATTGGCCTTGGATGGGAAGGGCCAAAGGCTGCTCCCTTAATAGCATTGTTACTTCAAATAGTAGTTAATTAGGAAAAAACGGGGGCAACTAGGTAGCTCAGTGGATTGAGAGCCAGGTCTAGAGATTGGGAGGTCCTACAAATCTGGCCTCATACACTGCCTAGCTCTGTGACTCTGGCCAAGTCACTTAAGCCCCATTGCCTAGCCTTTACCGTTCTTCAGCCTTGGAACCAATACACAGTATTGATTGTAAGATGTAAAGGTTTAAAACAAAAAAAAAGGTACCTTCCAGTCCAACCCTTTCTTCTTACTGATATGGCAACTGAGGCCCATAGATCTTAAGTGATTTGCCCAAATACTCATACTCATTTAGATGTATTAGTAAACAATACTAAGTCATTTGAATAACCCCATCTAGCTACTTAGAAACCACAAGAGCCTGGGAAATAATTGAAGAGAGATGAGATATTCCCCTGAACCACTAGACCTACAAGGGAGTGATAACCAGGTGGAAGTTGTACTACCTAAGGACTGGCAAGAAGATGCAAACTGTGGTGTCATCTTGGAAGTGGGAAAAGAGAACTGCATGTAAGGTGGTAAAGAGAAGATGGTTCTTATAACCTCTGGCAGACCTGGTAGAAGTCCTAAGATTATGGGAATCAACAAACAAAAAAATGGATTTCAGGGGGAAAAAAACAGAATTCTGTTTGAAAGGAGAAAAGATACCCAGCAGACACCAAGAATCTAGAGTCCTTACCTCTAATAGGCCACATTAGAAAGCTGGATCCTAGGGAAAGGGAATGAGTATCAGCTGATGGGAACTGAGAAAAGTTATAGGAAAGAGAACTATAAGGAATTCAAGAAAGAGAAAGGGACTACAATGCAAGATAGAAATAGTACCTTCTGCAAGAAGGATCAGAGGAGCTTCAGGAGTAGCAGGTGTATGATGAGAGAAACCTAGCAGGTTCTCAGAACCAGAAGCACGTCTAGGATAATACACCCTTTTGCTGGAAGGATTACTCATTGGTGGGTACTGCTGTTTTCTTTGCACTTTGGAAATGGTGCTACTGGATTATACTGACACCTAAACAAAGCTGCCTATGTTTGTGTCTTCTTGTACTCTGTATGTGCTTTTAAGGAAAGTGGCGATCACCAGAAAGGAAAAATAATGCTACTTATTGAATCTAGGTCATTTGGGTGAGGGCAACAAATCAGAGAAATGAGAGGTCCCCTAAACTTTACATGGACCCACCATATTCAATAGAATTATATAATCCAACCTCTTCATTTTATAGTTGAAGAAACTGAGGAAATCTTCTAATCAAGACTCAACTACCTGGCAACTTTCCTTCTAGGAAGAACTAAAGTAAATTGTTGGTAGTTGTTGGTTTTTGTTTATAATATTTTATCTTTATTTTATTTTGGTAACAATATCATGCAAAACATTTCCATATTATTCAGTTTCATAAGTGAATAATCTTGTAAAAGCAAAACCCCCAAATCATATAGCCAAGTAAACAAGTAATAAATCATATGTTTTCATCTGCATTTCTACTCCAACAATTGTTTCTCTAGAGCAGGGGTCGGCAACGTATGGCTCTCGAGCCATATCTGGCTCTTTTGAGGGCCAGATATGGCTCTTTCTGCAGGAGCCATAAAGTCAATTTTTTTTCAGGCACTGTTACAGGAGCGCGCACTGTGAGCACTGTACGGTTCTCACGAAATTACATTTTTAAAAAATGTAGCGTTTATGGCTCTCACGGCCAAAAAGGTTGCTGATCCCTGCTCTAGAGGTAGATAGCATTCTTTTTCATTAGTCCCTCAGATTGTCCTGGATCGTTGTGTTGCTATTAGTAGTAAAGTCTATCACATTTGATCATTCCACAGTATTGCTGTTACTATATACAATATTTTCCCAGTTCTGCTTATTTCATTGCATCAGTCCATGAAGATCTTTCCAGCTTTTTCTGAAATCATCCAGTTTATCATTTCTTAAGTCACAATAGTATCGCATCACCATCATATACCACATTTTGTTTAGCCATTCCCCAACTGAGAGACATCTTTTAGTTTCCAATTCTTTGCCACCACAAAAAGCACAGCTATAAATATTTTTGTATAAACGGGTCCTTCCCCATTTTTGGTAGTTGTTGTTTTATAGGCATCTGTGCAGTTAAAGTACAACATACCAAGTCTGTATATAAAGGGGGTCTGCCCAATGGGGCCCCATCCTCTCTGAATGTGCTTTCTGTCTGCTGCCAGTTGTATGTGACTTGGTGAACCTTCTTCTGGGTAAGTGTGATATAGAGCAGTGAATAAAATCCTTTTAATTGACTGCTGAGCTGACACTGTGTGCATATTCAAGACTACAGTGAAGGACCAGGACTTTTATTTTCCCTGGTGATGAGCCAGGTAAGAACTGCTGTGCCAACAGTAGTACAGGGCATAGTCTTCTCTGGCTACCCTTCCCAATCAGACTGCCCCCATGGCTATGAACACATGCTGCTTCTGATTTTTGTCTTTGTGTCAATTTTTTCCTGATCTTGGATGAATGGATGTAGGATATGGAGTGGATCTGATCTTCAAATGTTGGGAATGACCACCAAAGTTCCAGCACTTGAAGACCATAGCAGAGCCTGAGTCAATTTCAGCAGCATTTGAGCCATTGAAGCCCTAGGGATTAATCTTTATGGCTCAGTCCACAAGGGAATGAACCCATAAGCCAAGATGCCATATCTTACAGGCAACTGAACAATTCATCCCTTCAACTCTGACACATTTGGAAGTGAACTTGGCAGAAGAATGTCTGTAGCAACCACTTTGAACTTGAGTCCATTCTCCCCAGGGACCAGGATAGTAGAGAAGAAAATATGCCATGGTTCAGTAAAATGTCTTGCTATATGTTCTCAGTAAGCATAGCTTTGTAAAAGTTGATTGACTTTCTGCTAAGATAGCTCCCTGAATGGAGGCAGACTACCCAACTCCCATCTTAACCTGCTCCAACCAAAATCTGGCATTTGCACTAGGCTGAATAATGATCAAGAAATAAAAAAGAAACATAGTAAGGAACTACTTCCATTTCGGAAATACTCAGAAAGTTAGCCAGAAATCCACAGGCAAAAAGAAAGAGACCAACAGCAGAGATCAAACCAGGGTGGATACGTAAGCCTAGAATCTCCTAGCTCAACCAGAAATTGGCTAAAGACATATGCACTCTACAAAACTCTGTGTCCAGAGTCAGTAAAAGCAGAAAGCTCCCTCTAAAATGGGATTTTAGGATGGTCTGAAATCAGCAAGGGTGGGGGACCTTGAAGACCCCAGGGAACAATAGTGTTCATTTTGGGATTGCTCAGGCACCCAGAAGGTCTGAAATTCTTAGCATTCAGTTCTGAGATGCCACAGAGCTCTCTGACGATCCAGCACAAAGATCTGGGATGGCCCAATACAAAGAGAAGGAAATCACTGCAGGAACCCAGATGGCACATAGTGAGATCAAGCAGGGATGACCACCCCACCCAAAAGCCCAGAAGTAGGAAAAGCCTGACTTGACTCTAGCACAAAGTTCCAATTCAGTAACCAAAGTTGGAAAGATGAATAACCCAAACAAAACATTCATCAGTATTTTAAAATTATTTTAGAACCAGAAAAGCCTCAAAATAAAACCTAGAAAGAAAAAGTGATTCCATAATGACTGCAAAAAAATAATGACTCACAGAAAAAGAGAGTGATTTTCCATAAGGACTATATGAATACCCAGAAGAAATGAAGCAAGAAATTTTTTAATAAAATAAAACTCTTGAAGAAAGAATTAGAAGAATAAAAAAATTAGAGAAAGTCAGAAACTTTATGGAAGTAACATGCTCTTTGGGAAGTAGAATAAACCAAATAGATCTCAATGACTCTCTGAGACAGCAAGAAATATCACAAAATGCAAAGATCAAAAATAATAGGAGAAAATGGAAGATATCTGATATAAAAAACTGACATGGATAATGGAGAAAGGAGAAATTATTTTAAAATCATTGGACTCCCTGAAAAACCATCTTTTTTTTAAAGCCTAGACTCTACTTCAAAATATCATAAGTGAAAACTTCCCAGAGCTTTTAAAAACAGCATAAAGTAAAGATGGAAAGATTACACGAATTGCCTCCTGAAAGGAACTCCAACAACAAAAGTTTAAGGAATATCATAGCCAAAATCCAGAGCTCCCACATCAATGAAAAAATCCTGCAAAGATCCATAAATAAAAGAGTTCAAATGCTAAGGAACTATAGCCAGGAAGAAGGAGAGCATAATCTTGCAGGAATATGTGTATATATGCACATATATATGCATACACATGTGTATATTTTGATGTGGCTAATGTAGAAGTCTGTATATACATATATCTGACATGGGTGATGTAGGGCTTTGTTTTGCTTGATTTTCCATATTTGTATAGTTGAGATGAGTGATAATGTGGTAATATTTTAATAGGGAAAATGAAGAAGTGTCCCTTTGTCTCCAAAGGAACTAAATAATAAAAACAGCAGTTAGGGGTAGAGATGGTATAGAGATATACACAATACAACACACACACACACACACACACACACACACACACACACACACGGGAAAGAGAGAGAGAGACAGACAGACAGACAGACAGACAGATAGACAGAAAGACAGAAAGGGAGAGGGACACAGGGAGAGAGAGAGACAGAAAGAGAAGGGCAGAAAGAAAGGGGCAGAAAACAAAGAGAGAGAGAGAGGGAGAGACAGAGAGAGAGAAAGAGAAAGAGAGAATGTGTGTACTTCAGTCTGCCCCCTGAGTCCATCACATCCCTCTCTATCTGCAGGTAGATAGCATGTTTCATCATGAGTCCTCTGAAAATATGGTTGGATCCAGATCTGGGAGGTGAGAAAGAAGGGATATATATATATATATATATATCCCCATTTAGTTTATTTTATTTTCAGCTCTAGATTCTCTCTCTTCTCCTACCCATTCCACCATCCACTGAAAAGATAAGACTTACAAAACACATCACAAATATTAAGCAATGAAAAAATTGTATGCATTATCCATGTTACAAAGAAAGAAAGGAAGGCAAGGAAGCAAAGAGGGAAGGGAAAATTATACTTCTATCTGTACTCCGAGTCCACCAGTTCTCAATCTGGAGGTAGTAAGTATTTTTCATCATGAGTCCTTTGAAACTATAGTAGGTCATTGTGTTGATTAGTCTTTCATGGTTGATTATTTTTACAATGTTGCCATTTCTGTGTATGTTGTTCTGGTTCTGCTCACTTCACTTTGCATCAGTTCATATGTTTTCTCAGGTTTTTCTTTTTTATATATTTTTTCAATCGCATGTCCCCACTCATTGAGAAGGCAAGCTAGTTGACATAGATTATACATATACATATACAATCATGCAAAACATATTTCCATATTAAGCATGTTGCAAAAGAAAACACAAAAAACACACCATAAAAAATAAAGTAAAAAGATGGTATGCTTTGATCTGCATTCAGATTCTTTCTGAAGGTGGATAGCATTTTTTTTTTATCATAAGTCCTTCAGAATTGTCTTCGATCTTTGTACTGCTGAGAATCTAAGTCATTCACTGGTGATCATTGTATAATATTGCTGTTACTGTGTACAGTGTTCTTTCCCAGTAACAACAATATTGTACAGTCTACTGTGTCTTGCAGCACATATTTATTATGTTACATTAATGTGTAACAATTTGTTTAGCCATTCTTCAACAGTGGGCTTTGTTTCCAATTCCTTTCCTCCACCAAAGTACTGCTACAAATAAATGTTTTGGTTTGTATAACCTTTCTTTTTGTCTTTTGCCTACTTGGCATATGTGAAAACTAATTTAAACAGACGATTATGTTTTGAGTCTCACACTTTGAGTACTTTGCCTTACCTTGTATGTCCCATAGTTACACAATCTTGGCACAGGTGGTACTTGACTCCCTTACTATGTTTGGTCAAGCTCTAATAATTTATCTATAATGTATGTTCCATATCGAGTCATTTTATGCTGACACGAATAGAGTGCCAACAGTGTGTTTGCTGAGTAATTCTACTTATTATAAAAGGCTAACACCCACATTCACCTTCCATCATCTCTGCCAAAGCAAGTTACCAACTGAACATGTGTATTTCCCATTGATTGAATGATCCAGTAATGGTTAAACTACTGTGGATTCTAGAATTGAGAGTTCTTGAAAAATTCTTTGTCAAGTAAAATATGTACTCAACATTGTCTTTTTTTTAAATTATACATTTATTAATATTCATTTTTAACCTGATTACATGCTTCATACCCCTACTTTCCCCTTCACCCCCCGCTCTCCCCTCACCCATGGCTGACACTCATTTCCACTGGTTGTAACATGTGTCCTTGTTCAGGACCCATTTCCATATTGTTGTTAGTTGCATTGATGTGGTAGTTTCTAGTCCACATCCCCAATTATGTCCACCCCAACCCATGCGTTCAAGCAGTTTCAACATTGTCTTTTATAGCACTTCTCACATCAGTCATTATTAGCAAAATGCTGCAGCCAATATGCACCTTCTGTAGGTCATTCCCTTAACCTGTGTCAACTGTCATTTTGGTGCTTCTGAGATTTTTGTCTTCGAAGATTCACAGCCATATAGAATAAATGACAAAATATTATTACAAATATACTTTGATAGCATGGAGCTGCCTAGAATCACTAAAAACAATATAGAGTTTTAAAAATGTTATCAAATCCAATTTCCTCTCCTCCTGACCAGCTCATTATCCAACCGAAGTGAAAGTCCAGGAAAGAGAAAGGAAGGAAGGAAGGAAGGAAGGAAGGAAGGAAGGAAGGAAGGAAGGAAGGAAGGAAGGAAAGGAGTGAGGGAGGGAGAGAGGGAGGGAGGGAGAGAGGGAGGGAGGGAAGAAGAGAAAGAGAGGGGGGAATGAGAGGGAGAGGGAGAGGAAGAGGGAAAGGAAGAGGGAAAGAGAGAAAAGCAGGAAGATATAAACATATACATATTGAAGGTGTTTTAGGCCTCAAGCACTTCCTAGCTGTGTGACCCTGGGCAAGTCACTTTACTCCCATTGCCTACCCTTACCACTCTTCTGCCTTGGAACCAATATACAGTATTGACTCTAAGACAGAGGGTTAAAAAGTTGGTAAAAGAAGGTAAAAAAAATTGATTATTGATTGGCTCCTCTTTTGGACTTGGTCTTCTATGAATTCTGATCATCTCTATTGCTATACTTCTTACATTGTAGCTAATTTCTAAGATATCTAGCTTAGTAGATTTTTTGTGGTAGATTTTTCTTCTCCTTCCTCCTTTCTATTTAGTGTAAAGCCTTTTGATTAGATTTTCCAGATTTTAATCAAGCACAATTTTATCAGACCTCATTAGGTGTACTACATCTACAGCCAAAAGTCAATTATTCCTATATTTTAAGGCATGGTCCAGAAATAAAGTGTTCTCAGATACCATCTTAAATTCATACCATGTTCTATATCATCTAGTAAATGACTACTCTGTATTGTGTCACAGACACAGTTAGGAGCTGATCTTACACTATTAAATGCCACTTCCTAAATCTGTCCTTTTCTTCTGAAATCATTACCTTCAACTGGCAGCAATGAGAAAAATACCATTGTGCCCCTGAGGTCTTTGGTTTCATGCCCAAGACTTCATAATCCTTAGCAGTGCTTTCTAGATTCCTTCTGGCAGTGTTGCTTGCATCCAAAAGATTTACTAGAAGAGTAGTCATAGTTTGATGACATTTAGAAGGTTCTCCATCACTACCCCCAGCTCCACTACACCCCAGAATACATATTCTGAAAAGAAAATAGGCATCTCTGTTGTTAAGATCAAGTCAAAATGTAATTGCCTCAGTACCTCTTAGCAGGAAGTCACCAATCACCATCATTCAGCTTCAGATTCACACCATCATTCCTGGGGGAACAAACAGCTCTTTCCTCTGCTGGGGGAGGAGAGGGTAGTCCCAACCCCTCTCTTCAGGAAGTCTCTTATCTGTAGCTTAGTTCAATGGTCCTTCCCTTTCTATGTGTCACATGCTTCCATCCCCCAATCCTATGACACATATTAGGATTTCATTCTGCCTCTTTTGGACCTTTTTCTTTTTCTGATATTGAAATCCTACTTCAATTTTTTAATGGAATGCTTTACTTTTTTCTGATAACCTGAATATAGGAAAATTGGCATGTTTTCTACCCACTGTCCTTACTATACTATCTTACTAAATCTCCATTTCTAAAAGCTAATTAAGTCTGGCAAATTGATATCAACTAATAAGCAGGAAGGAAGCATACCAGCAGGGGATCATGAGCTATAGCATTGGAAAATACACCCCTCCCTTATCCCAGCCCTTCAAGTCTAGTCTTAGTCTCTGAGAGGACACCATACTCCACTGTATCTGTCTTCCCCAAACCCCTCCAACATTGACTCTATCATTGGTTTTCATATTTCCAATTTTCTTGGAGTTATTTTATCCCAGAGTTCCCAGAGTTATTTTAATTCTCATTAGTGATTTGGAACATGTTTTCATATGTTCTTTTATAGCAGTGGTTCCCAAACTTTTTTGGCCTACTGTCCCCTTTCCAGAAAAAAGTATTACATAGCCCCCATGGAAATTAATTTTTTAAAATTTTAATAGCAATTAATAGGAAAGATAAATACACCTGTGGCCATCACTGCTCCTATGGATTGCTGCAGCACCCACCAGGGGGCAGTAGCGCCCACTTTGGGAACCACTGTTTTATAGTTTGCAAATTATCTTTTCTAAAATTGTTCCTATCCTTTGATCATTTGTCTATTGAGGAATGGTTACTGGTGCTATAAATTTGCATCAATTCCCTTTACATTTAAGATAGAATATTTTAAAAAATTAATGGTGGCTGATACAATTATTTTTCCCATCTACTTTTCCTTTTCCAATTTTGCCTTTATTGTTTTTATTTGTGTGCAATGAAGAACTAGCCACCGAGAACTCAGCCTTTAGAACACTGATAGAATGCTGACCTTGGTGGAGTTACCCATATGGACTTTGTGGCATGTGAAGATAATCTACAACTGTTGTCTGTTTACTTCATGGTGAGGAAAAGACTTTCAACTGGCTTCTGGACTGTAATCAAGCATGCATACAAAAAGCCCTTAATGACTCAACTTTCTCTTTTCTTTCCTTTCTGGTTGTACTGTATTCAAGTTAAGAGGCAGTAACTAACTGCCCTAAGCTTCCACGTAGGAAGAGTGCCAAAAGTTTACTCTCCCACAGGTTGACATGAAGTCACAAGTTCAGGGCTATGCTATTCCTTCTATTCCTGTTCTGCCTATGCTTTCCTGCTTTTGGTAAAGACATATTAGAGATGAAATGCACCGTATGAGCTTCAAAAGGTCAGGAGAGGGAGCGGCTATGTGACTCAGTGGATCTGAGTCCCAGTAGTCTGAACAGGAGAAAATACAATACTTGGGGTAAAACCAATCAACCTAGAATCTGGATGGGAACATAATTCATGACAACTGGGAAATGCTTATGTGTATACATAAGTAAAGTCTGAGACACAAAACCCCGAATCTGTCAGAGCTGGTAGTTATAGAAACCTGTTGACAGAGGCAAAGAGACATACAGGAGATGGTGCCTATGTGCATGGCCCACAGATACAGAGGGAGAGAGAATACCAAGCCTTCTTGCAACACAAAATTCAGGCCCTGCCCCCTAAATCCCTTTTCCTTACAGCAGAGCAAAACCCTAGTTCTTGCCCTAAACTTGTAGGAATAGGAAAAGAATCCTGCCCAATCACTTGAGGATTTTCCTTAATCACTACAGAGATGTCCTGACTATTTCTGACCTTTCCCTTATTTATACTGTCCCTTGTCTCCATTAGCACATCCTTAAGAATGATCAGGAAATTTAAGCTTAATTATGATTTATTTGCATTTGGCCATTTCCAAATTATGATTGCATCCCAGTTAAAGCAAATAATGAATCCCAAGAAGTGGTCACAAGTATTCAAATCTGCATTATTCAAAGTTATAATTATGTAAATATGATAATTGATATTGATTCGAATAATGTGACCACTACAAGAAATTTATTATTCATACAAAGCTTCTTTACCAGTAGAGAGAACTGTTTGGGGGAAGTAAAAAGTTCCCTTTCGGTGCAAGTCATAGCTGGAAAGGACTTTCAAACTCATCTAGAATTAGCCTGGTCTCCCTCTTTTTACAGAGAAGAAAACACTGAACTAAAAAAAACAGGTAAGTGACTTGCCAAGGGTCATAAAAGTATAAGGGGTGAGATCTGAACTCAGATCCTCTGTGGACAAATCCAAAACTCTTTCCAGTGCACCACACTTCCTAATACTACTAAAAAAGCATAATTTTTTATTTTTCCAAAGGACAGGACAAAATTAGCAGAAAGATTCCCTAAGCTGGCCAAAGGAAACATAGAGTAAAAATTGATTTTCAAAGTTGTTTTACATGTCTATTTGAATAAATAACAGCATGAAATAATAGCCTAATAGAATTTCAATGTGGTGTAAATGAAGTACTTCATAATAAAATCAGGGATGATAACCTCACACCCTAAAAGGAGGTGTGTCATATCTGCAGAAAGTCACTGACAGTCAAGAATATTATGGAAGGGGATTCGTGCTTTAGGCAGGGGCTTGGAATAGTTTACTTATATGGCTTGGTGAGCCTATAATAGTTTCCTTTCTTCAGATCAGCTCTATGAGGTAGGTAGAACCAGTGTGACTATTCTGAATTTGTTGGGCGAGGAAACAGTATCAGAGAGAAAAATTAACTTTCCATGGCCACTCAGCTAGTAAGTCAGAGAGATGGAGCTCAGCCTAGGTCTCTAGACTCTGAAGCCAACCTGGCTTTCCAGCTGCTATCCATCTAAAGCATGACATCAAAGAATTGTTCTTTATAACTAGCAACTTAAAATTAAAGTTCTGGGTTTATAAGGACAACACTCAATAGTGAGAATTTCTAGGAAGGTATCCCTCTCTAGTTGGTATCCCAATAGAGGTTTTATCCCTGGAACTGTCTGAATTTTACTCATGTCTAAGTCTCTCAAAAAAAGGTGGGGGGCAGCTGGGTAGCTCAGTGGACTAAGAGCCAGGCCCAGAGATGGGAGGTCCTGGGTTCAAATCTGGCCTCAGACATTTTCTAGCAGTGTGATCCTAGGCAAGTCACTTAACCCCCATAGCCTAGCCCTTATCTCTCTTATTCCTTGAAACCAATATAGAGTATTGATTCTAAGGCAAAAGGTAAGGGTTTTGTTTAAAAAAAAAAAAAGAATAGGATCTTTGGCTCTCAAGCAAACACCAACCAAGCAAAATATTGACTATAGGGCAAGTTTTATTTATCGCCCCCCCAAAAAACACTCACACACAAAGGATTTGTATCAAATCTCATAAGTAGGCAAAACATATTTACTTCTATTTCTGGTAAGTCCCACCTCTGTAGAGGTCTAGACAGTTCTCCAAACTTATTTTTACTGAGTGGACCCCAGGGAAAGAATTTAGCATTACAAGATAATCAAGCAACCCACCTTTACAGTTAACCCCACTTCCTAGTGATATAGTTTCCTAAAAGTTGTACTACAGTTTTGAGCCATTAAAACTGTGTATATAGACTTGGCCAAGGAATTCATTCCATTACTGCCACTTCATTGCTGTTGGCTTGAGTTCTTGTAGCTCCCATCTTAACCCAGGAATTTCTCACCACTTGGCCAGAGTCTCTGTTTTCATCTCAGAGTCTGGTGATTCCTTGGAGTCCATGTGGATGAGCAATCTTTCCTCCAAGAGCTGTGACTGATCAATTTCTCTCTGTCTGATGTTCCAGATCTCCTATCGGTGCCTCTGCATTCTCTTTTAAAAGGCAAGTCCAAGGATGTGTCCCAAATATATTAGCCATGAATCAATGAATTTATACTCTCAAGGTGGTATCAACAGGACAACCAAGCTCAAGGCGAGAAAGTCACAGGTATCAAGGACTTAACCCAGTCAAAAGAACTTCACAGCTAAACAAAGAACCATCATCAGTAAGAGAATAAAATCCTGGAGGCTGCAAAGGGATGATGAAGGCTCATAATGTTGACTGTTCAAACCTGCTAATCATCTTACACCATTCTGATGATAAATAAATTGGTATTATCATTTTCTATGCTGTTTGTTATGGCTTAATGAGATCAACCTTTAAAAGTAATTTCTTTTCTGATTTCTTGTGTTGTTATAGAAATAACATTACAATAATATACCTTCTACATCTGCTGTGAAAGGAGCACATTCTCAAATATATCTCCAGGGCGAGGCTTACCAGTGTAGTTATGCAACCTTCCATTTTAATTCATATTCTTGCTTTCTACATGAGTTAATGGTGAATTAATAGCCCCTCCCTCCCATTCTAAACTCCAGAATGCTCATCATGTTTTGATGACAAGAAACATAATAAGACAGTGGAGGAAACACTAATTGGTAAGCAGGAAACCCAGTTTGGAGTCACACTAATGAACTGTGAGACATGGGTAACTCATTTCACAACTTTAAACCTCAGTATCACTGTCTTTAATCTCATATTTGCTGTCATATTTTCTAAAATACAATCAATATGAAAATTTCAATGTGCATAGTTCACATTTACTTTTTTAATGTATAATCATAGGTGGTTTTATTCCAGTCCAAAATAAAAATAGAGCCTTATTAATGACTTTTTATATTCCAATCTTAAAAATACAAATGAAATTTGAGGAAAATCAGTATGGCAGAAAACTATCTGTCAACTATTTGTCTAATATATGTTGTAAAGCTTTTCAAAACCCATGTTTTACAGAATAATGCCATCTTCCCTCATTTCCCACTCCCCATGTCCCCTATGCCAATATTTTAAAACTCCAGGAAAGACTTCCAAAGTCGTGTGTGGAAGGGCTGTGGAAGGTCTTGAACTATTACTGAATTTCCATCCTTGACCTCCAACCCAAACCTCTTCCCACTACACTACCCTGCCTCCCTGGTGTGGTCTACTGTCCATGAATTAATCAGACAGACAGATGATGAGAGGCTGAATCCTTGATCTATCCAAATTTCTAAATCCCTTTACGAGGGACAGAAGAGATAACTGGAAGGGGAAAGAGAATGGCCACTAGATGGTGCCATCTCCTCAATCAGTCTCAGCTGCTGCTCCTGCATCTTGTATCCATTAAAGAGATGAAACTATTTTTCAGAGCTCTGAACTGGATTCATAACATTATAGCTCAGAGGGACCTTAGAGCTCATGGCTTTACCTGAAGCTACCACCTCCATTCCTTGCTATCCCTACATCCGCATATGCGCATTCAATAATAATGACCTTGGAATCTCTCAAATGTAATTATTTTGTACTATAAGGTGTTAGACACATATTCGGTACAATTCAACTCAACAAATACGTATCACTGTACACAGGGACTGTGTCAGGCTCAGGAAATGCAAGGCAAATGGAAACTAGTCCCCTCCCTTGAAGAGTCTGTATTCCACTGGGAGGATACATATAAAGAAACTGGGAGGAGAGAGAGAGAAATTCAGGAAGAATGAGAACTGAGCAGATCTGCTAAGGTTTCAAGTAAGGGGTGACACCGGAGCTAAACCTTGAAGGGAAACAAAGGATTCTAAAGAGGCAGAGGTGTGAGGGGCAGCCTGTGCAAAGACACAGAAGTGGTAGATGGAGAATCTACCAGTCACAAAGAGTCAGACATGATTGAAACAACTGAAGGAAACTATCTTGGCAACTGTGTGAAGGGCAGATTAGTGAGGGGAAAGATTGGGCAGATCCTGAAATAACCTAGGCAATGGGGAGGCATGCTGGGACAGTGACTGTGGGAGTAGAGAGACGAGAACAAATAGAGACATGTAGAGAGAAGAAGCAAGATTGGTTAACTGATTGGCTATAGAAGAAGAGCAAGAGGGAAGAGTTCAAGGCTGGAAAGCTGGATAGATAAAAGGATGTTCTAGGGTCTTCAAAAATAGGGAAATTTAGAGGAGGATTAGCTGTTATTTGTCTTTATGGCCTATAAATTCTTTGTGGTCAGGGACTGGGAAAGTATATTTGCTTCAGTATCTAGTACTGCCCTACACACAAGAGTCAACTCGATAAATAGTAAGGTTAAACAGAATTGAAAAGAGTGGTGTAACATGAAATAATATAATTAGAAGGAATAGTACATAGCCTTATACACTTACTAGTTGTGTGACTCTGAGCAAGTCACTTAACCCTGTTTACCTCAGTTTTCCCATCTGAAAAATGAGCTGGAGAAGGACATGACAAATCACTCTAGTATCTTTGCCAAGAAAACTCCAAAAATGGGGTCATGAAGAGATGAGACATGACTGAAAAACAAATGAACAAGAAGTACCTGAAACAATTTTCATATATATACATATATATGTATTTCTATATGTGTATATGTAAATACTTCTATTTCTGTTGTGGAGACAATATGCTGTTGTAGACAGTGTCCTGAACTTTGAGCCTGGAAGTCTAAGGTTCAAGTTCTACCTCAGACATTTAAAAGCCTTATGTCACTGGAGAAGTCACTCAAATTCTCTCACTTTTCTCATCTATAAAATAGGTGATGGGGGGGGGTTCAGTAAATAATACCTGTAGTATTTACCTCACAGGGATATTGTAAAGTTCAAATGGCAACATGTCTGTAAAATGGTCAAAAAAATATTAGTTTGCAATTTACAATGAGCTTTCATGTACTTTATATCATTTTTTCCTGATAAAAACTCTATAAGGAAGGTAGGGTGGGTCGTACTATACCTATTCAACAGATGAGAAAACAAGCTTGAGAGATATAAAATGACTTATGCAAAAAATGAGTGAGAGAACTGAAACTAAAAAGCCAATTCTTTTAGATCTGCATTCTTTCACTGGCTGAAGTCAGAAGTGGGGGAAGCAGAGTAGGATCCTAGTTTTCAATCTGAAAAGCACCTAGGAGATCATCTGGTCCAATTGTACAATATTGCAGATGAGGAAATTAAGCCTAGAGAGGTTAAATGACATGCCTGAGGTCTCACAGGTAGCAGATGACAGAGCAGTGATTTGAACCTAGATTCTCTGACCCCTGGCCCAGTAGTTGAGGTAAGAAACGTCCATATAATGGAAAGAATGAAAAAGGAATAAAAGTCTCAGTGATTAGTAAAGTACTCCAAATTGGGAGTCAGAAACTAGATTCTGATCTTCATTTGCTACAAACTCTCTTTGCAACTTTGGGTGAGATCTCTCTGAGCCTCCATTTTTTCATCTCTAAAACAAGAGTGTTGGATCAGGGGTCGCCTTGCCAGCCAACCAACTCTCACCCTGGATGATATTTAATCACACAATATGTGTTGTTTCTTACCTATGTGTCACGATAAGTCTAGGGTTTGGGGACTGGGTTTTTTTGGTGAAGGTTTTTAGTTCTAATATTCTGTTTTCCAAGATCTCTTCCATTGTTTGCCTCTTAGATTCAAAGTTCCCAAATCTCTTCTGCCTCTGACATTCTGTTTTACATTGTGTGTTCTAAGGTCTCTTCTTCCTCTGAAATTTTAAATTCTATGATCCCTCATAATCTTGATGTTCTATATTCAACTCTAAGGTCTTTTCTTGTCCCGGCATTCAATGTCCTATGACCTCCTCTACCTCTGATAATCGGTGTTCTGTGGTCTCTTCTTGCTCTAATATTGTGCTCTATGATCCCTTCCAGCTCTGACTTCTTATGTTCTAAGGTTTTTTCCAACTCTACCATTCAGTGTTTTATAATTACAATTACCTCTGGTCATTAGCCTCCCCCTTTTAAAGTAAGTATTTAGAGCTGGATAGATACTTGAGTCCCATTGTCCTCTCTGATATTAAGAAACCTTCCAATGGCTACTATCATTGGGAATATAGTATAGAATGAACATACAAGTCAACAGAATTGGCATAGCAAGCATGTTGGCTGAGGGACTTCTGTTTCAGATTAAGCATGCCAATTTTAGATAGGATGGATGATAAGGGATTGGTTCTGAGATTTCATTCATACAGGGAATAATTATAGCTTTAGCAAATTGCCTAGGGCACTGAAGGTTAAATATTTGCCCAGGGTCACCCAGTCACTATATGCCAGGGGCTGGAACCAGTTCTTCCTGACTCTGAGGTTGCCTCTCAATCCACCATAATTGTGTTGTACAATTGCTTCTCCTTGATAGCTCCTTGGCGAGCAGTGTGGTGTAAAGAGTAATGGAAAGTAAATGGAAAGAGTGCCGGATTTTGTATCAGCACACCTGGCCCTAATTCCAGTACCTCTACTTTCCTTGTGAATTTAGCTCTCTGAGCCTCAGTTCCCTAATCTGAAAAATGAGATCTAGGATTGTAGAGAAAGAACTTTGTAAACTGTAAATTATGGCAGAAATAGGAGCTGCTATCATCATGAGCATTGCCAAAGCCCCTTCTTTCACTAAATTTTCCTCCAATGCCTCATCACGGTAGAAAGGCAATCCTGAGTTTTGGAAGCCTTGATCCGTAGGGCAAAAGTTCTGTCAGGTCCTTTGAGTTTGGGATGCTTCCAATATGGACCTGGAGAGGAACAGCATAGATAAGTTCAAAGGAGTTAGACGATTAACTACCAGGTGATAGTTCTCTCATTCAGAAAAGTGCAAAAATCTGTCTAGTAAAACATGGAGGTGGGAGAGGAAAGGGGGATTTTTAGGTTACAGTGGTGGAGGATAAACCTGAAATCCCTAATGCCTTTCCAAAATGGAAAAGTGGCTATTGTAACCGTGGGCAGGAACCTTGCCTTATTTAATCTTTATTTATCCCCAACTTGAAACAATCTTCTGCACATAGGAGAAGTAGCTTAGTAAACATCCCTTGAAGGAGTGACCCAACAACACTGTTTGGAGTTTCCTACAACTGTAAGGGGCAAACAGAATCATTAATTGGAAGAAGCACTTCAGGGACCAAGATGCTTCTGTAGTCCATTCTAGGGGATAAACGTGTATTTCTATTTGTTTAAGTAATATTTGTAGGGATCTTATATTATGTATATATCTATTTCCATGACTGATTTTGTATTATAAGAGGCTTTCACCATTCTCCATATAAACCTTGCTTTTTATGGGTAGAGGAGAGCTCAGCTGAAAAACTCTCCTCAGATGTGTGTGTGTGTGTGTGTGTGTGTGTGTGTGTGTGTGTGTGTGTGTGTGTGTGTGTGTTTGGGGGTGGGGTACTCCCAAAAAACTGAGCTTAAATCAGTAGGCTGCTTTGTGATGATGTGAGAGTTTTGTGGCTTCAGACCCTGGAATATACATATTTTTCCTTTCTAGTCACCTTCTACCTAAAAATAAAGCCAGCTGCTTGCTTATTTGAGCTTCTATTTTTTTTTATAGGGATTTAACTAGATCGTAAGCTTAACTGCCAATTACCATGAGAAGGTATGTTGGGTTTCTTAGGTAAAAAAGCCTCAGCCCTCACTGCCAAATTTAGCACTAACTTGTGTGTAGGACTAAGAACAAGTCGATTCATCTTTCTAGGACATGATTGGCCATCTGTGAAATGAGAATAATGATACCTGCTCTTTCACCTACCTCGTTTCAAAGTCCATATTTGTTCTCTGAAATGTAGGTGTTGGATTAGATAATCTACTAGTTTAAAAAATCTTTTCTCAAGGAAAGGATCTTTGTCATATATTAATCTTAACATTCCCCACCACTCTGTCCTATTCCCATGCCCCCACTAACCCATCTGGTTCTTTAAATGACTGTTGAATGATCTCTCAGCTTTCTTTCAACTCTGCCTTCTAACTTTCTATGTTCCAAGGTCCCATCCAGCTGATATTCTAGGTTCTATATGAAAATGCTTTGAAAAAAATGGAAAACTCTTCAAATTCAAAGGATTTTTGAAAGATTAAGAACTTGGCATCCCTTACTGTGCCCTCACTCCTCCTAAAACAGACTTCCTCAAAGCTGCTTTTGCAACCCACACCTGTTTACCATCTTCCCTTTTTTCTGTACCCCAACATGCCCTACGAAAAGCCAGGAACTAGGTTTCCCTTCCCTTTTTGCCTAAACAGAGTTGCCATCCAAAAGGCCAAACAAGTTTCTAAGTGCAAGATAGCGGGTTCTTGATATATTTTAGGTGGGAAATGACTCTTTCTGGCTTTTGTGGTTATCTACAACAATCGTCAATCTCGATATGCTACAATTCTTGCTATATATCAGGAGAGAAGAGGGTCAGTGGATGCTATGAATATTCGAGGGCGTACAATGTAGCTATGCCTTTTGCTGATGAGTTTTTGGTCTGCAATGTCTTCCTGTTTTCCTCTAACAGAAAGATCAGTGAAGTCTGGATTCAAAATATTTTTCTTAGACTTATTCTTTATTTATAGGAATTCATCTAGATTGTAAGTCTAGGGCTGTAGCTTAGAGCTGGAAGGAATCTTAAAGGCCACCAGATTCTGACCCTCTCACTTTATAGAAGAACTTTGACCAATCACATGGGTAAGAAAGTGGAAGAATTGTGTTTTCTGACTCCAAATACAGCATATTTTCTGCTCCACCAGGCTGCTGTCTTCGTGAAAAAGTACCTCAGGGAAGTTACCTGGCTTGGTGGATAGAATGCTAGACCTGGAGTCAGGAAGATCTGGGTTCAAATCTAGCCTCAGGACACCATCTACCTGTGTGACTCTGGGCCTCAAATGCCTAGCTCTTACCGTTCTGTCTTAAGATTTGTTACTAAAACAAAGGAAAGTTGTTTTGTTTTGTTTTTAAAGGACTTTGGACAGGGAGTGGAATGAGCTTCATTTACTAGTATTTCTGTGACCTTGGCTGGGTAAGTCATTTATCCTGGCAAATGCTAGTTTACTCATCTTTTAAAAACGAGTATATTCATATTCGATGCCTCAATAAGTTATCGTGAAGAAAATACTTTGCAATCCATCAAATGTCACCTCCCTGTGTTATTTGGGGGCTTTGCTTTTTAAACCTGGGCTTCATTTATTGTTTCTTTTCTTAAGAATCATCTTTAGAACTGCAACCTGGAAGCAGCCAGCGACAGAAGGGAAGTGGAGAGTAAAGACTCAGAGGAGCTGAGTGAAAAATTGGGCTCTTTCAGCTCGATGCCAAAGGCTTTATCTCTCTCCTCCCTCTTGGGGCCCAGGTAATGGAAGGCAGGGGCTGGAAGGGACTTGGAGAAAGGAGAGGGGGCAAGGATTAACACTTTATGCAAGACAACCTTTGCTCCCTCGGGAACCTTTAATTTAAGGAGAAGTTCTAACTTCAGTGGAGGGCAGGCCCTGTGACATTGGGAAGAGGTGGCTCCCCTGAGAGAATCTTGGGATTTTAGCCCTGAAAAGGCCCTTCGCTGTCAACTAGTCCAATCCCTTCCTTCTCTCTGACAAACAGATCCTGGGATTTGGCGTAGGGGATTTTCTTTACCAAGGAAGAAGCAGACCCTTAGAGTTGCCTGAGGTGACTTGCTCAAACTCCCAGTTAGTAGGCCTTGAACCCTGGTTTTTATAATTCTGAGGTCCACTCTATCCAAAACTCGGCACTGCTTCTTCCAAATCCACTCATTTTTCAGAGGAGAAAATGGGACAAGAACAGTGAAGTGACTTGCCCTTGGTCACACAAATAATAATAGCCAACAAATACTTACATAGAGCTTTAATGTTGGTAAAGCGCTTTACGTGCCTTATCTTATTTGATTCTCACCACAAATCTATTCGAAAAAGTAGCAGAGTCAGGATTAGGAACCCACGTCTTCTAATTCCAGGGCAGGGATTGTTTTGCCCCCAGTGCTTAGTGCAGTGGCAGGAACCTGCAAAGCACTTCACGAATTCAGATTGCCTAACAGTTCGGTTACACCACTCAAGTAGGGGACTATATTCTCTCGTCACTTCTCTCCTTCAGGTCCGTTTCCGGTCTGCAAAATGGGTAGGATACTGGTACCGCCCACCCCCATGGAGTTGCTTCCGAGAAAGCATCGCCTCAAGGAACTGTGATTTAACAAATATTTCAGAACCTAGCATAAGTAAGGCCCGTACTGGGCTTGCTGCGGGAGCCCCGGGCGAGATTTGGGGCGGGGTAACTGGCCTAGGGACAAGGTGTTCTCGAATTTAGGGGCCTAGTATCTCGAGGTCTCTAAGCTGAGGTCCGGGAGAGCTTTAGGCTACTTTGGTGCCCACCCCTCCCCCCATCCAGGCAATTCTGGAGCAGCGGATTCCGGAGAAGCCCGATTTTTAGGTATCCCGCTCCAATCTTCCTCACCCCACCCCCGCCCCAACTACCCCATCCCCGTGAATCAGCTCCCGCGGGGTGCATTCTTCCCGTGCCATGGATATTTTCGGGGCTCTAAAAATAGCGGGTCGCCAGTCCTGCGGGACCTGTGGCTGCCCCGGGACCCGGCCCGAACCGAGGTGCGGGAAGCCCTTCGAGTGGAAGCGGGTCGAAACGGGAGGTGGAGTGGAGAGGGAAAAGGAGAAGAGGAGAGGGGGAGCCAGGGCCGCACCCGCCTCATTATAGCAACCAAGGTGTTGCCCTCGTTAAAGTGCCTTCTACTGCCTAGCTGTTTGATGTTTGGAGCCGGTGGGGGGGAAGAAAGGGGATTGAGGGAAAGACCAGGGGCGCGGGGGCGGACCCGCACCTCTGCATCTCCATAAAACACCTTTTTATTAACTCTTTAAGTCCCGGAAAGGCTCCTATAGCCTCGTCGCCACTCCTTGCCCTCCCGGTCCTCCCCGCCTCGGTGTTTACAGCCCCGAATAATGGAAGCCCATATACACCCGCAGTGTCCGTGCACCCTGGGCACAGTCTCTCCACATGCAATCCTCTGTCCTTTCCCTTCCTAGCTCTATGACCAAAGGGCAAGCCACTCCATCTCCCGAAACCTGCTTCCTATTCTGCACCACCAAAACGAATAATAAAGGCACTTTCCAATGACAAGAGTGCCAGAGAAGAGCCAACCGTTGGCAAGCAAGTGTTAGGGCGTACGTACACCAACTTGTCCTGGGTCCGGGGCCCTTCTTTCGAGTCTTCATTTAGTCATATACTCTCTAAGCAAGACATGGATTCTTATCTTCATCACATTTTCTTCCTCTGAAAACTGGGGGTGATGTCGCTGCTCCCTGACTGAGTTATTGGAAAGAGGGTCGATAGATAGCTATATTGCTGCATGTCTTCATACATTCGTTCCCTCTCTAGCTGCCTTAGACATTTAAGTCTCATCCTTATCTTAGTTCCACAAAGTAGCCTGGGCTCTTTTCTCCCAGTCCCTGGCAGGGGAGTAGACACAAATCAGGCTTCTGGAACCAACTTTGATGCTGAGAGACAGACCCAGGCTGGTCTCTGCTTCATTAAGTATGAGTAACCCTCCTATCCCTCTCTGTCACAAATACACATTTCTGCACCATCACCCCAATAGTTTCTTCAGGCATTTCCACCCCAATCTGCATAGGTGCATTATCCTCCGGATTAGGGACACATTCACAAGCAAATAGGGCCAAAACGTTTACCCACAGGTGTGTATATACATTTACATGTATACAGAACAAAACAATATACATCTATTCGATTTCCCATTCCCCCACCAATTAGAGATTGTTTTATTATGTGCTTGTTCCTCCCATCAACTTGATCAGTATTGTAAAACCATATATATATGCTATCGTACATACATTAGCCATATACACATGTGCATATATTATCATGCTGGTATGCTGCAGAAATTCCCAGGACCCAGTGGTGCCTAGTTTTTCTTCCTAGTGGTCTTGAGAGCCATTTTGGCCAAAGCTTTACTTTCCAAACCTTCAGTTGCAGAGTGTCTTAGTGAGCCCCTCTCTTTCCCCAATCACTGTCTAACCGGTCTGATTTTATTTCAAGGAATTGATCTTCATCAATTCAACTCAAATGGCTTTTTAGGGAATCTTTCTTGGTGGTTCTAAATATATTTTTTCCTTTTTTTTTTCTTCTTTCCTTGAGGAAGGAAGGGAAAGAGAGATTCAGACCGCCCTCTAAATGGAAAAGTAAGAAAGCTGGCCTCCCCAACCCTATACACGAATCTCTTCTGTGGAAATGTTTTGAGGTCAAGAGAATAAAAGGGCAGCTCTGGTGAACCTTCTCCCAAGCCAACGGTCACACAGCTTTGAGGTAGCAAAAACAAAACAAAACAAAACACAACCAATAAAGGATGAGCAAGGTTTACCAAAAAAACCTGAGCCCGGGCAGGCAGAATTAGGTAGTTTAAATATATAAAAACTTCAGTGCCGGGAACAACGTTTTTATTTACAGAGAATAAGAGGTTATCCCTAGGAACTAGGAATTATTAGGCATTAGGCAGGAAGTGTGGGTGCCAAACCCACACTTGCTTAAAAGATTAATTCCCAGACCAACTAGGCTCTCCTTTCCCGTGGAGATGCATGGTCACCGAGTCCCGGGCAAGGAGGAAGCTGTGCAGAGAATGACTTCGTGATATTGCAAAATAATGGGTAAAAGGAGACAGAGGAGAGCAAAATCAGATTTCCAATCTAGGACGGAAAAGGTAAGTCGAAGGTTGGAAATGAGGGCCAGCAAGGTTGGTCCGATTTGCTTCTCGCGTGCCTGTCAATACCGGCTCCCCATTCCGTTTGCTTGGATACATTTTTTATATAATATATATATAATATATTTTTCTTTCTTTTAACGAATTAAAAAACAATTTCAAAGGGCATTGCACTTGACCAGTTTTGCTGCTGACAACTCTCAGGAGTACTCAAGATATCCATAACAGAATGAGAAAATAATGGACAGCCAGAAATAGAGTCTTGCCTCGTACTCCGATGGCGCCCGGCGGATTTTCTGAGTGCTGGGTTCCTTTCCCGAGGCTGCTTCTCACTGGTTGAGCTCCAAAGCCCAGACTTGCTGTGGCCAGCCTGTCCGCCCTTTAATCTTTTTCTCTCCGGGTCCAAGGGGATGAGGATATCCTTCGTTGGGCTGTGCACCGATCAGGACCGCAACCACAGGAAAAGAGAGGGCGAAAAAATATTCCATTTTAGATTTTTCTTTCCGCCTATACAGTCCCTCCTCGGGGAGCTGGGGGCAAGGTTTCCAAATAAAGGAACCAGCTTTGTATTTAGCAAACAGGCTCCTAAATTTGCCTCCATACACCAAAACGGGACTAGTAAATAAGGCTCTCAAGAGGTTTGGAAGTTTAAACTGGTGCTCAACTAAGTTGTGCCAGACTGTGGAACTTTGCCGGCCTGCGGGGATACTAGAAAAAACACCCCAATTCTAAGTTTTCTTTCTAGCCTCCTAACTCACCCTAACCACCACCCCCCACCCCCACCCCCCAGCTCCTTCTTCTACTCTTCTTCTCCAAGACAAAATCGGGATGCTTTTAGTTGGTGCCAGAAGAAAACACTGGGCCTGGGGATTGATAAAGAGCAAACCGGGAGCGGAGCAGCCCGGCCATCAGCTTTCCTGATTCAGTGGGAAGAACTAGCCTAGATGCTGTGTAAGGTTCCTGCAAGCTCTAAATCCTAAAATCCTGAAAGCCCTTCCAGTACCCCCCGCAGGGCACTGGACTGGACGGAGCCTTGGGCCACCAGAGGCCCGATTCCTATCTCACCCTGTCTCCTCGGCTCTCTGTCTGGATTTCAGGGCCTCAGCCTCCCGGCCTGGCCCCACCCCCTCCTAGCTGGTTTAAAAAACCCAACATGGATCTTTTGATTAAACCCAGAAAGCCCCCAGGGAACGCGAGGCCGGTCTGGGCACCTAGAGGAGGACGAAGTCCCAAACAAGGCCAAAACCAACGAAGTACTGACAACCAGAACGGAAGGCCAGGGCAAAATAGTTGAGAATGCCCAAAATGGTGCACCTTAAGGAAATCTTCGTTAGTGCCTTAGAGATCTGTCTTAGAACTCAGGGATCTCGAACGGTAGGTCCACCCCTACTACTGATCTTTTCCAGAAAATCCAGCTTCGAAGCTCCCCACCCTCGACCCCCGCAAGCGCAAAAAGATCTCTCTCCTTTGGGGGCCCGCAGCCGAGAAAAGAGAAACCCGGGTGACGGTTTTAAAAGAAAGGCTTGGGCTGAGCTTTTAAAAGTGCAATTGTTACAAAGCCCTGACATTCTGGCACGTAGACGCCGACCCAGGACATTCGGAAATAAAATGTTAGAATTGGAAGGGCTCTGGGAGCACAGAACAAAATATGTTGGAATTTAAACCAATTTAAACCTTCTAACATGGACCATAGAATGTCAGGAGTGAAAGGGAATTTACTGCATAGGACATAAAATATTAGATCTAGATGGGAGGGTCCTTGGAACATAAAATGTCTGTCACTTTTGGAAGTAACACGCACAGTTAAAACTGGAAGGACCCTTGAGCTTTTCAACTCAAAGTCTTTGTAGTAATTTTGCAGAGGAAGAAACTGAGGCCCAAGAGGTGATGAGACTTGCTCAAGGTCACACAGTAAGTTCCCTATCGAGCCTTGCGAAGAATTCAATTTGCTCTTTTACACACACGCAAAAGAAAACTGACACAAACATCATCCGCGTTCACGCAGCTACGAGGACACAAACGCCACTTCCCTAACCTAGGGCCCTCGACTTCTGCGTACTTTACCTCCCCTGGCCTGCTTTACATCCAGCCTCTGGCGGGATAGTACCTCTATGCCCAGCTGACCCAAGGGGAAGGGAGGCCCCAAAGGCCAGGAGACTCACCGGCTCCCTCTTACGCTTGCTTTCGCGGCCGCTGTCCACCTTCTTGAGCTCCGCCTTGAAACCTTCGGGATCCCCGGCCTGAGCGTCCTTGGCCAGCACGTCCATGAGGTAGGCGATGTAGCTAGTGGCCAGGCGGAGGGTCTTGATCTTGGAGAGCTTGGTGTCGGCGGGCACGTTGGGGATGCACTCACGCAGTTCCGCGAAGGCGCTGTTAATGCTCTCCGTGCGCCGCCGTTCCTTCTTGGGGCCGGCGCCTTTCCGCCTACCCAAGCGGCCACCCAGCGCCTCCAGCCTGCCAGGGCTCTGCGCTGGCCCCGCGGTTCCTGCAGCATCCGGACTGTAGGAAGCGGGCGGCGGTCGCCTCCCAGGAAAATCTGGGGCTACGTCTCCGGGGCTCAGTACCCAGCTCTGGAAATAAGGCCGCTCTTGATGGCACCGAGAGGCCGGAGCGAAGAGGAAGGGTTCGTGCAGCATGGGATGGGGGTGAGGGGGGTGATGGTGGGGGTGTGGATGGGGGTAGCCGCCCACTAGGTTCATGGTGAAGCGGGCGCTGCTCCCTGGCCCCCCCAGCGGCCCTGCGTTGAGCCTAGTCTCCCCAGTTGAATCTAACGCTGCTCCATCCGCTACAGCCCCGTCCCGTCGGGGTGGGTACCGGCGGCTGCGATAAAACAGGAGAGGCAGGGAGAGGTTTGTGCGGCTGGCTACTGCCTCTGTTTTCGCCCCTCAGCTGCAGAGCTGATTATGGCGCTGGCGCTCTAGGGGACGATTTTAACCCTTCTCGGGCCTCTTTTCCTGGCCACAGTTTATATAGGGCCGGGGCTTTGATGTCAACCCTTCCCCTGAGCCAATAGCAGGGGGGCGGATCCAGCAGTGTAGGGGAGAAGGCAGAGCAGCTGCCCCTCCCCCAGAGAAAAGAGAGAGATCTGGGCAGCCAACGCCCACCGGACAGCTGTCCGCCCTCCAGGACGGCTGACCCCACCCAGTTCCCGTGGACCCCCAACGACTTTCCGTTCGCCTGGGCTCAAGCAGAGAAAAAGGTGAGGTTGCAGTAGAGCGATCGATGTGAAGGCTGCACCCTTGCTCATTTTCCTCCATGACCCCTTCCCCCGTCCCTAATTTACTTAGTGCCAACAACTTCCAGGCCTTCCTTCTTCTGGGCATCGTCATTGGTGTTACGGCTAAGGCTTTTATCAAGCCATCTATCTGCGCTCTAGGATGCAAGAAGGTCAGATCCCCCAGTCCTCTTTAGGGATGGAGAGGAATGAATCAGTCCCTCAAGAAAAGGAAAGGAAGAGGCCTGCCGAGAAAATCTTTGAACACCCCCTTCCCCTGGGATCTCAGCCCATTTGCGCTAGACCCGAGTTTCCAGAACAGTGAGCCTGGTACCCCGCCAGAGGTGGCGAAGTCCGTCCTTAGGCAGTCTCAAGGTTGCGGAGAGAAAGAGATTCTGCCAGAGCGGCTGACCTCTTTTGGTCTTGGGGCCCTGCCTGGGCAGTCAGGACAAGGTTCCCCCTGACTCTTCCAGGACCCAGCCCGTAGAGCGGCAAAAGGAAGAGAATGCAAATCTGCCGGCACATCTGTGCAGCTCTGGGGCTGCAGTCACAGCTTAAGAATGCCTGATTCACATAGGAGAGCATAGCTCTGAGACTCAGAGGAGACGCATGAAGTCACAGAGTCAGGGACACAGAGGGCAAACACAGACCTAGGCACCCGGGTCTAACAGAGCTCTCTCTATACACACTCCAGGCCATGCACGGATGACTAATATTCAGGGACACACAAACACAGCTCCTCCCAACCCTCAGAAACAAAGATACACCCTCCCCTGAGACACAACACACATGGGATACATACCCTGAAATACACCCACTCAATAACATGTACAGCCCCAGAGACACACGCAAGAACATATGACCTCAAAGAATCCCACAGACCCATTGAACCAGGATAGGAACACCCACAGAGCCCTTCCTCAGGCCGAAAAACTCATTTGGAACCCAGACCTAGAGGTGATCGATCCGAGAATGAGCAGGAAGTATGGCCAACTTCCATTGCTCTCATCAGTCTGTTCCTATGGTCTCTCAAAAATGGTTTCCTTGTTGTATTCAACCCATCTGGTCCTGAAGAGGAAGGTCTTATGCTGGGGCATGGGCATATCCGTGTTCATCTTTGTTCACTGACTTCATAGTTATTTTCCCATTTTTGTCTGCTCCCAGCCATCCTACCCAGCTCTTCATATACATAGACACAGACTGATGGAAGAGTATTTGTGAATGTTCATATAGAAGTATGCCAGAACAGGAAGGGTGGGAGAGCCCCAAAAGTAGTGTGATCTTGGGCAAATTATGTAGTCTCTCAGTGCCTTAGGCAACTCTACAAGATGGTATATAAAGAGCAAAAAGGTATAAAAAGAGCTTGATCTCCATGGTAAAGTTTCTTCTCTGGGAGTTCCCTATATGAAAGAAATCACAGATCCCCTGGCTATCCCTGTTTAGAAAGCCTATCTCTTGCAGACTAGCAGACCAGCTTGTGATTTCTATCAACTCCCTATAAATACAATGGTAAACCTAGGGCTTTCTTTTCTTTTCTTATTATCTGGGGACTTTCCCAAGTGTCACAGTGGACAGAGCACTGAACCGGCTGCCTTGAAAATTTGAGTTCAATACAGTCTTAGGTACTTACTAGTTGTGTGACTAGGCAAGTCACTTAACCTCTTTACCTCAGTTTTCTCACCTATAAATTGGAGATGATATAAGTACCTACCTTGAAACACCTAACGCATATTAAACATTATAAAATGCTTATTTCCTTTCCTTTCTTACTTCTTTTTTCCTGACTTCCATTTTCTTTCCTCCTTTATTCCTCCCTTCTTTTCTCTTTCTTTCTTTCATCTGTTCTCTTTCTTTCCTTTCTCTACCCCAGAACATAGGCAGGCATAGCCTAAGGTGAGTGCACTATGGTCATGAATTTGGGGAACATAAAATTCAGCTGAGACAAAAACTCTTCCCTTATGGAATCTATAGGTTGTGAATCTTCCACTGGAGTACTGGAGGATCCCTTGAGATCACAAAAGTGAAAATGTTTTGGAAAAATCAAAAGCAATTGTAGGGATTATTAACGCATTTGAGCTGGTAGGGATGTTGGCTCCTGTTTCCATTGTACTTTTAGATTTATCAAGTACTTTCCTCAAAACAACCCTGAAAGACATATGGTTCAAGGGAGAGAATAAGGAGAAAAAAAACAAATCTAATTTTTAAGCACAAGGAAACTGAGGGTCAGAAAAGTGAAGCATATTGTATAGTCCTGGGAAACAAAGCTAGTTATTGAGAGACGCCAGGACTCCCAATACTTTTCTGATGGGAGCTCTTTCCACTGTTCCATGGCAGGCAGCTCCATTCCAATACCTCATTTTAAACGGGCAGCATCAGCAATCAATCCTCACACAAACTAGTTCTCAACTCCAGTTTTTCAGAAGAACACATCTTCTTACAGGACTTTATTATATCGTCCTGTAACATACTTGGTTCCCTACATTGACAGCCAACCTTTTCTTTTACATCCTTACCTAAATTCTTTGTTGACCCTTCTGAAATGTTACTTCCTCACCCACCTTTCTCATTTGCACATTCTCAAACATCTTACAAAATACTCACATATCCACACAAATTTAACTGCACATATTTTCTTTTTTAGATGTTTTTCTTGATAATTTTTTCTTTATGTCACTTACATTTTCTACTGTATCTTTTGCCCTTCTTTTTGCTATTCTTTATAACAAAGAATAAAGAACAGAAAAAAAAACAGCTCAAAACTAATCAGCAACAACCAAGCTATACATTATATAGCCTTCCACCTCCACAAAAAAGAGAGGAAAGTACTTTCACATTCTTTTCTTTAGGACCAAGCTCAAGCTTTTTAATTTCAAAGAACTCAGTTTCTATTGTTTTATTGATGTTCTTTTAATTTATACATTGTTAGAATCATGTATATTGTTTTCCCAGTTCCAATTACTTCACTTTATATTAGTTCATTTTTTAAAATTTCTCTGCCTTTATCATATCAATCATTTTCTCATAGTAATATTCCATTACATTCATGTTCCATTTTATGTAATTCTTTCCCCCAATTCAGGGCATTTAATGTATTTCCACTTCTTTAGTACCAGGTTTGCACAGAAGCTTATTTTCTTATATATATTCTCATGTGGTATCCTCATAATTACATTCTTCATACAATTCTCTCACACACATTTTCACATTCCACCCCTTTGGTTATATACATTCTCACTCATCTTCAGATACGCATAGACATTTAGAATCCTTTCTAACTGATCAGTGGCATAAGATGCTTGTGAAAACTGGTGTGTGTGTGTGTGTGTGTGTGTGTGTGTGTGTGTGTGTGTGTGTGTAGCTGACAATTATCTCTCTCCCTTTATCAACTCAGGGCATCTCTGTTATGAGATTGATTCTTAAGCTCCTTCAATCTAAAATAAGGATTGGGGTCTGGTGTCTTACCCAATAGGAATCTGCACAAATTCCTTTAACAGATTATCTCTTCTCAAATCATTCTAAACTGGGCCTCATTTCAGGTATATTGGAGGAAAGGCAAGAAGAGTTCCTCCCTGGGCCAATTAGAAAATAGGGGGCTAATCTAACTTTATACTCCTCTATCCAGATCTTAGGAAGCATGGCTGAGTCCCCATAATGCACAGTTCCCTGCCTTCCCTCTATGCCTACACCACCACAATAAAATTTCTTCCAAGCAGCCCTTTTGTTCACCTCCATTCGCTTCTAAATTAAGTCAGTTAACCTTGTTGGTTCTCTTCTACCTCCAGCCCAAGAACTATACTAGAAATAGTCCAGTTCACTCCCTCTCCCCTCCTCTCTATCAGACTCCTGAGATAGAGCAACAGGCCAGGTGCTCTCACCCCAGTCACTCCCCAAAGTCATTGGAGGAGGAAGGCTGCAAGGAGATTGTGACCCTAAGGTCCAGCAGTGAGTGGAAGAGAAGTAAGAAAAACAATGAAGGGATCCTCCTGAGCCACTAATTCATGGCCCTGAGATGGCTCTAGAATGAGACTTTCCCCCAATAACACTTTAACTTAATCAGGGGTTTTAACCTCAGGTCTCTGAAGTTTTACACGCATATATATGTATATGTATATATGTATATGTATATATATAATATAATTGTTTTCCTTTGTAATGTTTATATTTTATCTTATGTATTTAGAAACATTATTCCGAGAAGGATCCTGTAGGCTTCATCAGACTGCCTAAGGGGCCAAGACACGGGAAAAGGTTACAAACCCCTGCTATAGTAAAGCTGACTAGAAACCCACTTGGCCCACAGACATCATTTTCTTTTCTTTTCTGCCCTCCTCAATTCCCAAACCAAATCACCTGGAAAAGTCTGCTCACTTGCACCCTGACTGGGACATACAGCAATCACCCCAGCAGCAACAGGTTGGCCTTTGGCAGAACTCAGGTATGTTCAGAAATCTAAGCCAGAAACCAGTGATGTATTCTGTCTCTGCCTTTAACTTGGTGTGAAGGGAGAAATGATCGATCTGGCTGTCAAATCACCTCAAATAGATTCTGGGCTCCTCCATTACTACCTTTTGACGGTGTGACTTTGGGCCAATCACTTTTAAATCTACAGAATGGAGGAGGTATTACCCAGATATGCTCACAGCCCCCACCAAAGGTCAAAAATAGTAATATCCCCGATGGATACCTATGTTACAAAGAACACCGAATGTCAGAGTTGAAAATGACTTTAGAACAGAATTTTAGGATTGGAAGAAATCTTAGAACATAAAATGTCAAGGCTGGAAAAGAAAATAGAATACTTTTTTGGGCAAGCATGCCCTGCAAGACAATATATTAAAATACAGATTCAGAAGTATTAATCAAACTAGATAACATATGTAAAACTTTTCATAGACCTTAAAGTAATGTTATTTATTAATAATTGCAAATTTTCGTCTTACAGATTAGGAAACTGAGACTGAAAAAGAGGAAGTGTTTTGCCCATAGTTTCAGTGATTTTGCCAATTAACCTTCCCCTTCGGGCTCAACCACCCTCTGCCCTCTATGTCTTTATTCCCAGAGCCTGAACAGCAGTCTCAGAGGCTGGCCCCTTTTCTGCCTGGATATCAAAATTATGTGACACTTTCTCCTTTGGGACAAACCTGGACTGAGCTGGGAGAAGTAGGGCAAATAAGAACTCTTCTCTTCCCCACCCCCAGCAATTTTGCTACCAATCGGTCCTACAGTGGATTTCGGGGTCTCCTTCCCTCCTGGGAGCTCCTGGAGAGGCTGCAGGACAGGCTGGACGCAGCGAGGCGCCTCCATGGCCTCGTAGCCCAACCTCATCCCGTCGAATCCAGTGACCTTGACGCCGTTCGGCGTCCCAGTCGCGGACCCCTTATCTAAATAGGGCTGTAAATCAGGGGCCTGTCACATCCCGGGTAATTACAGGAACTCCACACTACTGGCCCCCGCCGGCCCTGGCTGTTTACTTTAGCGTCGCGTAAAATATTCCCCCTGTCTTTTGTATTCGCGTCTCCCTGTAACATTCCATAAATCAACCCGCAGCAGGAGCGCGCACTCCCCTGAAATAGTTCCCTACCAGAGCTAAAGAGTTTGGAAGACTTTCCAACCGAGTAGTAGCCTTCTTTCCCAGCCCAGCTCTGGGCCAGACATGACTTGCCCATGGCGTCTCTCCTTAGAGGTGCTGGAGACTGACTCAGGTGGCGGTGAGGGGAATGGTTGGTGGGGAGTCAAATATCTTAGCGGAGGGAAAGGTAACCCTTGGTCCCTGGGCTTGGTCCCCAGTACATCCGTTCTCCTCTCAGCCAGAGTCTCCAGGGAACCGGAGCGTCCTTCGCCTCGATATTCCATACGGCAATGTGCCCTCAGGACACTGGCTCGTGGATGGAGCCGAAAGGAACGTTAGAACATAGGACGCTCGAAGGGTGCTTTAGTTCATAACAAATGAAGTTAGCGCCGGAAAGGGCCTTAGAACATATAACATACAATGACAGAGTTGGCAAAGTCTTAGAATATAGAATATTAAAGCTGAAAGATGATCTCCGAGCTCCTTATTTTATAGAGACGTAAACATCAGCCAGAAAGGTTAAACGACTTTTTCAAAGCCACACAAACTGATTTTGGACACAGGAGAGTGAAGATGGTGTTTCTTTCTCCTGCAGCCCATTTCCCCAAGAGAAATTAAAAAGGAAAGGAGAAGAGAATCGAGAGAGACAGAAACAGTCTGTTCTGCTTGTAACATCAGCCTTAAAGACATACAATCTATTTATGGTAAACCCGGGACTGCCCGGTCTCTAATGGATTTCATAAATCAACCCCATGGAAAAAGAATATTAAATTTTCCGTGTCTCCCCGAGAGGCCAGGCCCTGCGGATAGGAGATGGAATTAAATATATCTAGGTGTCCTTTCTTTTGCTCTCCCCCCTCTCTTCCCAAGCCTGTAAATGACAAGGTGTTTACAGCAGGTTCTATGCCGTCTGAGCACCGCCCTGGCCCCTGCTTCCTCTTGGCGTTATTTTCCGCTGAGAGGTGTCTGCTCCGGGACTTGCTTAGGCTAAACAGAGCCAGATTGGGAAATGGATTTATTGGGGAAAATAGAAACTCACAGTTTGGGTGAAGATGGGCCCTGAATAAGGGCGCCACTTCTATAAAGCAAGCGCTTTGAAATCCGGGGACTCGAACCCCATTCACCAGGGAGCCCTTTTGGCTGAACGGCTCCTTACAGCTAATGCCAAACTTCAGTGAAGGACCTCTGTGGAGGTCAGGGCTCCGCTTGCGAGTTGGGCCTCTGGGTCAGCTTCTGGTCATTCTTCTAACGTGAGCCTGGCGCAATGGTAATCCACCTCCGCGTGCCGGACAGTTCCACTCAGCTTGTTCTTTAAGTGCTGTCCCCAGAGGAGAACTTTTTTCTTTTCAATGGGAGCCACCTCTCCTTCCCCGTCCCTTTGTTAGTCTCTCCCCAGCTTCCATGATTCCCAGAAGTTTTAGCCCTGCGGACTGGGCCGGGGGTCCGAGAGGCGGAGAGCAAGAAGTCTAGATAAAGGTGGAGACGCCCAGAAGCCATGTCCTTTGAAAGTCTCTTAGGAAGGATGCCTCCGCTTCTTTTTTTACTTGGGCTACAAAATAGCCACAAGATAGACCCAGAGAATGTAAGAATGGGACAACACCTAAGAGACGAGCTAGTCCAATTCCTTTATTTTATAAGTAGAAAACTGAGGCACAAAGAAAGGAAGCGATTAGCCCAGAGTTCTTCAGTTTGATGGCCTGTGACCAAACCCATTTTAGAGAAATACGCTTCCGACGGCAAGTTCTTCCAATGCCCTACATATAGACCCCTCTCCTCTGTCTCCCTCCCTGGGGCTTCTGGAGTACGTAGTTCTATCTCTCCCCTGCTCCTCCCGGCGAGTAGGAATATTGTGGAGCTTAGCGAGGCCAGCATGCCGCCTTGAACCCCCGCCCAAAACGCGTCCTTCCACAGTGTCTGCTCACATACACTCGAACCCTTGCGGGGCGGGGGGGTGGGGGTGGAGAGCGTCCAGCGCCTGCGAAGCTGGTAGAGAGAAAAGTGGTCCTGAAAACGGTAGTTCGGAAAAAGAGGGTCGATCTCGGGCAGAACTGCCCACCGAGCAGCTCTTTTATTTGCTAGTTTTTTTTGGCGTGGGGAGTGGGGGAGAGCTAACTTTTTATTATTTTTCCTCCTAGCTGTCAGTTCGGGACTTGGGCTGTCTCGGAAACTTGTAGGATCCGGGATATAGAATTGCGAGAAAGCTATGAGTGCTTAGAAACCATGGAGACTTCTATCAGTTCCCTACTTCCTACCTTTTACATAGAAGGAAACTGAGGCCCAGAGACTTTCGACCTGGGTGGAACTCGAACCCAGGCCTCCAGGCCCCTTGTTCGTCCTGCGCCCCAGCTAAAGCCAACTGCAGGCGAGCTCCCAAGTCCTTGGAGCCGCTACTCTGGGTGATATATAAAGGGTAACACTGAGTTCAAAGAAATATAGTAAATTAAAGTACCGAGCAACGCTGCCCCATCCAAGACATCCCAGCGACTGAAGGAACGAGATAGGAGATCGAAAATGAGGTGGGAAAACAACTCTCTCCGCAGGAGCTGAGATTCGAGGCCGAGACTGAGACAGACCCTCCTGTGCCCTTGGGCAAATCACGAGAGAGGCTCCCCAGAACACACACTGCACCCCACCGAGCTCGTCCCGGCGTCTCCCCAGCACGGCGGCGGGCTGGAATTGATCCACATCGCGATCCCTATCTGCCCAGCTAGCAAGCCAATCAGTCCCAGTGTGGAGCCGGGCCTTGAATTCAGAAGGGAAAGGGGCTCTGACCACCAGCTGCTTCGTCCTGGGGAGGAGGCCTCGGGCCTGGCCCCGGGAGAAACGGTGCTTTCGCTAGAGAGGAAACCCAGTGCCACGGGCAAAGGAAGAATTTTCGGAGTCTTAAATCTTGTAAAGGCACTAACCGACTAGCAGCGGCCAATTTCCTGGGCTTCCTCAGCCCTGCCCAATCTCTCCTGCCCCAAGTTTTAAATAGAGATTTTTCGGGAAGAAACTGTCTTATTATTATTATCGTTATTATTATTATTATTTAAAGGGGGCCAGACCACAGCCATCAATTCTGGCTAATGGGCTCAGTAAACACACTTAGAAAGACAAAACAAAACTGAGATTTAATGTTGATGCTGGAAAAAGACTCGGGCCTCCACTTCACTGCGGAAATTGGCAAGATCTCCCATCCTCGGAGAGAAAGACAGAGAAAGAAGCTAAATGGTGGATTTCCCCTCGAATATCCCTTGGGGCCTTCTTCACTTGGGATGGGGATCAGAGGGCCCCCACTTGTTCCTGAGATGGAGAAAAAGGGACTTTGGAAATCAATGTACTTACTACCTTCTCAATGTTCCCAAAAGAACTCTGCTTACGGGTGGCCTTCGATTGGGTGTGGGGAGAAGATGAAGAATTGAGGGGAAGGGAGGAAATAGATATCAGGGGAAAGAAAGAAAAAGGAGGGAGACAAAAAATGACTTGTGAAGGAAAAGGAAATCTAGATATGACCATGGGATTGATATTTTGTTTCCTAAAGGGAAGTTGGGGTAGCCTTCTGGCTTTTGTGTTATCTTGTTCTGTGTTAACAATTTAGGTAACTAAAGTCACAGGATGTCAAAACTAAAAAAAAAAAAAGACGATTAAAACATTGAATGTCAGAAGGGACGTTGGAACAGACTTTAAAACTGGATGGCTCTTAAATCATTAAATGTCAACATTGAAAAAGACCTTTAAGACCTAAAAAGTTAGAACTGAAAAGGATTTTAATGATCATCTCGGCTAACCTCCTCCTTTTATAGCTGAGGAAACTGAGACCCAGAGAGAAATCAAGTTGTCCAAGGTCTCAGAAACAGAACCATATTCCAGAAAGCTTTTGGAAAAGACAAGAATTAAGACCCTGCTTGTGTCCCATCACATGGGAAAAGATTTTCTTTATTATTTCCCCAGACCTTAAAAAGCCAAAACAGGCGAGAACAAGAAGACACATTGCAAAGCAGGAACCAAACTCAAACCAACTGTTGGGCATTATTAAATTCATTTCTATTCATGGGGCACTGCAGAAGTCTATAAAAGAAACAAAAGAGAGGAAAGAAGAGAAAACAGACACTCCCCACACCCCCCCCCCAATGATCCCAATCAGCAGAGCAAAAATTAATTTCATTACCTCCCAGCGCCTGTCATAAACTTCAGAAAGGAAATATAATCTTTCTGTGCATGTGTATTAGTCAACCAGTATAGCATAACCAGCCAAAGCCCTTCTATTTTAAACTGGTTATCCTAATTCAATGTACAGGACTCTGCAATATTTGGACTCGGGTTTTCCTAGGGCGTTTTCCAAAGAGCCAGAGAGGATAAACATCAGTTAGAACGGGGCTGCTAATCAACCCAGAAAACTGGGTAACCTTTCTTAGCCCCAGGGAGAAATCCACTAGGCTCCTCGCTGGCAGATTCATTGGTAACTTTTGCGTCAGATTGTAATGGAATATTTCTCGTAAACAGTCAAGTGTCTCTTTCAGTCCCTCACCTGACATGTTTTTTGTTGTTTAACTTCATATCTGACAGATGATGATAACCTGAAAAAGATCGAGGTTACAAATTCTGGAGGCTTGGGGGCTGGGATGTGTAAGGGAGGGCTGAATGAGGATTAGGACAGGGTTGTGATTTGTAGGATCCCAAAACAGGCTCTTGGTTATATAAGTAACCCATTACAGGATACAAGAGGAAACTAACAAGAATGAGGGGAAAATATAACAGACAGAAACTCTTGGCCACTAGCTCAAAGGATCTTTGTTGCCTCTCTGATGATTTAGAATCTTAGACTGTCAGAGTTGGGAAGGAATGTTAAAGACCTACAAGGAGCCTAAGAGACCCTATTATGATAATAACAATAGCTGAAACCACATATATGATCTTATTTGGTCCTCAAGAAGCCCAATGAAGGAGGGAACATTAATATTGTTATCCTGGAACTAGCCTTGACTTTGAAATCATAGGATATGGATGCAAATCCTGCCCACACACATACATACACACACTACATGTATGACCTTGGGCAACTTTTCTGAGTATCACTTTCTCCATGTGTAAAATTAAGGATTTCAACTAGATCACCACTGAAGTTCCTTCCAGTTCTAAAGCTGTGACCCTAAGAAGCTCATCGAAGTTGATGAGTTGCCCAAATTTATACAACTGGTAATGCCTATAGTTGGCATTCTGAACCCACATACTCTGACTCCTCTTTCTACCACACCACAATTTCTTTTTTATGAATTTGCCAAGACCATTATGCAAAAGCAATCTGGTACTCTTTCCCACCCCAGCTCCCACCATCCATCTTTTTTCCTAACTTTTATTTTTTTAATTATTTACACAAATAAGTGCTGATTATAAAGTGGGAATTGTTTTCCAAGTGGAGAGAAATGCAGAAATAAATGAGTTTTCAAATCCAGCCACAGACACTTCCCAACTGTGGGATTCTGGGCAGGTCACTTAGTCCTCATTGCCTAGCCCTTTACTACTCTTCTGCCTTGGAACCAGTACATGGTACTGATTATAAGAGAGAAGTTAAAGATTTAAAAAAGGAGAGAGACAGACAGACAGACAGACAGATAGACAGAAAGGAAGGAAGGAAAGAAGGAAAGAGAGAAAGAAATAGAAAAGAAGGAAAGAAAGAAGGAAGGAAGGAAAGAAGGAA